>NC_134537.1:104879835-105185460 GCF_050624435.1 Tenrec ecaudatus
GTTCCAGGAGTAACTAGTGCCGCACTTCCAGCCTGGTGGGGGGCCACCGCAGGCGAGAAGGCTCCTGCCCAGAAAGAAAGCCGAAGCCCAGAAGGCTTCAAAAGGTAGAGAAAGCTCTCTCCCAGAAAATATGCGCGTATGTGGAGAACAAAGCATGACAAGCTATTGTCGTAGCAACAACGTTTCATTTTGACATGCTGAAAAAGAAAACTCTTTCACACAAAATGTATTCACCTTTTCTTCTTGATCCGTGTGCAGCCTCAGGAGAAGCATTCAGACTTTGTTCTCATCAGTTTCTATCTGTACCTGGGAAATGGGAACACTACATTTCATGTGACCACAAGGAATCTATGAGATTACTGAGATAGCATGTGAGGAAAACATGGGGTTTTCATTACCGACGGTGCATGTATATGTTAATAATTTCCTTTATTGTAATATTGTCCATCCTGAGTTTGCTACCACATTTAAACAACAGGACTACACTTAGTGTGTGGAGGGGATGATGATTCAATTCTTAGTAACGATGGCATGAAGATATTTCTTAAAGCGCACAGAGTGTCCCTTTGGTCCTGCACAAATGTCCAATGATATTTTTGCCACACTTCTAGTGCTTTTCACCACAGAGTTAAGGCAGCCTCTTAAGTGATAAGCATGTTATAAATAAATGGTGAAGACAATCATTCTGAAGAAGGTATTTCTGTAAGAATAAGACATGAAAACAAAGATTCAGTATTTCCTTTCACTTTCAATTACGTGTTGTGGGACTACCGTGTCCCGTGCCTGGAATATTTACTTTCTCTCTGCCTGAGAAGACTTCACCTTGCCTTCAGAAGCCCTTCTGTTCAGGAAAATATTTTAGCTGTATTAAAAAGAAATGAATGTTTTCTTAATCAATTTATTCAGAATGTATTAATATCCTTTTTTTCTGGAAATAATTACATTGTAGTTTTAGGGTCCAAGGAGCTAATTCCACCGATAGGGACCCCATGTGACAGAAGAGAAATGGCCTAGTGCATTTCTGACTAGATATGTACGGAATAGGCTCACCAGTTCTTTCTCTGACGGAGCCACCGGGCAGGCTGGGGAAGCCCAGCTCCCAGTGGAGCTCTTTCAGACAGTTCCCGTCTCCAAAACCCGGGGGCAGTTCTATGCTTCCTGTGGGGCCACAATGACTTGATGGCAATGACTTTGTTGGCTGGTTTTAAAATTGTTTTGAATTTTAGGGAAGCCAATTTGACTGTGTCTTCGTCTATATATACCAATTGGAATCACAGTCTGGGTACTTTGCTTGCTGTTTCATGTGTAAATTTACTTTTCTCAAACCACTGCAAGCTGGAGAAGTGGGTGGGCGTTGGCCATCTCAACCTTAGTCTTCAGCTCCGGTGACCATTGGCTTAATTGCCTCAACAAGTCTGTGAAATCCTTTTCTTTATGACAGAGATTCTCAACCCTGGCTGTACATTCGAATCCCCGAGGACCTTTAAAAATCACTGATGTCTGGGTTTTGTGCCATACCAATTGAATCGGGATCCCCGAGGGTAAGGCTCAGGCATCAGTGTTTTTAAAGCTCCCTAGGCGGTTCTTCCGTGCAGCCAGGGCTGAGAAGCTCTGCTTTATGGAGAGGTTGGCACATGTTGCTGTGTCAGTTGTGATCTCCTGTTAAGCATGCTCTGCCCAGTGGCTTCCTTTCCTATTAGCACTGTAATTCCAGCCCTCCTACGTGTGATAGGGTTGGTGTCTGTCATGCAATCCTGCAACTGATTCTGGAGTTTGCTATGGCCATGTCACTGGTCAGCCCAAGCACTGTCGTCATTTATTAACGTCTACTCTCACTTCAACCGTCACCAGACCAGACCAGAGAACGGCTGTGCCTCTTCTGTATTGATTACCAACAGACCTCCTCTTTCAAATTGCTTATGGTAGTAGAACTCTGCTATGTAATGTGGCTAATTCACTTTACTTATAGGAAAGCTATATGTTCTTCCTATTAGGGTCTGGGTCACATAATGTTTTAATCAATACCATTCAACCTTCCTCCCAGACCATTCCACAGACTGATTTCCATATAAAATGTACCTCTAGCTACAGTCACCCAACATTATTCTTACCTTCAGTGGGGGAGGCTCTCCATTTATATAATTTTCAGGAGTTTGAGGTTTCCATTTTACACATGTATAGATCTACTCAAAACTAAACATAATGAAAAAGGTTGCCTTGATCCGTGAATGGCTACAAGTGAGTGTTCGCTCTGTAATACACTCGTCACATTAGAGTGACTTCCCAAAAAAATTAAAACAAAATTTTAAAAAGCGTGACTTCCAAAGAAAAGGTCCAATAAAAAGAGGGGTGTAGGTGGGAACCTAATGGGTCAGGTAAAGACAAGACGAGGTCAGTTCGGAAGGTTATGGTAGTTTTGTTATTAGAATTACAAAGAGATCATATTGATAGATTTCCCCAAAAGGCAGAGAATGATCATGGCAGTTGTTAGGAAGACGATTTAAGCAAACTGAAAACAACATTGGTGAGAGGGAGCCAGAAGTTGGACTGAGGATCTTTTTAAAAATCTTTTCAACAGCACGGGTACCTGCTTTGTCTCTGAGAGTAGTCCTAGGAGAGGTTTGTTGGAAACCCTACTTCATCCATCCTGCAGGCTTGATATTGCTCCTGCAGACTTCTTTTCGTCCCCCAAACTCAAAGAATATTTCAAAGGAACATGATCAAAAGGCACCGAGGATGCCAAAGCTTCTGCTTTCACATGTGCAAATGGAAGATCCCACAATTCCTCAGGGAAGGGTGAGAACAATAGAAGCATGACCTTGGTGTATAGAGACCTGACTGGAGACCAGTGGGAGAACCAACAGCTCCACATTAAAAAAAATCATTTTATTGGGGGCTTATACAATTCTTAGCACAATCCATACATGCATCCACTGTGTCAAGCACATCTGTACATTTGGTGCCATCATCTTTCTCAAAACCTTTGCTTTCTGCTTGAGCCTTTGGCATCAGCTTCTCATTTTTCCCCTTCCCTCTCTGCTGCCCCCTCCCTCAGGAACCCTTGATAATTTATAAATTATTACTATTTTGTCATATCTTACACTCTCCAATGTCTCCCTTCACCCACTTTTCTGTTGTCCACCCCCCAGGGAGGAGATTATATGTAGATCCTTGTAATCGGTTTCCCCTTTCTATCCTACCTTCCTTCCACCCTCCTGGTATTGCCACTCTCACGACTGGCCCTGAAGGGATCATCCACCCTGGATTCCCTGTGTTTCCAGTTCCTATTTGTACCAATGTACAACCTCTGGTCTAGCCAGATTTGTAAAATTGGGATCATGATAATGGGGGGGGAGGGCGAGGGGGGCATTTAAGAACAAAAGGAAAATTATATGTTTCATTGTTGCTACCCTGCACCCTGACTGACTCGTCTCTTCCCTGACAGCTCCACATTTTGATAGTTTTGTCTAATAAAGGTCTCTATGCTTTGCTAACTGCAAGGTTGCCAATTCAAACCCATCAGTTGTTCTGAGGAGAATGACAAGCTTCTCATCGCCTGTAATAATTTCCTTTTGGAAACCCTAATAGGGTCATTAAAAGGAATTTACTCAAAGACAAGGGTGATGCTTTGTTGCAATACTTTTTGACTCACTCTGGTATATGAATGTTCATATAAATCAAGATAGATCTCAGAAGACAATGATTAGAATTTTATAAATAATCATAATAAATATTTGAATTTCTAATGGAAAAACAATCAATAAGTAAACCCCAACCCAACTCGCTGCCTTTGGTGTTATTCAGGCTCACACCAACCCTATACAGGGTTTCTAAAGCCATAAATATTTATGGGAGTACAGAGCCTCAACTTGCTCCCTTGGAGAGGCTAGTGGATTTGAACCAGCAACCTTGCATTAACAGTTCAATGTTTACCCAACACTGCAAGCAGAACACAGAAATCAATAAATTGTACCTCATAAAAGATGATTTACCAGCAAAAGCTTCGTGTAAAGCATATCACGTACAGTCCTCATCTCCCTGTTCAAGTTTACCAGCCTCTCAATAAGATGGAAGTTGAGGTCTTCGAGGTTTTGTAGACCCTGCTGCCCAAGCCAGGTGGGACAGAATAACCCAATCAGGCGGAAACATTGGCCCCTGTGCAGAATGACTACTGTCATCAGTGCTACCATGACATGTTAGCAAGAAATTAGGCGGCAGTGCCTTGGCTCAATGGACAGAAGCAGTTATTCACCCTCAAATGTGTAAATCCATGGAATAGTCATGCCTGGCTGCCTCAGTTAGAGTTAGGTTCCTGACGATTTAAAAGGATGCCTGACAGGGATGCCTGCTTCACCTTGGGGAGCTGATAAGATGGGGCAGGTGTGAAAGATAAGGTACATAAGGGTGGGTGGGAAATGGAATCCTTTGGGATTTCATTTACAAGCTGTTTACTACAAAATTTACCTTCTGAACATGATCTGCTGAGTGGCATTATCTCCCGTATGTGTTCGGCATCTGGCCATTCTCGCGCTCCGTTCCTCACCAGCCCCCACCTGTCTTGCAGTCTGACTTTGAGGGAAAATAACCATCTTCCTTCCCAAAGACCTGTGAAAATCTATAATGCAAGGAAGCAGGCAGGCTAGCCTGCCGGCCACTCATTCCTTATGAATCATCTGACAATTTTTTAGTTTGACAATTGCACCTCATATATTTTAATATTGGTTTTGAAAGAAGAAAGCGGGGAACTTCCATTTCTTTACAGCTCCCTGTAATTTCAACTTGCTCTTTACTTATGTATGAAGTCGACTTGGGTGGAAAGGTTAGAAGCAGATGAATTTCTAGTTTCAAAGCCTGGGAAAGGCCAATAAAATGCGCAATAATCTTCACGCTAAGGTTTCATGGAGCTGAGAGTATATTTTATATTCATGGATGACACTCCTTGAAAACCGTGACAGGGACCTTGTAGTTTTAAAAACATTTTTATCTTTGAGTTCTCTGCTTTCCTAGCCCTAGTTCAAAATTTCCCAAAGAGCTCATAAACAATAAATCAAAAAAATAAAAACAAAAGCCAATTACGATTTAAAAGCTCCCTGAAGAGAACAGGGACAGAGTAGGTTGGCTTAGGGTACATTTATTTGAATAAATGTACTAAATTAATTTGGGAATGGAAACAAAAATGGTTTCAAAACTTGAAGAAAATAATACATTGCACTACATTGCATATGCAGAAATTCTTGAATTGGTAAATGTGTTTATTTTGTATGTTTTCTACACACTTTTAAAACAAGGGATTCTCTGGTATATCCAGGTTCAATGAGCAAGGGATATGATTTTGTTTGCTTTTAATCTTTTCAAGAAAAATTGGAAAAGAACGAATGCCTGAAACCCTATATATTTATCAATATTTCTAACTCTTTCTCCTTAACTTTTATTCATGAATCATCATTCTTTCTTGTTCTTTTACTGCTGTACCAAATTGAAGACCATTAGAAATTGATCCAGTGGTAGCCATCTCCGTTCTTCAAGGTATACACAAAGCATCACATAGACATAGGAAATTATTTAACTTTCTATATTTATAATGATGATGACTTAGAGCTTTCCATACACCCACATTCCTTCCAGGTGGTTGGCGATTCTAATTCACCAGCTTCTCTGCAGGAAGAAGACATGACAGAGAGCCTCGGTCAGGATGACAGCCTGGGGACTTCTCTCTCCAATGTCTCTGTTGCTGGGGTTGGTGGGGCTGTGGAGCCCAGTCTGCCTCACAGAGACTCCAGCACAAGAGCATGAAACCCCACTCAGTGCTGCTCCAGCCTCACATCTCCTTGGGCGTGTCTGGGATTTTTACCAGGTAGAGAACTCTACATTTCCTTCCACTGTGGCAGCAGCCCAGCTCCACATTCTCCTTGCAATGGCCACTTCTACATTGTAGCCTCCCCGTCAATGGTCTGATGTTGCTGCTGAGCTTGATTGGCAATTGGTTGCCTTGCTGGGAACTTCAACTCACTGTGTAAAGTAAGTTGGAAGCCATCTAAGAAAGAAACATCTGTGGAAATGTAAGTAAAATCAAACTTAAATGGTCGCTTTTCCAATCTCTTTTGTTAGAAATAAATTCACTGCTCTTCTATGTTGACAACTTCCCCTGTCTTATGATGTAATTATTTATATGCATACAGGCTGAGATAATTTTTAATAATGTATTTTTAAATGTATTACACACCTTAGTTCTTTAAGGTTTGTTACATTTTGAGAGGCATGCTGTTGATTTTGGAAGAAACGAATGGCAGCAAGATTGGAAATCTGTTAATAAACTAACTGACTTCCTTAACACTTAAAAAATTCAATGTTGTAACCACTGTGTCAACCCATCTTATTGAGGACTTTTCTCTTTTTGGCTGTCACTCCACTTTACCAAGCATGACGTCCATCTCCAGGGACTGGTCTCTCCTGAGAACATGTCCAAAGTACGTGAGGTGAAGAATTACCTAGCTTACCTCTATGGAGCTCGCTCACTGCACTTCCTGTAACACCGATGTGTGTGTTCTTTCTGCCACTCCAAGGCTCTTCTCAACATTCTTTGCTAACGCTGTAAACTTGCTGAAGTGGCTCTTGTTCATTATAAAGGAAAAAGTTTTAATTGAATTGTTTGTCTCATGATCAAATGTTCTCAAACCCCAAATTGTTCTATCAGAGTTCAAACTCCATTCTTAAATTAAAATGTTTGAAATTGACTCAGTGGCAGAAGGTTTCATTTTGGATTAATGAAAGAAAAGTATCAGAAAAAGTAGAGAAGAAACTAGGATAGCTTTTATATCCTAATACGAGTTTTGTGAACTGACCATTGTGTAGCCTAAAACTTTTGTTCTATTCTATTCTAGAAGTTTGTATTCTACTCAGTATTAGACACTGTACATATCACTATACTACAAAGCACCAAAAATACTAGCACATTTTATGGAAATTCACACTTATATATATATATACTCTCATTTTCATTATATAATTTTGTCTTAACAACAGTCTTTGAATAATAAAATTCTATTGTTACAAGGACCCTCCTATATCATTCCTTCTAAATTATTTCCACAAATTATGATCTAGTCTCTAATTTTAGAAAATTTACCATATCATAAGACAAACAATTCTATTAAAAAACTTTTTTCTTTATAATGAAAAATACCACTTGTTTGTGCATGTGTGTGTGTGAGTTTAGAAATTTTACAAAAATTTAAAAAATAACTGCTGAGCCCACCACCAAGATTAACCTCTATTAATATTTTGGTGTGTTCTAATGCTTCCTCTTTTATCTATGTAACTATATTATGTAACTAACTAGAAAGAAATTATTTCTGTAACAGGCAGTATATACATAACTGCTTTTATGGGTTGGTTCTTAATTGGAAGTTGAGTCCTAGACAGAGCCTGCTGAGAAATGGCATAAATGATGCAATGATAAGAGGTGACAATAAAAAATAAGAGGAGGTGGAGGAATAGTTGACTCAGGGAAAACGGTGGACGCTCAATGCACTGAAATGAAACTGCTCCTAGCCACTCTATCTGGGTACGTTTCATGAAAATTCACACTGATTGTTTGAGTGGATATTTTGCATAGAAACATAAAAAAAAGAGTGAGGTATTTTATCTTGCGTGCCTAATCATTAAAATGACAACCACCATTGGCTTAGAGGTTGGATTGGCTGAAGACATTGGAAATGCGCAGGATTTGTTGTTTTGGTCGTTAGGTGTCATGGAGTCCTTTTGGACCCCTGGAAACCTGATGCGCAACAGAACAAAACACTACCCTGTCCTCCACCACCCTCACAATTTATTTATTCCCGAGTCACTGTGCAGCCGCGGTGTCAATCCATCTCCTTGAAGGAGTCCCTCTCCTTCATTGGCCCTCTACTTTACCAAACATTATGTCCTTCTGCAGGGATGAGTCCCTTCTGAAAACATGTCCCAAGTATGTAAGATGAAGTTTGCCATTTTTTGCCTTTAAGGAGCTTTCTGGCCACATTTCATAGACAAAAAAAATGTTTGTCCTTTGAGCAGTCCATGGTATTTTCAATATTCTCCAACACCACAATTCAAATGCATCGATTCTTCTTCTGTATTCTTTAATCAATGCCCAACTTTCACATTCATTTGAGGCCAGTGAAAATACCATGGCTTCTTAGTCCTAAAAGTAGCATCCTTGCTTTTCAGTACTCTGAAGAAGTGTGGTACACCAAATTTACCCAGATGCAATGCATTGATTGATCTCTTGGTTGTGGCTTCCGAGCATATTTTTGTGGATCTAAGTTAGAAAAAGGCCTTGACGTTTCAATGATTTCTCCATTTATCATAATATTACCTATTGTTCGAGTTGTGAGGATTTGGGTTTATTTTTCATTGAGTTATAATCCATAATTAAGGCTACAATCATTGATCCTCAACAGCAAGTGCTTTAAGTCCTCCTCGTTTTCAGCAAGCAAGGTCATGCCATCTGCATATCATAAGTTGCTAATAAACTTTCCTCCAATCCTGATGCCACATTCTTCTTCATCTAAGCTAGATTCTCTGGTTATTTGCTCAGCATACAGATTGACTGAGTGTGGTAAGAGATGCACCCTTTTGCACATCTTTTCCTAATTTAAACCATGCAGTATTCACTTGCTCCATTTGGACAACTGCCTCTTGATACCTGTTCAAGTTCTACAGGAGCACAATGAAGTGTTCTTCTCAAGGTTATCCACAGCATTGTTTTTTTAATCCACATATTCAAATGCCTTGACATAGCTAATGAAACACAAGTAAACCTCTTTCTGGTATTGTCTGCTTTCAGCGAAAATCAATTTTACAGTAACAATTATATCTCTTGTTCCATGTCCTCTTCTGAATCCAACCTGGACTCTGGTAGGTCCCTGTCAATGTACTGCTGTAACATTTGTTGGATGATCTTCAGCAAAATTTACTTGCATGTGATATAAGTTCTATTTTTTCTATAATTTGAACATGTTGTTGTGTTACCTTTCTTTGGAATGGGTACAAATATGGATCTCTTCCAGTCAGTTAGCCAAGTAGCTTTCTTCCAAAAGTCCTGCCATCGACAAGTGAGGGCTTCCAGTACTTCCTCACCTTGTTGAAACATTTAAGTTGATATTCCATCCATTCCTGGACCCTTGTTCCTGACTAATGCTTCCAGAGAAGCTACAACTTCTTCCTTCTATACCATTGATTCTTGCTCATATGCTACATTTTGAAATGGTGGAATTTCATAAATACTTTTCTGGTGCAGTGACTCTCTGGATTTTTTCCATTTTCTTTTTATGCTTCCTACATCATTCAGTATTTTACCCATAGAATATTTAAATATTGCAACTCGAGGCTTGGATTTTTTCTTGAGTTCATTCAGTGTAAGATATGCTTAGCAGGTCTTCCCTTTTGGCTTTTTAATTCTAGGTCCTTTCCCATTTCATAATAATATCATTACATTGTCCTCTAGAGATACTCTTTAAAATTTCCTATTCAGCTCTTGATTTCATCATTTCTTCCATCTCTTTTTGCTGTTTCATGATTAAGACCAAGTTTCAGAGTCCAGCTGACATCCACTTTGATCTTTTCTTTACTCTCTTCATGAAGTGTGGTCTGGGCGTCCTCCCACAGTTCATCAGCTCTGTCATCAACGTTCAATGCATAAAATCTGTTCTGGAGATGTTTTTGACATTCCGGTGGGATCAACTCGAAGTGGTAATTTGGCTGTCATGGATTTGTGTTCATTTTCTTCAATTTTATCCTGAACTTGCACACAGGTGGTGGGTGATCTGCTCTGCAGTGTTCCTGGCCTCATTTAAGCGGCTGATATTACGCAGCTAAAACTTCAGGGTTTCCTCCACAGATGGAGTCAATTGTTTCCTGTCTATCTCAGTTGGAGAAATCCATATGTGTAGTTGCTTTTTTGTAGTTGAACAGCACTACTTGCTATGATCAAGTCGTTGGTCTTACAAAATTCTATCATTCACTCTCCAGCTTTGTTTCTGTTACCAAGTCTATATTTTGGAACTACTATTCCTTGATCTTTGCATCCAAATTTGACATTCCAAATGCCAACAATTGATAATTCTTCTTGACCACATGTTTGATCAATGTCTGACTGAAAGCTTTGGTTAAATTATTCAATTTCTTTTCCCCTAGCTTTTGTTCTTGGTGCATAAATTTGAATAAACATGGTATTGATTGGATTTCCTTTAAGGCAGATAGATATAATCTTAACACAGATTCATGATTGCTTTTTTGTAATGTCCTTTTTGGCAGTGAATATCATACCATTACTCTCGATCATGTTATTCTTAGCAGAGTAAATCATATAATTTTCTGATTGAAATGGCCTGTC
The DNA here is from genome assembly GCF_050624435.1 of Tenrec ecaudatus. Taxonomy (NCBI): domain Eukaryota; kingdom Metazoa; phylum Chordata; class Mammalia; order Afrosoricida; family Tenrecidae; genus Tenrec; species Tenrec ecaudatus. The sequence continues at coordinate 104,890,211 of NC_134537.1, forward strand.
CCAGTCTATTTACGCTACGCATGCCTAGGATATCAATATTTATGAGTTCCATTTTATTTTTATCACTTCCAATTTTCCTAGATTCATACTTCGCACATTCCAAGTTGCTATCATTAGCAGATTTTTGCAGCTGTTTCTCTTTACTTGAGTAGTCCCCCATCAGGAAATGAGAGTCTTGAACTCTTCACTTCCAGTGGCTTCTTCCACTCACGTCACCATGATGGACTCTATTCAGAGAAATAAGCTCTTTCTGTGTTCCATTTTGAGTGCCATCCCACCCAAGGGTCCCATCCTCCAGCACGATTTCTGTCATTGTTCTGCTTCAATTCATTAGGTTTCAAGTGCCTGGCAATGTTTGGAAGATATTCATAATGTTTTCAGTAGCCCCTTCCTCTGAAATGGGGAGCCAAGCCCTTCTTCATAGTCCAGAAACTCCACTGAAACCTGTTCATTTTGGTTGACCCTGATGGCATTTGACATACCAATGATATCGTTTCCAAAGAATCACACCAACACACAAGTCACTGCAGTACAACAAAGTGACAGACAAGTGGTGGGAGCAAAATTTAGGAGATGGATTCATATTTGTATTACTACAAATCATGACTCCATTTGGTAATTAAATGTAACTGTTCTAAGAGTCAGGGTACTACCATATAACTTTTGAGTTCCATGTACATATAGAAGACTTTATAAGATATTTGTAAGTGGTCTCATTGTTTGTTTTTTATACATTTTGCTGAAAATATATTCCTTATAATTACACATTTAAAATATGATGTTTAAAATGCATACTGTATTGGCATAAATAGCTGTTTCTTTCTATAATTGACACATAGTCAATATTTAATATTCTAAGGGCTGCAACATTTTAATGTTTATAAAAATTAAGATAGCATGATTATTCTTCCTTAATTTTTCTTAGAAAATCCCTATTTTCAAAATGGGTGGTTAAAATGTGATACATCTTTAAAAGATTTTTAAAAAATCATTTTATTGAGGGTTCTTACAGCTCTTATAACATTCCATACATCAATTGTACCAAGCATACTTGAACCTATCTTGCCATCATCCAAATGGTAGCTTAGTGTTTAGGCATTGGGCTGCTAACTTCAAGGTCAATAGATTGAAATTACGAGCTTCTCCTCTGTAGAAAGCTGATAATTTATATTCCCATAAAGAGTTCCAGTCTCTGAAAGACACAAGGAAAGTTCTATCCTGTCTATAGGTTGCCATGAGCCGGAATCAACTGGGCTTAATGGCCAGGAGTGAGGGTGTGACACAGATTGCCAAGTTTCCAAAGAAGCTATACCAGCCAATCCACAATTCCAACAGCAATTTACAAGAGTAGCACAAATTAAAATTTGTACAACTCTTTTGCCAGTGGATTCATTTTCAAATTTTGATTTTGTTATCTATTACATTAATAACTATACTTTGTTTGGTTAATTAGAATAAGCATACTATCTCTCCCATTCCAGACACTGATAAAAAGTCAAATGAAAATGAAACCTATATAAACAGCCCATCCAGGATGATAATTGTTCATTTAATATCATTTTTAAAATGTGATCCAACAATCTATATTTGTACTTCATTTTTGCAATCATAATCTACTTTAATTATGCATTAATATATTTGCCTACCTTACTGTACAATGATCTACTTATTACTATGATCAAGCAATGGAATAATACCAATCACACAACATTCTAAGGGGGACATTATTTGCTCTACTATTGGACAGAGGAGCAGGTGTCATATATAAACTCAAAGAGGAAGTGAATTCTAATGTTGGCTTTGATACAATAGTAGTTATTTCTCGTGTAGAAACAGAGAACATTTTTTAAAAATAAGAGAATATGAAATATAATGGCATGAATAAACACATAATATGTGATTTGACACTAACAACATTAGAGAATAGAAAAAAATTAATCTAGAAAGGTAAAGGAAATGCTTTCCTTACTGTTTGGGAAGGCAGAGCACGAGTTAGCATTTGTTAGAGTAGGTAGACTTTTCAGGTTGATCTCAGTTATTTTAAAAAAGAGGTTCAATCCTGACTCCCAATATGTAATTAACTAAAAATGCAAAAATGACTTAGGCTGGTGTGCTTCTTCTCTGTGGCCCACAGAGAAGCACACAGCCTAAGTGAACATGAGGTGTTGAAGGGACCAGGTAGCAGGCACCAGAGAACAAAAGCCATCATTGTGTGATCACCTTCCCCACATAAACACTGAAGATGAATGTGTGCATAACTAAGTGTAGTGAAGAAGACTGATGGTGTACAGCTAGCGAGACATATATCATCTGAAAACAAGTGGCCATCTATCCCAGAAGCAACAAAGTCCACATGGAAGCAGCACACCAACATGTGTGATCATGAAGGGCCGAGGGGACCAGGTTTCAAGCAACAAAGTCAGGAGGAAAAATTATATCATCGTGAATGAAGGGAGTGAGTGATGGGGACCCAATGCCCATCTGTAGACAACTAGACATCCCTTGCAGAGGGGTAGGGGGGAGGAGATGAGTCACTCATGGTTCAGTGTAGCAATAATGAAACTCAAAAATTTCCTCTAGTTCTTAAACACTTCCTCCCCTCCAATTATCATGATCCCAATTCTACCTTGCAAACCTAGTTAGACCAGATGATGCACAGCAGTACAGTTGGGATATGGAAACACAGGAAATCTGGGACAGATGAACCTCTCAGGACCAACGGGGAGAGTGGTGATACCTGGAGGGCGGGGGTGTAGAAAGGGGAACCGATCTCAGGGATCTGCATACAGCCTCCTCTTGGGAGATGGGCAACGGGAAGGTGGGTGAAGGGAGACGTCGAGCAGTGTAAGATAAGATAAAATAATAATTTATAAACTATTAAGGGTTCATGAGGGATGGGGGAGCGAGGAGGGAGAGGGAGGGAAAAAAAGGAAAATGAGCTGATTCCAGGAACCCAAGTGGAAGGCGAATTTTGAGAATGATGAGGGCAATGAATGTATAAGGGTGCTTTACTCAATTGATGTATGTATGGATTGTGATAAGAGTTGTATGACCCCCAATAAAATGATTTATTAAAAAATGTAGAAATGAGTCGAGCTGGAAGAAACTTTTAACTAGTCTATTTTTGTCTAGTCTTTTCACACTGTCCAAAAACATTTCGGTGTCTCACCTTTTAGACTTTTTTTCTGGGTATATTTGACCCGCTGATTCAAAAAATGAAACCAGTTTTTTTTTTCAAATCAGCTCTAGTTTAAGATACAAAACATAAGCTATACATTCCTCCTCACTCTGCTCACCCATAAAAAAAATCAGAATATTTAATGCGGCTTCAGTTAGCCTTGATAGAGGAAGTACACTCTACCTTGTAAAAAAGTAGTTGGTGTATACTAAAATTTGGATCAAATTCTCCATCACATGGTGTCCTGCGATCCAAAGATATATCCAAACAGTGCAAATTACATGGATTTACAAGTTTCCCAAAGTATCACTTCACCTTTATTGGGAACTGAATCACAGGCAATTCTAATTATTTATCTTAAGAAGGGATCCCAATAAGAATTATGCACAATAAATAATGAGCCCAGAGAGTTTATTGGTTTATGTGTTTGATTGCTAACCACGAGGTCATCTACTCAGGCCCACCAGCCAGTCATTCCGCAAGAGGAAGATGAGACTTTGTGCCTTCACAGAGTTACAGCATCAGACACCCACAGGACAAGTTCCACTCTGTTCTAGAGGGTGACTCTGAGTCATAAACGACAGACTAGTCATGAGTTTGGTATAATACACAGTGATTGAAATGCTCTGAAACCCAAAATGGATCTCAGAGTTCAAATTATTTTATTAAAAATAAACTTTTTCCAGCCTGTGGTAAGATGGTATCACTCTTCTGTGTAAAGAAATGTCATTAACCAGGATTTTTCTTATAATGGAGCTTGGAGTAGACCCCCTCTCTGAAACATTTAACATGAATTATTGTCATTGATTTTGATATATTTTAATGTGTTCTTAAATGTTCACTGCAAAATTTGGAGAAGAAAAATTCTGGTCTTCAAACTATTTAGAAAGTTACTATGAAGTCTGATAACTTGACACCCTGAATGGTCCTGAGACCTTCCATATATGTGCCCTTTGCTTTTCCCTTCCACGCTTCTCGAACTGCACTCGGGCTTTGCACATCCACCCTGTAGTCTGTGCATAGAGTGCTTAGTCTCCCACAACAAAAAGAAAACCCATCGAATCAATTCTAACTCAGTGATCCTACAGGACAGAGAGGAACTGCCTCTTTGAGTTTCCAAATCTTTTAAAAGTTGAAGAGTTTCTTACGGATTCAAACTTCTGACCTTATGATTGGCAGCTCAACGCATAACCAAGTGGACAACAAAAGTCCACATACAGCTTCCCTTGTACGTCCCTTAGTATCTAGATCTTTTTCAAATATAGTTTACTGTTTTTATCTTAATCTGTAATATGTAGGTCTTAATTCTTCTCACATTTAAATGTAGGGTAATAAATTATAGTCTCCCTACCCTTTAGTCAATACTGATTCATAGGGACCCTGTGTGGGTTTCCAAGACTTGAAATGTTTGTGGAATAAAAATCCCCCCAAACAATTTTTTCTGGAGAGATACTAATTGTTTTGGACTGCCCACATTGTGAATTGCAGCCCAATTTATAACCACTACACTATCAGGACTCTAATAAATTATAGTTGAATACCACATATAGGAAAAACTATTTCTCCTATTCCATTTGCTTATTTGATTTGAATGTTTTACAATTGTGGTCCCTGTAGTTTCTTTTTCCTCTAGAATCTTGGATTCCTACTTTTCTTTTTCAGTTGCCCCTTGATTTTCCAAACAAGGTATATTTGTGATATGTGATAACTAAGCATGATATTGTGATGTACTGAAATTGAGGATATTTAAATACTTAAAAATAACATTGTAATAATGCAAATACCTGTAAGTAGTCTAAGGGTAGGAGGATATATAAAACATACCATGTATATTTTGTTAGCTAGATGTGAGGATGAGACTTGGGGAGTGTGTCTTAGTTGTCTGCAGTTGTTGTTATTGTTAGGTACCATCACTTCAGTTCTAATCAACAGTAAACCTCTGCACAACAGAATGAAACACTGCCCTGCACCATGCTCCCACCTAACAATGTTCTCCTTCCATTCATTGGGCCTTCAGTGTCTGACAATTATTCCTTCCCTGCTGTGCAGAAGATTTTCAACAGCAACCTCCTCCAAAATGGACAGCCGATCCCTTCTTTGTATTCTGTTCTTAGTCTGGAAGCTCCCCTGATACTTGTTCCCTTTGAGTGATCTTATTGGCAGTGAAACACCAGAGACAGAGCTTCCAAAATCATAGCAGCACAGAAGCCACCACCGTGTGTCAAACTGACAGACAAGTGTGCCATTAGTTGTCCATTGACGCTTAGTCAGGAATACCACAAGTGGATGGCTTTAACAAGCACAAGTTTTCTTTTTTCTCACATTATAAGAAGCTAGACATCTGAATTCATGGTGCTAGGTCTAGGGAAAGGCTCTTTTTCTCTTTATCAACTCCAAAGGCTGGTCCATGTTGCTTCCGAGGTTTTGTTTCTTGGGTGGTTAGCATGTGGCTTGATTTTGCTGTTCCCCCATTTCTGCTACATTTAGCTCATTTCTTCAGCTTTCACATCCCAAATACATTGACTTATAACATACCCTATTATTAATAGTGTCTTATTAATGTAAGAAAGGTATCAATTTAAAACAGGGTTATTACCACAGGAGAAAAGTTTAGTACGTAAAATATAAATAAATATTTGGAAGAAAATTATTCAATCTGCACATTCCATCCTTTGTTGTCATCCCATTCAAAAAACACGCATCCCATCATATATTTCTAAAAATCTTAAATCAACACTCACCCAAGATATATTTCATGAAACATAATCATTTTAATGTTTTAGAAGTTATCTATTTCCAAAATATAATGATGTTGTAATACTAAAAAGTAGACATTTCCATTATGAATGGGATAAGTTGGAGGGGGAGAAAGGTGGATAACAGGCAAGGTTAAAATACAGTAGAACAAATGTAATTGATCTCAAGGCTTGAAAAGAATCCTGTGTTCACTTGGGGCCATCTGAGAAATGATCCTTCCCTCCAGACTCTGTTTGTTGGCCACACCCTCTGTATTATGGGCAGTGGCTCCCTAATCCTGGACTTCAGCTATACTTTACAGACCCTTTGGAAGGAAACTTTGTTCCCCTTTTCAGATGTAGGTGACCCCATTTCCCCAGTCCATCTGAATAGTGACCCATCCCTTCAGCACTTACAAGCACTGCTCTTTTTCCGTTGAAAACGGCAGCCCAATCCCATGATTTTTGTGCAGAGACCCTAACTCCCTGGCATACCTTCATGGCTGCTCTGGAAACAAGTTGATGAAGGTGTGTCTCTGAAACAGTCGAGGCTATAGTCCTACCTTTTAAGGTCCAAGAGAAGGTAGCATCATGCTATGAAGTTGAAAAAGCCCCATTTCCCTGTTCCTTCCAATAGTTCGTATCCCTGAGATGTCAAAGATGACTTCTTTCTTTCTTTGAAAAAGAACACGTATAGCTCTGCTGACCTGTTTCCTTCCTGCAGACATCCAAGAGGAAGACAGGATTCTTCCCTTTCTATTTATCTGCCCCCTTCAGTCTAAATTGATGGATTCTTTGCTTGGTTGATTGGTTATACGTAATACTCACACCTAATTCTCTTTAACAAACGATTATGTAGCCTTGTCTGTTGAAAACTCTAGGACACCTATCCTTAGTTCATACAAAGGAGTTTTCTGTATTTTTAATTTCTCACTTAATTTGACACAGTTCATTTTAATTCCATCATTTCCAGCATTTGACCATAAGTAGCAAGGTGAAACAGCACAGTCACTTTAAGCTCTTTCTTAGAAATCTAGTCAGTCAAATTTCCAAGTTCCTCATTTGGAAAAAATTCTACCTTTTTTCAAATATTTGAACATAATTCAGACAAATTATTTGTCACAGCATAAAACTATCACCCCTCTTTTATTTCCCTGTTAAAGCCTCACCTGAAGTAAGTTTATTATCCACAATGGTAGCAAAAGTCTGTTGCTGTACTTCATGTATTTTTTAGAAGTAGAGACTTTTTCTATAGCTCTATTCACTTTCTTCAAGTTCTTATTAGTAACACTTTCATCATAAATAATTCCACAACATTTCCATCAAGGCGATTATTTCACTATTGTTGTTGCTCCTGTTAAGTGGCTGTAAGTCAGTTCGGTTTCACACTGAGACCCAGAGACCCTGTGTAGAACAGCACAAAAGACCGCCTAGTGCTGTGCTCTCCTCACAATGTTGTGTGAGTCCGTTGCTGGGTCAGTGTGTCAATCAATCTAGCTTACTGCAGGTCTCACTCTCTTTTACTGACCCTTCACTCTGCCAGTCTAATGACCTTATCCAGTGAGTCTTCCTTCCTTATAACACATCCAAAATACATGAGAGGGAGTCTTGCCATCCTTGCTTCCAAGATACACTCTGACTGTATTTCTGCCAAGATAAATTTATTTGCTGATTCTCTTGGTAATCTATGTTAATTTCAATATTTGTAGCCAATACCATAATTCTAAGGCATCAATTATTCTCTTGTCTTCCTTAGTCATGGCCCAGCATTCTATTGAGTATGAGGCAATAGAAAGTGCCATGTCTGGAGGCAAGCATACCCAGGTTCTCCATATGATATTTTTTTCTCCCTTTGCATTTTAAAGATGTCTTGTGCAGCCGAGATGCCCTCTGATGTTTTGACTGCTGCTTCCTTATGTGTTGAGTGAAGATCTAGGTAAAACAAAATCCATGACAACGTTAATCTTTTCTCTGTTTACCATGAAGTCTACTGGTTCAGTTGTGAGGATTTTGGGCTTCTTTATATTGAAACTGCAGGCTGGCATCTTTGGTCTTTGTCAATAAGTGCTTCAAGTCCCCTTCAATTTCAGTAAGGAAGGTGGTATCACCTGCGTATATCAGACGGTCACCCATTCACCAATCAGTATGCTACATTCTTGTTCATATAGGGAGCTTCTGAATTATGACCTCAACACACAGACTGAATACTCACAGTGAAGCAGTACAACTCTGCTGTATACAATTCCTGACTTGAACCAGTCAACTCCCCCTTGTTCTGTTTGAACAATTGTTTCTTGACCTATGTACAGGTTCCATTTGAACACACATAAATATGCTGGAATTCTCATTTCCCCAATGTTTTTTGAATGATCCATATTTAGGTATTTCTGTGAATATCATATGGCAAGGTTAAGTGTCTAGTGACTGTTCATATTGCATTTTCAATAAAGTGGTCACTGGATTGATAACCATTACACAGCTGTATCATATACTCTTCACTATCATTTCTATCACCAAGATTATATTTCCAACTACTATCCTTCAGCTGTTTCCATCTTTCATATTCCAATTACCACCAATTAACAACATACCTTGATTATATGTTGATCTTTTTCAAACTGTAGAGGTTGATAAAGTGTGCAATTCCATCTTTGGCATATATTTGAATAACAATCCTATTAAATCGCCATCTTGGTATGATTTGTGTATTATCCTGTGTTACTATCATTGCTGTTGTTGGGTGTTGCCAGGTTTTTATAAGGACAAGTTGGGCTGCAATCCACAAAGGCAGCACTTGGAAACCACCAGCTTCTCTCTAGGAGGAAAACCAGTCTTCCATTCCTGCATACAGTTACAGTCTTGAAGATCCACATGGGCAGTTATACTCTGTCCTGTGGGGTCTCTATGAGTCAGCATTGACTCAATGGCAGTGAGAAGCTTTTGTCACTCTGCCTCACCCTTAAAATTATTATGTTTGAGCACTTTGTTGTAGCCAATCTAGCTGGCTGAGTTCTTCCTCTTTTTCACTGACTCTCTACTTCACCAAGCATGATGTCTGTTTCTAGGGATTGATCTCTCCTGCCAGCAGAGCCCAACGATATGAGATGGAGTCTTGCTATCCTCGCTTCTAAGGAACATTCTGGTTGTACTTCTTCCAAGACAAACTTGTTTGGTATTTTGGCAGTCCATGCTACTGTCAGAATTATTTGCCAACTCTGTATGGAACTCAAATGAATCAATTCTTCTGTGGTCTTCCAGATTCAATATTCAGCTGTCACATACATATGCATGTCATTGAAAAAGCAGGGCTTGGGGAAAGGGTACTTAGTCCTTAAAGCGATGTCTTTGCTCTTTATCTCTTTCAAGAGATTCTGTTCAGCAGATTTTCCCATTGCAATATGACACTGGCTTTCTTGCCTGCTGTTTCCATGAACACTGACTGGATCCAAGCAAGATGCAATCCTTGACAATTTCAAAAATTCCTCCATTTATTGTGATGCTGTGTACTGGCCTAGCTTTGAAGATTTTTGCTTTCTTTACATTGAGTTTCAGCCAATTCTGAAGGCTATCATCTTTGATACTCATCAGCAAAATCTTCAAGTTTCCTCAATTTCAGTAAACAAAGTAGCAACTTCTGTAGATCACAGATTGTTAATGACCTTACTTTAATCCTGATGCTGTGTTCTTCTTCACACTGTCCAGCTTCTCACAGTATTGCTCGGCATGCAGATTGGATAAGTATGGTGAAAGGATACAAGTCCTATCCTTGATGTTAAACCATGAAGCATTCTTTTGTTCTCTTCCCACAAGTACCTCGTGATTTGTTTGAATTGTTGCTTACAAGTCTATGTACAGATTCACCATGCACAATTATGTGTACTGAAATTCCCATTTAAAAAAATTATTCATAGCTTTTTACAATCCACATATTTGGCTGCTTTTTCATAGTCAATAAAATACAAGTAAATACCTTTCTGGTAGTCTCTGTTTTCTGCCAAGATTCATCTGACATCAGCAATGATATCCCTTGGACACAATTCTCTTCTGAATCTGGCTTGAGTTTCAGGAAGGTCTGATAAATGTACTGCTGAAACAATTTTTGAATTATCCTCAGCAAAAATATATTTGAATATAATATCAATGGTAATGTTCAATAATTCCCCAATATGTTGGGTCACCTTTCTTTGAAATGAGCACAAGCACAGATCTCTTCTGTCAGTTGGCAAGATCTCTGTCTTCCAATTTTTTGGCAAAGATAAATATGCCCACTGATGTACAGTTGTTTTTCTTTTTGAAAATTTCAGTTGGTATTTTGTCAATTCCTGGAGCCCTGTTATTTTCTAATGTCTTCCATGCAACTTGGACTTCTTCCTTCAGTAACATTGGTTCTTGATCTTATGTTACTTCTTGAAATGAGTGAATGTCAAATAATTCTTTTCACTTAGTGATTTTGTGTATTCCTTCATTATCTTTTGATAATTCTTGCAGCATTCAAAATTTTGCATTCTTCAAATATGATGTTCTTGATTTCATCCCAAAGCTCATCAAGGCTCTTGTCACCAATTTTCAATGTGTCACATCTGTTCTTGAAATGTTATCTAAATTCAGGTTATATATGTTTGACATTGTATTTTTGGCTCCAGTGAACTTGTTTTCATTTCCCTGAGCTTCACTATGAACTTGTGTAGGAGCACTTGGTGGTATATCCCACAATCAGCCTTTGATCTTATTTTTGGCTGTTGTTATTGGACTGTCCTCATCGTTTCTTCAAATATAGATTTTAATCTGTGTTAGTCTGGGTTGACTAGAGAAACAAATTCATGGACACTCATGTGTATAAGAAAGTATTATATACAAAAGCAGTTCAATAGTGATTACACCTCCCAGCCCAATCCAGTTCAAGTCCATAAGTCCGATATTAGCCCATATGTCCAATACCAATCTATAAAACCCTCTTCAGACTCACAAAACACATGAAATGATGCTGAATGCAGGAAAATCACAGACCAATGGGTGGGAAGTCTTCGGGATCCAATGACGTTGTAAACATCTCAGCGCTGGCAAGGATCTCCAGAGGCTTCTTGAGCTACAGAGGTCTGGCTCCATCAGCCTCTCTCCATGTGTCTTCTCCTCAGGCACAACTCTCAGGGAATGAGCCTAGAGAGGGAGTGTTTCCCACCTTCATGAGTCCCCAGAATCCTCAGGAGGCGGCCATGCCCACACAGAGGCCTCATTGTCTATGACCTGATTGACAGGCTAGACTCCACTCCTACTCCTCTCCAATTGATAAAGGATTATGTAACCACACAGATTCCATCTGGTGAAGTCATGTGCATTATGACCCTTCTGTTGTTGTAAAAAGTCATTTGTTTGAAGAAGCCATTGTTTGTGCACATTCTATCATGTGATCACCAGCTCCATTTCTATCACCATATTTTCCAACTACTGTTACTTCCTTTCTTTTTCCATAGCAATCACTCATATCAATCACAATAATTATCAATATATTTTATTTGCATGTTTGATCAATTTAAGACTCAAGAAGTTGGTAGAATTGTCCATTTCTTTATCACTTATTTTTCTTTTGGGGTTGGTTTTGCTTTACTGCTTGATTTGTAAAGATGAATAATAGCTGTATTCATTGATTTCTTTGTCAAAAGTACTCAAACTCACTGTCATGGAGTGGATTTCCCTCATAGTGACCCTGTAAGACAGAGTAGACCTGCCCCTGTAGGTTTCTGAGACTGTAATTTTTTAAGGGAGTAGAAAGCCTCACCTTTCTCTTGAGGAGTGGCTGGTGGTTTTGAACTGTTGATCTTGCAGTTAGCAGCAAACTATAGAACTCACCCTGCCACCATGACTCAGATATTGTCCTATCACAGACAAGATTGCCCTACAGAACAGACCTTGAAAATGTCTTTTTGACAACGAATATGCCAACATTCTTCTGATTATGTCATCCCCAAACTACTTCTAGTGATAAACTATAAGATTATATGATCCAGAATGACCAATACCAGTTCAGTTCACCAATATCTAGGTTATCAATTTTGATATATTTCATTTATTTTGACAGTTTCTTTTTCCCTAGACGTATAGGTTGTGCGTTCCACTGTCTGACTGTTTATGGGTCTGCAGCTCTTTCTTCTCATTTTGGGTCTTGCTCATCAGAAACGAAGTTGCTGTATCGGGACTCCATCCATGTCTTCAGGTTGACTTTACTTTGAAGGCGTAGCTCTTTTCTTGTCATATTCTGAATGCCTTCCAAAGAGAGGGACCCATCTTCTGGCACTCTATCTTACTGTGTTGAGCTGCACTTCATAAGGGTTTTAGTAGCTAATCCTTCAGAAGTACGTCATCTACTCTTTCTTCATAGTCTGTTCTTAGTTTGGACACTCCTCTGAAGCCTAATGGGGTAGTCCACTGGTATTTAGAGCTATCCCATGATTGTGTGAAAGGCAAAGAGGCTTTTCTATAGCACCAAAAGTGTCTTACCAGTTAGGGACTTGGGTATTTTAAGAAGATTGAATAAATTTAGACAGTCCCCATTCAAGCTCTGAGGCTATAGCGCCCAAGCCCAAAAGATGGAGTATTGGTAAAGGAATGGGGAGAACGATTCAGTTCCCTAACCAAAAGCTATATAACTTACTGAATGGTTCTAGTCCCGGTAGAAAACTACATTTCCCATTATTACCTAATGAGAGGCCATCTTCAATGGACTAAGGTTACCCGTGAAGCTTAGGAAAAGAGCAACACAGGTTGATTCTCTTGCAGAAGCCGTCACCACCCACTCATAAGAAAACCTCCTTTGATTTTTTTGCCCTTCTTAATCAGCAATTGTTTCCAGGACTGGCTAGAGCAAAGTAAGTTGTGGGGTAATTTGAGATACCTGGGGGCTGGCATGCATTAGTCCCGGGGCAAGTGTAGGCTGTATTCCTTGATGAAACTCTGCTTCCTATTGTGAATTCTGTTGTGACAGGATCTGAGGTGAAACACTGCCAAACATTGTGCCAAGAGGCCTTTCAATGGATCATAAAAATGCTATAAAAACATGAAAATTGCTGCCATAAAAAAAGGAGTTATCACAAAACAGGGAACCTCCTAAATTCAGCAACTAAGAAATATTGAGAAATGAAAATGGCTCCACATATTCCATGGAGTTTGTGGGCAACAGCCCCACTGTCATATGCACAGGCAAGCTTGATTTGCATTTGGAATATGCAATTAAACATATGGTCACCTGACTTACCCTGGAATTCACCCTTCACTTACCCTCCTCCTAGCATTCCACTGCAAGAATCCATTTCCTTGGCTCTGTTTCCACTATAAAATCACTCACAAAATCTTGCATCATGCATGTGGATGTTTATGTGACACCTAGTGTCAAGCAGGAAGATAATCTCTTAAATGAATCATTCAGAATGGGGTTATAAAGCAAAATTTACAAAAAGCTCATTTGAAATATTTCTTACTAATAAATCTGAGGATCAAATACATTTCCTGACAACTACGCCTTGATTTTTTATTTCCTATATATATAGTAATACATATATATTCATTTCCAGTGTTTGTGTTTCTGATAAATTTTCTGAATATCTATTAACCACTGGTAATTTGGGCTAAAATGTGCAGGGATAATTCATTTTCCATATGCTTTTTATGCAAATGGAGTTGTGTTGACATACTGTAAGTACTATGCATATATCTGTTATAAAATTCTGAACATGCTTAAGCAATAGTCATAAACATATTAAATAACACCCTCCCAAGCACTAAGAGCCTCTGTCTGCCAGCTGGGTAAGCCCCTTCTCTATGTCATTTTGATGTAATGTGTTTCCATTTCTGCTGTATTTAGATGCAAAGCATTTGAGAAGATGCTAGATTGAATTGAAATCTGATTACATCAGGGTTTGGGCTTTTGAGATATCACCTATTTTTCTAACATACCCTGTTCTGCTTTCTTTTTAATCTCCCAAATACGTACATACATTTACACACCTTCATTTCTATCTCTTTTTCTCTACATTCATGTATTCCTGATTCTTATTTTTAACTGTAATCAAGATATATGGAACATAAAGAAGTGTATCATAAATTACAACAGAAAAAAGCAAGACATAAATATAAGAAGATAGAGGAAGGAAGGAGAAGGGAAAAATTAAAAGAAAGCGGAAGAACAGTTTAACCTTCATTATGATCAGTGCTTACTGGTCTATTATACTTTGCAGAAAAGCCCATAGTTAGCCCACTTGTGTGTCCTTACGTTTTAAACTTGTAGGTCACTTAATTTCTCCATAGTCATAGCTTATTATACTATTCCCCCCTTATTCAAACACCTGTCATAGGTTTAACATGTCAGTAAAACTATGTTTGATTAGTTCTCACTATTGCTTTATAGTTGGGAAAACCAAGAATATGTGATTGTTCAAGATAACCCACACAAGAATGTGTGAACTGAAATTATGAGATGTTTTCACCATTATTTTATTGGAACTTCAATTTGAAAATTCTCATCTATTTATGAAAACGATATCTCATCCAAATTGTGTGTATATATCAGAATATTATTATTTATAGTATCCTCCAAAATGACCATATCATGCTTATGTATTCATTCATATGAAATCTCAATTCCTCAACTGAGGCTTCAAAGTTAAGATATGTAAATCCTACCTTAGCCAGGGTAGAAATGGTCCCTTTTGGTAGGAGATTGAAATTTGAAGGGACAGAGCCATAGAAGTGTATCATCCATACAGACTGAATGCTCATAGAGACAGCATCAAGAAAGAGCCTAACAAGAAGCATTGTCTAAGTTAATTTGGCACAGTGGATATCTGTCTTGCCATAATTGACTTTAAAGAGCATTCTAGCCACACTGCTTCCAAGATAGATTTGTTTGTTCTTCTGGAAAGTCCAGCAACACAATTCTTCTCCAGCAACACAATTAGAATACAGGGATTCTTCTTCAGTCTTCTGTATTCAATGTCCAACTGTCACATACATATGAAGTGACTGAAAAGACCAGGGCTTGGGGTGGGCAAACTCTAGTCCTCAAAGTACCATCCTCGTTTTTCAACATTCTACAGAGGTCATTGGAAATGGATTTACCAAATGCAAAGCATCTTTTGATCTTTTGACTGTTGCTTTCAAGTGCCTTGATTGTGGATCCAAGCAGGACAAAAGCCCTGACAACTTCAAACTTCCCTCCATGAATTATTTTGCTGCCTCCCTATTAGACCAGTTGTGAGGATTTGGGTTTTCTTTACATTGAGTGGACATTCATACCGAAAACTGTAATCACTGATCTTCTCAGCAAAGGCCTCAAGTCCTCCTCAAGTCCTTTCAGCAAGTAAGGCTGTGTATGAAAGGTTGTTAATAAACCTGTATATGACCTTACTCTAATCCTGATGAGAGTCATTCTTCTTCATATCCTCCAGCTTCTCTGATGATTTTCTCAACATAGAGATTGAATAAATATGGTAAGAGGATATAACCTTGTCACACACTTTTTTTTAAGTCATGCAGTTTTTTTTTGTTCTGTTCATGCAACCTATTGATCCATGTACAAGTTCTTCATTAGCACAATGAAGTGTTCTAGAATGCCCTTTCTGTTCAATGCTACTCATAGTTTTACTTTTTTATGATATATGTAATCTAATGCCTTAGCATAATCAATAAAATACAAGTAAACATCTATCTGATTACATATTAGGAATATGCTTTTAAAGTCTGTGTTTCCACTTTGATTTAATCAGAATTGGCTGCCTATGGGGGACCAGGCTCCACAACCAAATGGGTCTAAGGGGAAGTTGTGTAATTGAAGGGTAAATCACAGACACATCAGCCAATGCATGCCAGGGCTCCTCTCTCCCATGGAGAACTAAACCAGAGAGTGGGTGAATATGTTCTCTCACAGGCTAATATAATCTTGGGGCATGAACGCTACATCATACCCATATGTAACAGGAAGGGGATATACAAGACTAGAGGCATACATGTGACAGGAAGCCACATAGTTAACCAGGTGGGCAGGTTCTAGGGTTAAGTTGGTGGCTTAACCTGAGCTGGCTTGACTTTAGGTGTCCCTGAACTGCTCTCCACAGAAGCAATCTATGATTCTTATCAGAAGGAGGGAGCTGTACTTAGCTTAGGACAGACAATAGGGTCTGACTGCTCTGGATGGCAGATTATTTTCAGGCAGATAATCTTCAGGCATATAGTAAGCAACCTTGACTGTGTAAGAAGCACTTTAAGATTGGCACTATTATGGGGCGGGGTGGGGGGTGGACATTGTGGGGAAGAACTGAGTTAAGAGAATGTGACTGGGCTTCATCTCCAACTCACAAACCTGAGGCCTCCCTCCACCAGTCTCAGCCTCCCAGGTCTCAGTTTCCCAAAGCTGTCTTATGTGATGAAATTTTGGGAAAATAAGTGATTTTGTCATTTTATGTAATGTCACACACATTTAATAGTCTACTAGGCTATTTGTAGTGACAAGCATAGTAAACGTTTCTCTTTCATTCAAAAACGAAACAAAAAGAAAGTTATGTAAAAAATAAAAGGGGCAATAATCATTTCCTCGCCATTTTCTGACAATTATACAAAAGAATCACTCAATACTTCTGAAACTATCCTTATATTAAATTGTAACTTGCACAGACTCCTTCCATTTGATCAAATGGATGTTTTTTGCTTCCTAGCTCTTACAATCCCCTCTAATTGGCCTTGCACTCAGCTCTTGCAGTGAACCGAAAGGCCTTCCCTGACTGGGTGCAGCAGATCAAGTCCCTTAGGGGTATCACCCTTCCCTATCTATTGTCTGAAGACAGCGGAACCAAATAGGATGCTCATTATTTCTAAATTTCAGTAAACTGTTGCTTATGTACTGCTCACATCCTCAATGCTTTCTGAGAAGTAGTTTAGTGCAGCAGAAAAATGTGTGGGCTTCAAACCATTCACAAGAGTTGCAACTTCAACACCAGCACAACTATGTAATTTGGACAAATTATTTTTTAATTTGAAGTTGCATGTCATTAGAGGTAACACAGGAGCAGAGAAGTAATGCGTTCCTGTTGTTATGAAGCGCGCGTGCAACAAAGATTAAGATTGCAGCTCAGAAGATGAATAGATCGTGTTTCCATCATGATTGTGCTTTTTTTCTTAATCATTTTATTAGGGGCTCATACAGCTCTTATCACAATCCATACATACATCAATTGTGTAAAGCACATTTGTACATTCATTGCCCTCATCATTCTCAAAACATTTGCTCTCCACGTAAGCCCCTGGCATCAGCTAATTTTTACCCCTCCCTCCCCCCTCCCCCCTCCCTCATGAACCCTCGATAATTTATAAATTATTATTTTGTCATATCTTACACTGTCCAATGTCTCCCTTCACCCACTTCTCTGTTGTCCATCCCCCAGGAGGATGTTATATGTAGAACCTTGTATTCAGTCCCCTTTTACACCCCACCCTCCCACCCCCCTCCGGGTATCACCACTCTCACCACTGGTCCTGAAGGGATCACACATCCTGGATTCCCTGTGTTTCCAGTTTCTATCTGTACCAGTGTATATCCTCTGCTCTAGCTAGATTTCTAAGGTAAAATGGGATCATGATAGTTGGGGTGGGAATGGGGGTGGGAGGGGGGCAGCTTCATTGCACCCTCACTGGCTCATCTCCTTCCCATGAACCTTCTGAAAGGGGTTGTCCAATTGCCTACAGATGGGCTTTGGGTTTCCACTCCACACTCTACCTCATTCACAATGTATGATTTTCTGATGATGCCTGATACCTGATCCCTTCAACACCTTGTGATCACACAAGCGGGTGTGCTTCTCCCACGTCGGCTTTGTTGGTTCTGAGCTAGAAGGCTGCTTGTTTACCTTCAAGTCTTTTTTTTTTCTTTTGACAAACCCTTGTGTCGAGGGCTGACTTTCAATAGACTGCAGCGAGGGAGCTGCTCTACTATACATGAAACCCCGACCCAGAAGCAGGTCGTCTACCAATGGTTTAGCACCAGGCTCCCCACGAATATGCGGTGCGGTGATGGGCGAGGGGGCGGCCGCCTTTCTGGCCGTGCCCCATTTCCTGGACGAGGGGCACTCCACACTAGACCCCCATCCCAACGCGCTGGGGGTGGGGGGGGGCACACGTGCGGCCCCGCATCCTTCAAGTCTTTAAGACCCCAGATGCTATCTCTTTTGATAGCTGGCACCATCAGCTTTCTTCACCACTTTTGCTTATGCACCCATTTGTCTGTCATGACTGTGCTTTCAATGATAATATTTTCTACTATCACTACCAGAAGCACTGGGGATAATAACAGTAATTATCTCATAGGGTTATTGTAAGAACTGAATACGTATGCAAAATTATTAGAATGGCACATGCTATCTGCTAAGTGGATTTATGCTGAATAAGGGTGACAAATTAGGATTGAATTTACATCATGCATTACAATTCATAAGGTGTCCACCATATTGTCTGAAAAGTTGCAATGTTTTGCATTACTCATTTCATATCTTATTTCCAGACAAACAAATATATATAAACATACAAATTCACAAATGTAAATTTTTCCCCATTCCTCTAGTAGTCAGCATATAAAGTTTATATTGTCAGTTTCTGTTTCCTTAATAGACTATCAAGTCCCTGTTTCACATGGCCCTCGGCAAACACTTGGGAGTCTGCTTCTTCTTTCCTGGAGCCTCAATCTGATGCTGTAGTTGATTCAGGTTTTGTGGGACCTGAACCTTATATAATCCAGGGAGTTCTATTTGAGAAAAAGACAAAGAAACATAAAACCAGTTGCTCACACATCTATTCCCACTCATGGCAACCTCAGGTGTCTCAGCAGATAATTGTCCTCAAAATGATTTTGAGTGTCTAATTTTCAGAATTAGATCACCAGCCTTTGTTGTTTGTAGGACTAGATAAATGTTGAATTTTCAATATTTTGTTTAGATGCTGACCACAATAAGTATTTACACTACTCAGGAACTTTGAGAAAAAGCCTCTCAAATTTAGAAGACATGAACAAGGGATAGCATTGCTGATGTCAGATAAATCTTGGTTCAAAGCTGGGAATACCAGAAATGTGTAAACTTGTGTTTTCTTGACTATGCCAAGGCGTCAGACTGTGTGGATCACAACAAACTGTGAATAGCCTTGGGAAGAAAGAGAATCCCAGAACACTTCATTGTGCTCAGATGAACCTTGTCCACGGTCGAGAGGTATTTGTGTGAACAGAACAAGAGAAAACGAGAAAGCGGAATGATTTCAAATCAGAAAAGGTGTGTGACAGGGTTATAGTAGTCTCTTGCCATAATTGTTCAATCTTAATCTGACCAAATCAGCAAAGAAGCTGGCTTATATGAATAAGAATGGGGTATCAAGATCTGAGGAAGACCGATTAACAACCTTCCATGTGCAGATGACACAAACTTGCTTGCTGAAAGGGAGCCCTTGAGCCCTTGCTGATGAAGATCACAGGTTGGAGCCTTCAGTGGGGATTGCAACTCAATATAAAGAGAAGCCCAATTTCCACAACTGGACCACTGGGTGATATGATGATAAGTGGAGGGAAGTTTGATGTTGTCAAATCAATGCTTGTGGAAACAATAGTCAATGAATCCAAAGACATACTTTATTCAGCAAATCTGCTGCATAAGACCTCTTAAGAAATTTGAAGAGAAACAATATGGACTAAGTTATGATTCACCCAAGCTATGATATTTTCCATGGTTTCATATGCATTCCTAAATTGGATGGTGAATATGATCACAAAATAATTGATTTATTTGAATTATGGTGTTGTTGGAGAATATTGAACAGACCATGAACTGAAAGAAGTAAAAACAAATAAGTCCTAGAGAAAGTATTGGCAGAAAGCTCCTTAGAAACAAGGATGTCAAGACTTTGTAGTATGTGCCTTGGCCATATTCTCAAGAGAGGCAAGTCCCTGGAAAAGGACATCATGATTAATAAAGTAAGTTTAGAGCAAGAGGAAGATCCTCGATGATATGGATTGATACAGCGGCTGTGCAATAGGTTCAAACCTATGTACTGTGAAAATGGCACAGAACATGTAGAACTTTGTATTGTTGTACATAGTTGTTATGAATCATAAACGATTCAATGTCACCTAAAATTATCAACAACATACATTTTGAAAATGTCACAGATTTGAGCCATCTTTAACTTCCACCCTATTAGAAGCTATCTAAATATTTTGGAAGATTTTTAAAATATATTAGCTTTGAGCATCATAAACTTCCCATTTTGTTTTACCTTTGCCCATTGCCCACATACTTTGGTTTCTGGTGCCAATGAGTTGACCAGTAGATGCTAAAAATACCATTGGGATATACTTTTAAATTGAAGTAAATATACATAATGTATACATGGAAATGACTATGACACATATATATCCTAGTAAAAATAAAAATAAATGTATTCCTAAATTAAATTACACCTAGATTAATCCTAATAATGCATATGGTCATTCTTGAGCCACTTGACACAAAAGGACGGGCAGGTCATGACAGTAAAGCCAAAGTAGATATATACAAAGATCTTCTCTAATTTTTAAAATATATCATTATATTTTTAAAAAGACAGGAAAATAGGCCTATGTTAACACATTGTTCGAGACCCTCAGGAGAAGGCCTCATGGTATAGGCACACATGGTATTGTTAACTGCTAAGTCAGCAGTTTCAAACCACCAGCTCAGGAGAAAGAGGAGGCTTTCTACCCCAATAAAGATTTCCCTTCCCAGAAACCCATAGGATCAATTCTACTCTGTCCTATCTGGTCATTCTGGATCACAATCAACTTGATGTCAGTAGGTTTGATGTTTTTCATTTTTATTTTTACAGACCCTCCTAGAACCTTGAACGTGAGAGACTCTCAAGGAAGCTCTGTTAATCGCCCGAGTATCTCTCATCTCTGAAGTCAATCATTTACTTAGGTGTATAGAAATCTAAGACGCTCAGGGCCTAGTTTAACATTTTAAGTAACCAGCATTCTTGTTATTTAATTTATCTTCCCGCTAAGTGAAGTGTCCCACTCTCCCATATGCTAGCTATTGGGATACCAATGGAAAGATGAAGCAGATGTGCCCAAGATTTATAGCATTGGAAACCATGAACGGATCAGTTATGAGTCAGAATTGACTCAATGGCCGTGGGTTTTCTTGTTATTTCCTGATTTAATTTTGCCTCCTTTCATAATCTTTTTTCACATTCCTTCTCTCCTCTTTCTTCAAACATTTCCTTTCCTCTGACTCCTTTCCCTTAAGGAATTCTTTATCAAACAGACTTAAATCTTCCTCTCACAATGAGGATACATTCCTGTGTGTATTTTTATTTGTTCACTACTACAGATCTTAAAAGGGAATGCTATAGCAATTTTCAATATTTTTGTCTTTTATTCATATGTCAATGTATCTTTCTTGGATCCAAACTCATTGCTTGTGGAAACAGCATGCAATAGATCAAAAGAGACATTTCATTAGGCAAATCTGCTGCACAAGACCTCTCTTTAAAGGGCATAAAGCAAGGATGGTATTTTGAGGGTTAAGGTTTGCCTGACTCAAACCATGGTATTTTTCAACTGCTACATATGCATGTGAAATTGGGACACCGAGTAAGGAAGACTGAAGAAAAATTAATGTATTTGAACTGGGCAGTTGAAGAGCACAGAAAGTACAATGGACTGCTAAGAGGACAAAAAATGTCTATCTTGAAATAAATACAGCAATAATGCTCCTTACAGGCAAGGAAAGGATGGCGAGACTTCCCACATACTTTGGCCATGCTTTCAGAAGAGCCCAGTCCAGAGAAGGGCACTATGGTTGGCAAAGTAGAGGGGCAGCGAGAAAGAGGAAGGCCCTCAATGAGAGGTATTGGCACTCTGGCTGCAACAATGGCCTTAATCATAAGAACAATTGTGAAGAGGGTATAGGACCTGGCTGTGTTGGCATCTGTTGTGCACAGGGTCACCAGCGGTGGGACCTGACTAGATGGCACCTGCGGCAGCTACATAATCTCCTGTCAGCTTGAGCTAAGGGGTGGAGTCTAGCCTGTGAATCATGATGGAGGCAAACAGCTGACTAGAAGGGGGATACACATGCTCTCTGCTTTCTATTTCTTGCTGTTGAGACATTCAGAGAGCTGGAGGAGACACATGGAAACTGACACCAGCGTTGAGATGCTTCCACTACCAAAGGATCCACAAGACCTTGCACCCATTGGCCTGTGATCTTCCTGCATTCGGTATCATGGCATGTGCTGCATAAGTCTCAAGCAGAATTTATGGATTAGTCTCGGGTATATGGGCTAATATCAGATTTATGGACTTGATCTGGACTGGAATGGGCTGTTTTCTTAATATACAACTACTTTTGGCATAAAACTCTCTCTTACATATATATGACTGCCTCTGGATTGTTTCTCAGTCAACCAGGCCTAACACAACACCTAACAACAACATCTGATGATGTGACTCACTGAAATGGCATCTATGAACTTTTTAGATGCGAGCTAATTCAATTCTGGTTTGTTCTGTTGCCTGCTGAGCTCTAAGCTCTTGTTGTGACATTTCTCTCATTGAGAGGCTGTAAATAACATTTTCAGACCACATATGGGCACTGTGAGAACTGATGCTCATTAAGTGTGTTAAGTGAAAGTCATGAGTTGAGTACCAAACATTAGCGATAAATCAAAATTAACAAATGTGACTTGAGTTCTCAGGAGGCAAAACACTTCAAATCTTAAATAAGATGGCTGTCAGAAATCACGTTGAAAGATACAGTTCTCTCAAAATATGTGCACAGATGCAATGGAAAGGAGGAAGCTGTCAAGACAGATGAAGAGAAGGACATCTGTTGCTTGGTCTTTGGAACAAGTTAATTTAATGCTATAAAGTCTTTGTGCTTCCTTCTCAAATGGATCCATGTGGAAAATCCAGATGGCTAACACCCAACTCATAAATGTGAAAAACATAGAGGTTGGCTCCAAGGCCTGAATAAACATTAAAGAGTTTTGCTTACTTAATATAGATGATATCAATCATTTATAATTAGATAATAACTAAACTATTCTTTAATAAATTACCACATTAATATTGAAATTTTCCATTGGAATCTGATTGCAGGTTAGTTTGGGGAACAACCAGTACTAGTGACACATGAATGCTTTTTAGAAATAAACTTTAAAATACCAAGTGCCAATTATATTTTAGATACTAATAGTAGGACCCAGGGCTATAATACTTCTCATTGGTATCAAGTCATTTCTGAAATACAATACCCTTATGGGACAAGATAGACTAGCCCCTGTAGCGACAGAACCTTTCACAGGAGGGAGATACCTAATTTCTCTCCCATGCAGTAGCTGCTGGTTTTACAATGGTTGGTTTTGAACTGCTTACCCTGAGGTTAACAGGTCAACTTGTAACCACTGCAGCATCAGGAGTCTCGAATATGCTATACAATTCTTTCAGTCCCCTAACATGGGGCATTGCTATGTCAAAAGAGGTGGAAATTAAGTTAGACTATCCCTTTGCTTCTGTCCTTTTTTCTATCATCCAGTAAACTGGCAAATTGTGATTCTTATACATATTAAAGTTCTCCTCAGCATGCTCTCTTAACTTTGTCCACTTTGCCTCTGACTACTTCAGGTCTCTTTCTGGAATTCTCTGCTTTGAGCCAACATCCATCTGACAACAGCAATGATAGCCCTTGTTCCATGTCTTCTTCTGAATCTGACCTGAATCTGGCAGCTCCCAGTCAATGCACTACTGAAACTGTTGTTGGATGATATTCAGCAAAATTTTACTTACATGAAATATAAATGATATTATTCTATAGTGTGAGTATTCTGCTTGGAGATTGTTTGTGCTTTATTGACTGGGCCAAAGCTTTCAACTATGTGGATAATAACAAACTATGGTTAACACGGAGAAGAAAGGGAATCCCAGAATACTTCGTGTGCCTTTGCAGAAATTGTACATGGATCAAGAAGCTGTTTTTCAAACAGATCAGCAGAAGAATATTACAAGGTTTAAAATCAGAAAAGGTGTTTAGCAGGGTTATAGCCTCTCACCATACTATTAAATTTATAAGCTGAGCAATCTTCATAGATCCTAGATTATATGAAAAAGAATATAGCATAAGGATCGCAGGAAGGGTTAACCATGCTTCATTGTGGAGGTGAAACCACTGATAAAACTGAGACGTGTTTAAGCACTTGATGAAGATCAGGGATTGCTGCTTTCAGTATGGAGTACAACTCAATGTAGAGAAGACCTCCCAACTGGACCAATAAGAAGTCACATCCAAATAAATGGAGGAAAGGTTGAAGTTGTCAAGGATTTTGTCTTGCTTGGATTCACAATCAACGCTCATGGAAGCAGCAGTCAAGAGAACAAAAGACAAGCTGCATTAGGTAAATCAGGTGCACAAGACCTCTTCAGAGTATCGAAATGCAGGATGTTACTTTGAGGACTGAGATACACCTGACTCAAGCCATGGTATTTTCATTTGCCTCATATGCACGTGAAAGTTTCAGATTCAATAAGGAAGGCAGAAAAAGAATTGATGCCTTTTAATTGTAGTGCTAGAGGAGATTCTTGAAAGGACCATGGACTACTCAATATACAGATCAATCTATTTTGGAAGAATTTCAGCCAAAGTGCTCCTTACATACTTTGGACACGTTGTCAGGAGATACCAGTTCCTGAAGAAGAGCCTCGCGGTTAGTACAGCAGGTGGGCAGGGAACAAGAGCAAGGGCCCCAATGAGATGGATCGATGCTGTGGCTGCACCAATGTGCTCAAACATATGCGAGGCTGGTGCGAGATTGGGCAGTGTTTCCTTTAGGTGCGCATACGGTTAGTATGGGCTGAAGCTGGCTCTATGGAACCTAACCACAAAAACCACCTGTCCTCCATCCCCATACTCTTTAAATTGCTTCATGCAGCCTGTAGTTTATCTCATTCTTACCACTGGCTCCCACTCCATCCAGTACTCCTGAATTATACCCCATTCCCTCAAAAGGCATGTTATAGAATGCTTTCATGCTTTTTAACCTATATTTACCATAAAATAAGGACTTTTGCTACTATCCCTCCTCTACAACCTGAAAGTCACCTTCCAATTATACCCACAGTTTTCCTGTATAAGTTCCATTGATTACCAAGCTGATTAACATATTTCATATTTGCTCTACTCCTTATATTTACATCCATTTAACATTTCTCAGTTAATCTTTTTCATCTCTAAGTTTTACCTTGCTTGGGGCAGATAACATATCTACATGACTTCATACTGTAAATACTTAAATAATAATTGATACCCAGTATGTATGAAAAACAGGAGAAAAGGGGGGCTTTCTACTCCCATAAACAGTTAGTTGTGGAAATCCTTAGAGGCAGTTCTACCTTATCTCACAGGGTCCTTATGAGTTGGCATTGACTCTGTGGCAGGAAGAGAGGGAAAAGAAAGAAGTAGGAACGGATTAAATATCAAGGGCACCTGGGGAGACGCAGTTTGGTGTTAAGGTTCTAATGATTGGCAGCTACTGTTCAGTTGCCACATAGTAGAAAGATATGACAGTTTGCTTTCATAAAGATGTGTTGTTTTTGGAAGCCTATGGGGTAGTTATACTCTGTCCTATAAGATCTCTATGGGTTGGAATTGACTATATACTATAATAAAAGAAACAGCAAATAAACATTTCCAACTTTTAAGATTTCTCACCAAGCAGAATTTCATGCATAAACTCATGTGCCTGTATTTTACCAGGGAGTGCAACAACCGAGATGCAATCATGAGGGTAAATGTTTTGGAAAAGTTGATATCGGGGAGTGAATATGGAAGCTATGTTACATGGAGCTACTATATTAAAAATTGATCAATGTCCAACTATTTCAGGAGGTAACTTATAATAAAAACAACAACAATGATATTTAAGGAATAAAGGTCAGCAGCACAGAAGGAGTTGTGAAATCAAGGCTCCAGAAATGGACAGAATATCAAATTGAGATATTCTGACCAAATGACCCACTGGTTGAAGTGATCACGTGTCTATGCCAAGAAACTTGTAAGACAGTTACCTGGCCAACTGAGTATAAAAGATAGATATTTGTATCCTTTCAAAAGAAAGCAGATTCAAGAGGATGTGGAAATAATTGATCAACATCATTTCTAAGAGAAACCAGTAAACCTTTACAGAAGATAATGCACAAATGGTTGCAGCAGCAGTACACTGAGAGGGAAGTGCCAGAGATTCAAGTTACATTTACAAGTGAACCTAGAGCCGATGAGACCAGTCAAGAAATGCCTCAACCCACTCCTCAATCTGTAATGGAGTGTCCCAATCATCTCCTTGCCCTAACAGAGAAGCCCATAAGTTGTCCCTTTGTCCCAGGAAGGAAAGTCTGCGCCCCAATGAGACAAATCCAACTATGATCATGTGAGCCAACAGCACTTCCAACAGTAACATATGTACCACAGCACCATGGAAACAGCAGTCAATTGTGGCAAACACACACTAAAACAAACATACAAACAAATAAATAAATAAAAGAGAGAGAGAGAAAGAAAAGAAAAACAGGCACAATCCACTCAACAAGGTCCATATGCAAACGGCTATTCTGAAGAATAGGCCCAGGAACTACAAGAAATAGAATTGAGAAGAATGATGTTCGGGTACTTTCAAAGGAGCAGGAACTGTTTGAGAAAACAAACAATGGGAAAACTATAAACCCTACACCAAATAGAATTCCAGAATATAAATAATAACAGAATTAGCCCACCAAAAGAATAAAGAATCAAAGAAATGGAAAGCTGATTTTCATGAACCAGAAGACTGTTACCTCACCTACACCCAGCAAAAGAAACCATTAGCAGAAAGATTAATGGAATCAGAGGAAAGCCTATAAATTATGTGGGACACTATCAAGAAAAACAACATATATCTCATTGGGATGTACCAGAGCAGGAAGAAAGAAAAAAATCTACAGAAAATGTAACATAAGGAATCGTGGAAAATTTCTGTAACACCATAAATAATTCCATGAATCCGAAGGAATTCCAAAGAGATCACAAAAGAAAAACATTATGACAAGCTGTATTTAGATTGTACAATATCGAGGACAAAAATAGAACAGTTAGGGGAAAAGAAGAGTCACCTACAAAGGAAAACCAACACGAACAGTTCTGATTTCTCAGCAGAAACCATGCAGGCAAGAAGAAATGGGATGATAAAACAGGACAAAATAATTTCCTACCAATAATCTTATATCAAATGCAATTATCCTTTTAATGTAATGCAGAGATAGGTGTATCTCTACACAAATGCAAATAGGTGTATCTCTAGACAAATAGAAATAGGGCTAGCTTTAAAAATACACTAAAAGGATTCTCTGCTGGACAGACAATCAACAGCTTCAGAGAAACCTGAGTGCAACCTACAAAACACCACCCCGAATCCAACACCATGGAGACAGTACTCAAAAGAATATACAAGAACAAAGGAAGAACAAAACACACACACACACATATGAATATAGCAAAATGACAGCAACCAACCCATGCAAAAGATCCTTTCATATGCTGCCAAAGAAACACACGTTAGACACCAAAACGAATAGAGTGAAAATCAAGGGACAGAGACTAAGTTGCCAACTTATTGACAATCAAAAATAATAAACTATGGCAATATTAATCTCTGATAAATAGACTTAAAGGCAAAACATCATCATGGGAGACAAAGAGGACACTATAGAATAAAAAAAGGAGTATGGAACAGGAAGGCACAACCACAATAAACATATACCTGCCGAAGAAAGAGACTCAGAATACAGGAATGAAGTAGAAGTGAAGAGAGAAATGGACAATACAGAAATAATAGTAGGAGACTTCAATATAACACTCTCAAGGAAAGACAAATTTTCAGGAAATAAATCTAACAGACAGACAAAATAATACAATTAAGTAACGAACCCTTCATACCCAACGGCCACAGAGTGCACATCTTTCCAGGACACCCGGACCGTTCTCTACAAGAGACCATACGTTAGATCACAAAACGAGCTTTAATAAATTAAAGAATGTTTTTGTGCAACATTCTATTTCCTCAGACAACTATGCTATAAAGCTAGAAATCAACAGTAGAAAGGACCAAGGTAAACAAACAAAGGCAATGAAACAGAACAACACACTCCTTAAAAATGACTGGCTGAAAAGGAGCGGTGGTACAAGGGAGTCGATCACCAGGCAATAGTCTGGGAAGCTCTCCTGAGCAACTACTGGAGGTTCCACTAAGAGGGATAGCCTGTACTTCTCAGCAACTAGAAGTTTAATTTAGAAACTAAGTAGACACATGTTTGTTAATGTGGTTGAACAGCAATGCATGCGGACAGACTCCACTCTTTCATCCACCAGTGGCATGAACTGTTTCTGTGAGCCCCCTTCTACCCAGCACAGCTAATTTACCTGATTCCTAAAGCTACTCAACCAACCAAACTTCTCACTTCACTTGTCTCGGGGAGTTCTGATGGACAGAGGGTCTTGTGGATTTGTGGATGTACATATTCTCAGTACTCGAGCCACATGTTTTCCCATGAATGATTTTCCCCTCCTTTCCTCTTTTCTGCTTTGTTTTCCAGTTCCCTCCGCCCCTGTATGTCCCACCCCCTCCTGGAACACTTGCATAAACACTATACCACTAACAGGAAACAGGAATCCTCACCCACCAGGAGGTTCTATTCTTAACTTCATTTTGTTTTATATTTTTACATTTGCTTTATTATAATATTTTTCCCTTTCTAGTTATCTGCCCCTTTTTATTCTACTTTCCTCTGTCAGTGTGACTCTACCCTACAGATACAATACATTCCCATGGGGGAAACACAGGCAGGCTTGTACAAATGGACAAGGAAGATAAACTCTCATTCTTTGCAGATGATAGGATTTTATATGTAGAAAAACCTAAAGACTTGCCAAAATAATTGTTGGAAACAATCAAAAGACTTGGCAAATTGACAAGATGCAAAATCAACACGAATTTAGTCTGATTGCTGACTACTAATGAAGAGAACTCTGAAATAGAAATCAATAAAACAATACTATTTAAGATAGCCTCACAAAAGATGAAATGTTAGGAAGAAAACTAAGCAGAGAAACAACCAACGTAATCAAAGAAAAGTACCGAACACTATTACAAGAAACCCCAAGCGGCTTCCATAAACGGAAGACTGGTCCGTGTGGATGGGTCTGTTTTTGTTGTTGCTCAGTGCCATTAAGTCTCTTCCTGCTCATAGTGGGTTCGTGCACAGCACAACAAAGTTGTTCTTGTGTGTGAATACACTGTTGAAGTCACTGGAACAATTCATCTTGTTCAAGATCTGCCCTTTATTCCATGCCCTCTGCTTTAACCAGCACAATATTCTTCTCCAGGGACCTTGCTCTTGTGAGAACATGTCCAAAGTACGTCAACAATGTCAATCTGAACAAATGTATCTTAACTTAGTCTATTCAAACAGCAGATATAGTGAGGAATATGTGCATTTCATTTATCTTCCACTGGGCAATTATTTTCTCAAAGGAGCAATAACTCCTCTCAAGTTCTCTGTTTTACAGATATATTTATAAACGATTTGAAATATTTGAGCATGATCTATGGAATTTAATGCTTCAAGATTGGCCACACACACACACACACACACACACACACACACACACAAACTTCCCTGGGGCAGAGGGTAAGAGGCATACAACATAAGCATGAAGTAAGAAATTATTATCACTGGGCATAGAAATATAATGACACACATCTGTAAATATAAATTTTAGATAAACTCTCTATTCATTGTTAGCCGACATTCTGCACAATTTTAGACATTTAGTGCTCATTCCTTACAAGTAAACTATATTTCAGATTGATCATCAATCTAATGTGGCATCGTGATTCTAGTATTTCCTGGTTCAATGGACTATATACTCTACTTCAGTTATAATTTGTCCTCTTTCAAAACAATAAACTTTTTCCTAGTAGAACACCATTTTTTGAAGGCAATGAGAAAAGTTCCGGAAACCGATTAAAACAAAAAAAAATAATAATTTATAAATTATCAAGGATTCTTGAGGGAAAGTGGAGGGGTGGGGGCCAATAATGAGGAGCTGTAACCAAGGGCTCAAGTAGAAAGAAAATGTTTTGAGAATGATGATGGCAACAAATGTACAAATATGCTTGATTGACACAAGGAATGTATGTCTGGATTGTGATGAGTTGTAAGAGCCCCCAATAAAATGCTTTTAGAAATTAAAACAACAACAACAAAAAAAAAACATCGCCATCATGTTGATTCCTACTCATCGCAAACCGGCACGATAGAATGCAATGTTCCCGCGAACTTTCCAAGGCTGCATCCTGATGAGGAACACAGCATCTTTCTCCCACAGAACAGTTGGGGCTCAAATGAGTCGGAATCAACTGATGGCAGTTGAGAATGAGACTTTTGTGTTAGTAGCCATGCAAGCACTTGCCCACTGCATCTCCAGTGCTTCTGTTTTGGAAACAGGTCACTAGAATTATGGAGAAAGAGGTCAACCTTACCTCCTGTGATTACCAGCTGCATAGTGTTAAGCATTGAGGACCAATCAACATATTTTGTCCTGCTCTTAGTTTCAACAGAAAATATTACCTTTGTCTTGCAAACCTGACTTGTGACTTGGAAACCAGTACATCTCAGTACAGCTGCCCTGAGAGAGAAGGAATATGATTTTACCACTACCTCCCATACAGAATTGCACATGTGTGACTACTGAGATTGCTTTCCATCATCTCATAGCACAGTGAAGACTGAAGGACATTTAGGTTGAAGGTGTGAAATACCCAATTACTGTATGTGACATTGGGATGAATATTCTTTCCTTCCTTCCTTCCATCCTTCCTTCCTTCCTTCCTTCCTTCCTTCCTTCCTTCCTTCCTTCCTTCCTTCCTTATATGAATCCAATCGCACAGCATCTAGCACAAAACTAATAGATAAGAGCAACAGAATGATTTATTAAGGATGTCTGACTCACAGTGATTCATTGTTTAGATGGAAAAGTAGACTTTAACGCACATCGTATCACACAGAGATACATACACACATAGGGATACACATCATAGCATTCTTAGCTTGCTATCACATTAATACTTGTGAATTTGAGTTATTAGGACTCATGCTTTACTTAAATAACAACAGTCCTTCCTAAAACATAATTTGAATTTCTCCCATGGTATGGTAATGTCAAATAAATGTATTGTTACAAATCTTACTACTATCTCTTTTGTTCCCAAATCATAGGACAGTTAAATAGATAAACACCATGAACAGTGACCATTTTATTTATTACACTGTGTTATTGGTTGGTCATTGTACATTTATTATTAAGTTCAGGCACAGGCACACATAAATTTAATAGTGCTAACTCCTGGTGTCCCAGTGATAAACTCATTGGCCATTTTATAAGCATAGATATTTAAAGAGAGAATAACCTAAAAAACATGCAGATTCAGCAATAAAAAGCAAACAGACACACAAACCAAGTGATAACCCTGGAAGTGAAATTGGAACTTTACATAAGTGGAGCTTCAGAAAAAATAGCCAACTGTATGAGTGTTGAAGTTGAGCCATTTGTGATACTCAAAATATCACCTTGAGGAACTTAACAGAGGTGAGCCTACTGGCAAAGATGAGTGAAGAAGCTGGGAAAACAACGATGAAATTTCCAAGAGGAAGTGTTGCTGGCAAAACGAGTCACCTTAAAAGAGGTCCTGAACAGATTTCATGACATTGAAAGTACAAAGAATAAAATTTGGCAGCCGATCCAAATTTAAAAAGGAGTTTGACAATTCTCCTTTACACTACCTCAAAAAGGGGCTCACACAAACAGATGAAAAGAAGGCAAGTCCTGTTCAAGCTTCTTTATACATTTTTTACAACAAAATAAAAATATTAATTCTCAGTACTTCTAAGTTGTAAATCATAATGTATGCTATGGCCTCACAAACATATATTCATTAGACAGTTATTGTTGTTCAAAGGCACTGGTTGTACAGTGGTAGAATTCTTGATTTATGCATCGAAGACCTGCACTGTACAGTCTGTCAATGGAGGTTTACAATTTTCTGATATATTAAATAGGCTTCCTTGGACCTTGCAGACTAAAATAAATAAGGAAGAATGGCCAGATAATCTACTTTTAAAAGTTAGTCAATTCAGATCTCTGTTTATGCCCTTCCTCAACGAAAGAACATTTTGTTCTAACAGCCTGGCATTCTGTGATACTCACCCTCCCAGTACAAGCAAATATGGTGAAGAAAGCTGATGGTGCCCAGTTATCAAAAGATATAGCACCTAGAGTCTTAAAGGCTTGAAGTTAAGCAAGCAAGGATCTAGCAAAGAAGAAGCAACACAACCACATGGAAGAAGCAAACCAGCGTGTGTGATCACGAGGTGATCATGGGGTTGGGTAGCAGGAATCAGAAGACCCAAAACAACAAACAAAAAAAACAACCACATTTTGTTGAGAACAAGGGGGGGGGAGTCAGAGCAGAGACCCAAAACCATCTGTAGACAATGGGACATCCCTCACAGAGGGTCACGGGGAAGGGATGAGTTAACCAGGGCATGGTACAGCACCCATGAAACACACAATATTCCTCTCATTCCTTGAAGCTTCTTCCTCACCACCACCACTACCACCACCACCACCCCCAGTCTCATGATCCCAGTCCTGCCTTCCACTGCAGGCTGGACCAGAGCAGCTGCACAAGTACAGATCGGAGATAAGAGCTCACGACACATGGAAATCAGGAATAGGAATGGGAGTAGTGATACCAGGAGGGTAAGGGAAGGTGGGGAGAGGGGGTGGGAGGAAGGAAGGAGGAACTTATCACAATGATAGACAACCACACACCCCTGCCAGGGTGACAAATAACAAAAACTGTGGGGGAATGGAGACAGCAGTCAGTGTAAGATATAAAAATAATAATTTATAATTGATTAAGGGATCACAAGCGTGGGAGAGAGGAGAATGGGGGGAAAGAGGGGGCTGATACCAAGGGCCCAATAGAAAGTACATGTTTAGAAAATAATGATGGCAACATATGTACAAATATGCTTGATACAATTGATGTATGGGTTGTTATAAGAGCTGTAAGAGCCCCCAATAAAATTCTTTTAATAAAAAAGTAAAGTTAGTCAATAAAAACTGTATACATCTCAAAAGTCCAATCTGGAACCAGTCATAGGAATGGTAAAGAACTGGGCAACGTTTCATTCAGTTACACACAGGATTATTAGAATTGGGCCTGACTCAATGGCAGCTAGCAATAACATCAGCATGCATTTAAGACCAACAGTCAATAAGTTTTAGTGCATTGCTAAAAATGCTTAAGTGACATGGGAAGTATCACAATCATTTCCGTTGTCCATTAAGATGGTTTGTATAGTTGTAGTACACCCAACAATTGAGATGATCAGTAGCATCATGGACCCAAGTCCTGCCTCTATGTGTATATTCACTATGTGTGCCCTGCTTACCTCTGCCTTGGCATGCTACCAAACGGTTTTGTTTAAACTTTGAGAAGAGATGGCATTATGGCTGAGTATTGAAGGAAGGCTAGCTGTTCACCAGACATGGAAAAGATGATTAGTGCAGTACTGGATATTACAGTCAAATAAGACAGCATGTATCATGACCAGATACATGGGTAAGCCCAGTGAATAAGAAATACGAAAAGTGTCACGGTAAGGGTTAGTGCTCACGCATGTACCAGGTAACGGGCAACAGTAGTTACAACAGACAAGGCCAGCTTGTGCCTGGTCCGGGTCAGCTTGCGCCTGGTCTAGGTCAGCTTGCGCCTGTTCTGGGTCAGCTTGGGCCTGGTCCAAATGGAATTCCTCTACTTGGTTAGAGATTTTATCTTTATCCTGTAGGTGATGGGAGTCTTTGGAGGGTTTTCGGCATATGGATAACATGATCAAACTTTTATTTTAAAGCAAGCACTCAGACATTTAGAAGTGGGATGGAATAAAGTTACACCTTGAGGGAAAAGATATCAAACAATGTTTAGACAGCAGACATAGAATTCTGTGTAGTTCTGTGTAAGAAGGGAGGTTTGAAAAGATTTATGTGAGCATGCAATTATTTCACTTTGCCCCCATCATCCCTAAAAAGAAATGTTTTCTTAAAATTCAATCCTTGTTTGTGTCTCATTCATCCTCTATTCTAAAAGATTAGATAACATATGCTGGTAGATCATGCGTGGTATGGTCACACTATATTCTCTTAAATATGCCATCCAATCCAGCACAAAGACAGACAAGAGAATCATCCCTACTGGTTAGGCCTAATACGAGAGCTACTTTTCACTAATACAATCAATGATTCTCTCTTCCTTCCTGCATGGGCACTTTGCTGAACATAGCTCTGTTGCACCTAGCCTGAGTAGGAAAAACTGTTCATGCGTGATGACTCATTAACAAACAGTGTTCTGTTGGTCCTTTCAAGCTGTCTCCTATGTTTTAATTTACTGAGCAATGCTAATGAACTCAACATGAGAACCAGGAGTTTCCCTGGGGGATAGAATTAGAAAAATACTAAGTAAACTTGGGTTGTAAAGACAAAGTGATATAAAATCTAAATCTTAATGACAAGATGACATAGAGCAGATAGTTAAGGGAGGGAATGAATGTCAACAAAGTTTTCATTTTCTTACTATTATTTGGACGAACAAGTTTCCAGGGACGGCCATGCCATCTCCTTTTACGTACAATGTTGTGGTTGTTAGCAGCTGTGAAGCAGGCTCCCAACTCATGGAACACCTTACAAAACAAGATTGGACCATTGTACGCCACAGAATTTTATAGGCTGATATTAGGAAGTAGACCTCAGGTCTTTCTTCCTAGTTTCTCTGAGTCTGGAAATTCCACTGAAACTTGTTCAGCATCAGAACACGCAAGCCTCCACTGACAAATGGGTAGTGGTTTTGCTTGAGCTACTTTGCCAGTGATCCAATCCAGGACTTTTATATGAACCACCTTTGTCCTGGTAAAAATACCACATGTTTCATCTAATATATATATATATGCATATATAAAATGATTAAAAATAAAAACATATGGTATTTTTTAATGTTCAAGAGTTTTAAACTACCAACATTAGTACTTTTTATTAGAACTTTGTTTCTTGAATTCAGAAGCCAATTCTTGTTCACAAGTGCAAACTGATCTGAATGATGTTATTCAGCCCTTGTGTGTCTGAACTTTAGTCCAGAGGATGGGAATAAATAGAATTCTAAGTGGGAATGGCTCTTTATAAGCCTAGACTACATTTCTCCAAGTATACCCACTAGCCATTATATGCACACATGCTTTTGTTTCCTCTACATTGACTATTATTACTTCTGCCCCCTTTCTGTTCTTTTGGATGAGATTCTGTTGCTTTTTTCCAGAGAACATGTCCTATTTTTTTCTTTGTTAAGACATTCTCCATTGTAGTAGATGACAGTTTGTGATTTCACCACACACTTGGCAGATATCCTCCTTCCTGGTAATGATTACATCAGCATAGCAATGAATATCAAGATTAACAATGTCTCTCTTCAGGCTCCTTCCAAGGCTGATAGATCTGGCCTCTCTGAAAGCTATTCATCAGGGCTCCTTCACCAAGATAATAATCACTGCTAAAG
This sequence comes from Tenrec ecaudatus, assembly GCF_050624435.1. NCBI lineage: Eukaryota > Metazoa > Chordata > Mammalia > Afrosoricida > Tenrecidae > Tenrec > Tenrec ecaudatus. The sequence continues at coordinate 104,925,878 of NC_134537.1, forward strand.
CCAGTGATTTCAGCCTTTCACTCTTTGAACAATTGTGTCCTGGACCTTGTTCAAGCTTAAACCTGAGACACCCTGAATAACTTCACTTACTATTAGAATTTAAGATATGTATGAAAAGCTACAAATAAGATTTCCTAGCTGTGTTTGGATGATGGAAAAGAGTAGAGAAGGAAATGCTGTCTGTCTGGTATCAGATGTCGCTGTTGTTGTTCGGTAACAGTGAGTGGGATCTAACTCATAGTGGGTCTCTGTGCAGTAAAATACAACAGTGTCTGACTCTGTGCCACCCTCGCAATGGTTGCCTGTAAGCCCGTTGTTGCATGTGCTATGTCAGGCTCTCTTATTCGTGGGCTCCTTGGAAGCAATTGGGTTTCTCATTTTCACATCCTCATGAAGAAATGCTATCGCTAATGATAGGCCCTCTGAGGAATGAGGGAGCTGGACCCTTCCTGTGGGACATTTATAAGAAGAGTAAGTAGAGATCGTTGACCATCCCCAGTTCCCTGAGAAGTATAATAATTTGGCTATCACCATCCTGCCAATCTATTGTTAATGGCAGAGAATAGGACTTAATTACTAGGATAATTTATTTCAAATGTTTTTTGTTTTGCTTTGTTTTTACCATAAAACTATTTACTTTCAAGTCCTTGTAACTGTAAGGGTTAATGTGAAAAATTCCTAGGACTTTTCTAAGTAAATATAGTCAACTTGGTAGAATCCAAGAGATAATACCGGGTATCCTGGAAATAAATTAATCCAATCAACGCTAGTGTTCCGAGCAACTAAAGTATTATCCCTCATCAAAGACTGCAATATTAAAATCTGGTGAAGGGATGCTGGCACAATAGGCCACTAGTGTCAGGGCTCCAAAGAAAGCAAGTTACAGGGCAAAGATTAGCCATGAGATACTATCTGCAATAGAAGTCCAATCATCCCACAAAGATGAAGTCTAGGAGTTTTGAGATTATAAAATTAACACAGCTACTATGCAAACTCATACAATAATTCCTTGTTTGATATGACTGCCTCATTTTGCTGTTGCTGCTAGAATAAAGGAAATTAGAGACTATTAAAAGCATAAATGTATTTTCTTTAGGTGTTGAGGCTAGAAGTCTGAATTTTAGAGAAATAGATTTTTTATCTTTTGTAGCTTCTTAGAACTTATTTAAGCCTCATGCCTCTTGAATGACTGAGCAGGGAGGGGTTGGAGGGAAAACAGTGAGTTCTATGGAACAAATAATTTTGTGAAGATAACTATTTTGGGATAAAGACAAGATAATTCTCACTCTGCCCCACTATATATGAACACACATTCCTAAATCCATATGGTTTTCCTTCACATCTTCTCTTGGCATGAATAGAAAAAAAAATAGGCTAACCCCAATAAGAAGTAGTTTATGTCAAATTTTTAGTGTTTTTTATTACTTGGCTACAAAGTATCTAAATATAATAAAATATTGTCTAGTTTTCATAATCAGTCTATTCTCTCTACTTACACTGCCATGGTTTGTGTTGTATGGGAAGACTAGGAGGATACCTATCTGTGGTCTGTGATTTCAGGGTTGTTAGCTAAACCACTCACTGAAAAAATATATTCCTCATATGCCAGTCACAGTGACTGAAAAATAAATCAAAATTCTATTGGGGTTATTCATAATAAATCTGGGGAAACATTATTGGAGCCAAAAAGGACTTTAAAGATCATCTGGTGAGATACCCTCATTTTTTATGGTAGGAAAAAGAATACTGCTATAAAATCATAAAAAATTTTAATAAATGGGGTCAGCCCCAATACCAAACTACATGGACAGCTCCCCCCCACCCCCGCCCCAAAGAATTTACTTCTGAGGACAGCACTGAAGCTACAGCTCAGAGAGAAGGATCTGTTTGGTCAGAGCTCATGGGAGCAAAGGAAGCGGGAGGAAGAGAGAGGAGAGCACATTCTGGTCCAATAAGTCTTGAAGATGATATCCCTGCTCAGAGCAATCAGTGCACAGAGAGGACCATATATGGCCAGCCCCACTACGAGACACAACAACATCTCACTGACCCATAGCCTTACAGGGGACAACACTGGAGACAGTGTGGAAATTCCACCCGATCTGATCCCACCACACTGAGGCAAAACACTAAGGGCTTGCAACACAACAGCAAATGGAGCAGAGCAAGGAAGTCCCAAGGCAGTAGCAAAACTAGACTTTGGGACTAGGGTGTGGTGCTCCCTCAGACTCAACTGGAAAACACTCCTAAAGATCAAGAAACAGACGTTGAGCTATTTACACACTTTTTTTGTCATTGTTTTTGTTGTTGTTATTGTTTTGTTGCTTTGTTTTGCTGTCTTGTTTTTGTATGTATTATTATCTCTGAAGGTCTCTAGAGATAATATAGGCTGGATAAACTATCTGGAGGAGAAAACAACAGGACTGATGGTTCTGGGGGGACATTAGAGAGGGGGAGGTGGGGGAAAGGAAGTGGTGTTAACAAATCCAGGGACAAGGGAACAACAAGTGATCCAAATTCAGTGGTAATGGGGGTGTAAGAGGCCTGGTAGGGCTTGATCAAGGACAATGTAACCAAGAGGAATTACTGAAACCCAAATGAGGACTGAGCATGATAGTGGGACAAGAGGAAAGTAATAGGAAATAGAGGAAAGAACTAGGAAGCGAAGGACATTTATAGAGGTCAAAATATAGGCATGTACATATGTAAATATATTTATATATGATGATGGGGAAATATATCTATTTGCATGTAGTTATAGGCTTAATATTAAGGTAGAAGATGGACATCGGGCCTCCACTTAAGTACTCCCTCAATGCAAGAACACTTTGTTCAATTAGACTGGCATTCCATGATGTTCACCTTCCCAACATGATCACTGAAGACAATGCAGATGCATAAACAAATGTGGTGTGGAAAGCTTATGGTGCCTAGTTATCGAAAGGTATAGTGTGTGGGGTCTTAAAGGCTTGAAGATAAACAGGAGGCCATCTAGCTCAGAAGCAACAAAACCCACATGGAAGAAGCACACCAGCCTGTGTAATCATAAGGTTTTGAAGAGATGAGGTATCAGGCATCAAAGAACAAAAAACCATATCATTGTGAATGAGGCGGAGTGTGGAGTGGGGACCCAAACCCCATCTGTAGGCAACTGGACATCTCTTTACAGAAGGGTCACAGAGAGGAGATGAGCCAGTCAGGGTGCAGTATAGCAACGATGAAACATACAAAATTTCTCTAGTTCTTAAATGCTTCCTCCCCACCACTATTTGATCCCAATTCTACCTTACAAATCCAGCTAGACCAGAGGATGTACACTGGTACAGACAGAAACTAGAAACACAGGGAATCCAGGACAGATGAACCCTTCAGTTCTGGGCTAAGAGTGGTGATACTGGGAGGGTGGGGGAAGAGTGGGCTATAAAGGGGGAACTGATTACAAGGATCTACGTATAACCCTCTCCCTGGGAGATGGACAACAGAAAAGTGGGTGAAAGGAGACGCCGGACACTGTAAGACATGACAAAATAATAATAATTTATGAATTATTATGCTTTCATGGGGAAGGGGGAAGTGGGGGAGGGATAAAATGAGGAGCTGATACCAAGGGCTCAAATAGAAAGCAAATGTTTTGAGAATGATGAGGGCAACAAATGTGCTTGACACAATGGATGTACGTATGGATTGTGATAAGAATTGTATGAGCCCAAATAAAATGATTTAATTTAAAAAAAAACAAAAAAGCTAACAAGATGTGAAAATACTGTTTCTAGGTATAGACTTCATCTGGGTCTGTACACCATCTTGGTCTATAATCGTTCCATTTCTTTAACTCTTCCTTAAAGAATTATGTTCCTTTACACCATGGCACAAAGCTATTTTGGCACCCGAAGGATATAATTTATGTTGCTTTTACACATTCTTTGAGTTTATAAAACAAAAGTAGTCTGTGGAGGCAAGTTCAAGGCTACAGGGTGGATGGAGTAAGGCTTTCCAATAAAATATGTAAAGGACAATCCTCAGAGAATGAACAGATGTGTTATTGTAATGAAAAAAAATTCTCAGCACAATATTTCCTGTTCTTTTTCTCATCAGTGAAATTTTAATTTTCTTATTCTTCCTAATAAACAATTTTTATTATCCTGTGTGTGTCCTTTGAAAGAATCTATCCTAAATTGCAGTGGCCATAACCATCTGAGCTGACATTTTTTGCCTTGAATTTTACTGCTGCCTCTTGGAAATGGATTACCAACTACTTCTTCATGTACAAGCCATGTGCATCCTCTCCATCTTCTTTGGATGCTTCCTGCATCATCAATATTTATCTCATGAAATCCTACCATATTGAAGTGTCAAACTTGCATTTTTTTTTCTTGAATTTTTACATTTATGATTTGCTGAGATTGTTCTTTCTTTTTGGCTTTCTTAATCTAGTTCTTTGCACATTTTATTATATTTTACTTTGCCTTCTAAAACTGCCTTTAAAATTTTCTGTACAGCTCTTTACATTCTTCATTTCTTCCATTTGTGTTAGGAACTCTAAGATTAAAATCAAATTCCAGACTCTCTTCTGATATCTCAGCTGATCTTTCCTTTGTTTCTTCTCGTTTTAATGACCTTCTGGTTTCTTCATGAGTGATGTCTTTGGTATTTTCCCACAGTTCATCTGGTCTGTGTTGGTCTGGGTGGACTAGAGAAACAAATTCACAGGCATTCATATGTGTATAAGAAAGAGTTTTATATAGAAGAGCAATTGTATATTGTGAAAACATACCAGCCCAGTCCAGGAAGCCAATATTAGCTCATATGTCCAATACTAGACTATAAATACCTCTTCATACAACACATGCAATGACATTGAGTGCAGGAAGATCACAGGTCAGTGGTGGATCCAGTGTGGATCCAGTGATGGTGGAAGTGTCTCAGCACTGGTGTGGGTTTACATGTGGCTCCTCCAGCTCCAAGGTTGTGGGGAAGCCATAGAGAATAAAGGGTAAGATAGGAGAGAGAGTAAAATGAAGGAGTTGACACAATTCACGGTAGCATGCTCACCTCTTGGACAGCTGTGGTCTCAACAGCCAGGTCTGCACACAGTGCAGGCAGGAGGAGTCTCTCTATTTCTGGCCAAGGTCCATATACAATTAGGGGCATGATTACAGGTAACCACACATGTCACAGGAAGAGGCTGTACAATAGGCATACACATCACAGGAAGGGGATGAGCTAAGGGTATACACATAATAGGGATATGCATGTGACAAAATGGGTGGACCCTAGACTCAATATGGCAGCCTAACACCTTGGTCACCCTTGAATGGGCTTGACCTCCATGGGCTCTCCTTCAGGGGAACATGGTGGGACAGACTATACAGTCTGATTGCTCTAGATGGCTGATATCCCCCAGGGAGAATAACCTCTGACCTGCTTTCGTGGACCTCCAAGTGTATAGTCATTTGCCATGTGTAGCACGCAGCTAGGTTTGGCAATATTTGGTGGAGACAACTTGAGAGGAATCTTTCTGTATCCCACACAAGGCTCTGGCTACATCAGTGTAGCTCCCTCTGGCTTGTCAACAGGAATGTTTTGCAGGGAGAGTCTGTGTGTCCCACCTCCAGTGAGCTAATTATCTTCATAGTGCCTCCAAATGAGGTCATCAACCTGTGACCTGATTGACAGGATAAACTCCACCCCTTTACTCTTAATAGTCTCAATTTGACATCAGAGTATGTAACTACCACAGGGTCTTCTGTCATTAGGGTTCAAGGCAGCAAATCTATTCTTAAGTTGGTCTTAAAATTCAGGTGGGATTGACACAAAGGCAGTATGTTCATTCAGAATTTGTACATGGATCAATAAACAGTTGAGCAAATAAAACATGGGAATACTGAATGGTATAAAATCAGGAAACATAGGCATAAGGGTTGTATCCTCTCACCAAATGTATTTAATCTGCATGCTGAGCAAACAATCAGTGAAACTGGGATATATGGAGAAGAATGCAACATCAAAACTGGAGTAAGTCTTAACAACCTGAGGTATGCAGATGACACAACCTTACTTGCCAAAAGTGAACAGGACTTGAATTACTTGCTGATAAAGATCAAGAAAGGCAGCTATCAGTATGGATCACAGCTCAATATAAAAAAGAACAATATCATGAAAACTGAACCAATAGATAACATCATGAGAAACTGAGGAAAGAGTGGAGTTGTCCTGTTTGACCACCAATCAATGCCTATGGAAACAGCAGTCAAGAGATCAAAAGATTAGTTGCATTAGGTAAATCTGCTGCATAAGACTTCTTCAGAGTGTTGAAAAGCAAAGATGTTACTTTGATGACTAAGGTGTATCTGAATCTATCAAAGAGTTTTCAACTGACCTTATATGGATTTGAAAGTTGCATCCTGAATAAGGAAGAGCAAAGAAGAACAGTGGAATTTTAATAATGGTACTAGTGAAGAATATTGAAAGTATCAGGGATTCAAAGGGATAATCGAATCTGTCTTAGAAGAAGTACAGCCAGAGTATTCTTTGGAGGCAAGGATGGTGAATCATCTTACATACTTTGGTCGTGTTGTCAGGAAAGAGCAGTCCCTGGTGGAGGAGCTCATGCTTGATAAAGTCAAGGGCCAATAAAAAAAATAAGACCTTCAAACAAATGGATTGATACAGCAGCTGCTCCATCCTGCTGTACATAGGGTGGCTATGAGTTGGCAATGACACAATGGCACCTAACAACAGCAATGGATCTTGGACAAGTATATCACGGAAAGAGCTTGTTTGTAGCTGTGCATTATATTCAGAGGCATATTTATAATCATACTGCCCATAATAAACAGATTCAAATGTGAACTACAATCAGACACTTTTAGGGTTTTTTTACTTCTGGTTATATAACAGTGATAAGATGATTCATCTACATTTTTTCAGTTCGTTTTCATTATTACCTCTGTAGTAAGAAGAACTTGGAAATCTAGAGCCCAAGCCTTCCTGAGAGATCTTAATACAAAAGTGTTCCCAAAGACACTAGGCTCCTCCGGTAAGGGAACTTATAGAGTGGATCCAAAGAAAAATTATCTTCCTTTCTTTTCAGAATTTAAACATTATTCATTCTTTTACCAGTTAAAAGTAGCCTGCATGTAAATGCTCACCTCACATGCATGCATTTCCTTCAGAGGCCCAGTTAAATGCTCTGCTACCACCTGGAAGAGTGGAGGATTGAATCCAATAGTCACTCCAAGGGAAAACAACGTGCAGTCTATTTCTAGCCCTACAGTCTTGTAAATATTATAGTCTACTCTGTTCTATGATATCACTGTGAATCACAATCCACTTAGTGTCAATTTATTGTTTTTGTTTTATACACACACAGAGGAATTCATATATATATACACACGAATTCCAGGCTCATTGTTTAACTCCAAGAAACTGGTAGAATCAGTCTTTTAACATACATTTGCATAAAAAGGGAACCAGTGTTAAGGAATGCCAGAAGTTAGCTACAGAGCCCAGAGGCTTTCAATATAACAAAGACCCCCTGAAACAAGCTTTAGTTTCAGAATAACTGAATTCACTTCCAGCTGGCCAGGTAAAAACCAAAAATCCTAAAAATACCCTCTGAACTACTAGGGTATTGACAGTCTTGGCACATGCTAGGACAACTCCATAAGCCCGACAGGGGTGGGGGTGGGGGGGGGAGACACTGACTGCCCTCAGTGATCTACACACACTTGGGTAGGTTCTGCCTTACCTCCATGTGACTGGGGGACATCCTGCCTGTCCTGGGGACCTACATGGGGCTGAAGCAACTGCCCCTACTTGCTGCAGTGCTGCCTACAGCACAAGGCAGCTATACCAGTGATCTCCAGCACTCAACATTGCTGCCTGGCCTCTTCTGTCATACAAGACCTAAGGGATGAAATAACAAAATCCAGTAGCAAATTAACACACTTAGCCAATGGACTTGAGGGGGCAGAGAATTGCACCAGTGTCCTAGGGGATAACCAAGCAGAACTCAATAAACGGGAAAAGCAATAGACAAATATCCTACAGTGGCAGGATACAAGATCAACAAACAGAAGTCTATCGGACTGCTAGAAACATCAGACAAGATCACAGAAGAGGCAATTAAAAAGATAATACCCTTTACAATAGCCAAGCACAAATTGAAATATCTAGGGATATACCTGACTGAAAAACAAAAGATGTACACAAAGAAAACTAAAGAACTATTACAAGAAACCAAGAGTGACCTTAACAAATGGAAGAACATTCCATGCTCGTGGATTGGAAGACTCAATATAATAAAGATATCAATTCTGCCCAAGGCACTATAAAAGTTTAATGCTATTCTGATACCGTCATCCATTTTCAAAGAATTGGAAAAACTGATTAGCACCTTCATATGGAGAGGGAAGAAGCCCAGAATTAGCAGGGAACGCCTCAAAAAAGAAGGACAGAGTGGGAGGACTTGTTCTACTTGACTTTAGTGCATATTATACAACCACAGTGGTCAAAACAGTGTGGTACTGGTATAACTACAGATATTCAGAACAACGGAAAAGAGCTGAAAATCCCAAAATAAAAACATCAGCATACAAACAACTGATTTTTATAAGGGTCTGAAAAATATCAAATGGAAAGTGGATGTCCTCCTCAATAAGTGATGCTGGAAAAATGGATGTCCACATGCAGAAAAATGAAGCAAGACCCTGATCTCACTCCATGCACAAGAATGAACTCAAGGTAGATTACAGACCTCGAGGTAAAACCCCAAACTATAAGGACCATTAATGTGGGAATTGGGAAAAAACCTGAGAACTTTGGCACAAGGAATATATAGGCTATCAGAAATAGGGAAGGATTAAAATACAAAGGAATCACAATCGGACAGGTGGGACATACTAAAGTTAAATCACCTGATCACCTGTGTACATTGAAAGAATTCACCGAGAGAGTAATGAGAGTCCCCAGATTGGGAAAACATCTTTAGCAATGACACATCAGACAAAGGCCTTTGTACTAAAATCTACAATACTTAAAAAAAACACACACACAAAAAACTACAATACTTTGCAAGCTTACAAGAAATAAAAAAAGAAATACAAATGAGGTGGGCAAATGACCTAAACAGAAGTTTCACAGGGGTAGAAATACGAATGGCCAATAAAAATATGAGATAAATCTTCCCGATCATTAGCCATAAGAGAAATGCAAATTAAAACACTGTACGATGTTTGTCTATGAGATACCACCTAATACCCTCAAAGATAGCCCAATTTAAAAGATCAGAAAGTAGCAAGAATTGAAGGGACTGTGGGGAGATAGGAACTCTCATCCACTGGTGGTAGACCTGTAGGTATGTAAAGCCATTATAGAAATCAATTTGGTGATATCTAAAACCGACAGAGATTGAGTTACCACTTGACCTAGCAATCCCCCTACTGGGCATATATCCAGAAGAGGCAACAAACAAACCACGGCCAGACATCTGTGTTCCAATGTTCATTGCAGCACAGTTCACCATTGCAAGGAGTTGGAAACAACCCAAATTTCCATCAACAGACGAATGGATCAAAAACTGTGGTACATACATACAGTGGAGGACTATACCTACCTAAAAAGCAGTGATGAATGCATGAATCACATTGCTGCATGGGAAGCACTGGAGGAAATCATACTAAGTGACGTAAGTCAAGCACAAAAGGACAAGTACAACACAATTCCACTGAGGTAATGTTTTAAAAAAAGAAAAAACAGGGCATAGGGAAAAAACTACTACAAATATACAACCCTGAGGTGAGGTCCAGCGACTATGGCAGGGGCCAAGCCCAATCCAGGGATACATATGGCAGCCAACTAAATAGGAAGGGGAAAGAGGAAAAAAGACATGGGTAGGGGAAGAACAGGGCACTAACCCAACCAAGGAAAGGTTGTTTATATGTCCACAGGGGAGGGAGAGAAAGGCCGGGCTTCAACTGATGCACAAAACATGAATACAACATACTGGCATGTACCAGGAAACCAATAGAGAAGCTGGCCCCAACCCAAACTATGTGGACACCCTATCCCCCTCAGAAGAATGCATGTCAGAGTACAGAACTGGGGCTACAGCTTAGGGATAGGGGTACATCACATTAGAGCACACAGGAGAAACACAAAGGGATGGAGAGGAAGGAGAGGACATCCTGGCCCACCAAGCCCAAGGATGATGTTCCTGCTCAGAGCAGACAATGCATGGAGAGGACCATAAGCCTGGCCTCACCACAGGACACGGTGTCCCTCATTGAACTATGTCATTGCAGGAGACAGCACTGGGGAAAAAGTATGGGAATAGTGCACCACCTGGCCCATCACACTGGGGTAAGGCTCTGAGGGCATGCATCAGGGCAGCAGGGTGAATAGATGGATCAAACCCCTGGAGAATAGTAAAAACAAACTTTGGAGACAGAGTGTGACACTCCATCATACTTCTCTGGAAAGCACTCAGAAACACCAATAAACAGACCTTGAACTATTTATAGTCTTTTCCATTTTTGTCAGTGGCTTTCATTTTGTTATTGTTATTTTCTTTTTGTTTTGGGCTGTTGTTATTGCTTTGTTGGTTTTGACTTGCTTTGTTGTCTTATTTGGCTTTGGCAGGTTTCTGCACTTGTTAATGTATCTGCATGTCTATCTAGATAAGATAGGTGGTTTAAATAATTCAGAAATGAAAAGATTGGGACCAATGGTTCCATGGGGATTTGGGATAAAGGGAGGTAGGAGAAAGAAAGGGGAGTTGATGAACCAACCCAGGGACAAGGGAACAACAAGTGAACTGCAATCAATGGAAGGAAAGTCATAGGATACCTAGTGGGGCTTAATCAAGGACAATGTAGCAGTGAGGAATTACTATACCCAAATGAAAGCTGAACATGATGGTGGGACAAGAGGAAAGTAAAAGGAAATAGAGGAAAGAACAAGGAGGCAAAGGGCATTGATAGAGACCCAAATATAGGCATGCACATATGTAAATACATATATAATGAGAGGGGAATAGAACTATGTACTTATATGTATATGTTAAGAATTAAGGTTGCAGATGGACATTGGGCATCTACTCAAGTACTCCCTCAACACAAGAATACTTTGTTCTAACATCTGGCATTCTGTGATGCTCACCTTCCCAACATGATTATTGAGAACGGAATGGGTGGATAAGCAAATGTGGTGAAGAAAGCTGATGGTGCCTGGCTATCAAAAGATATAGCATCTGGGGTCTTAAAGGATTGAACATAAATAAGCAACCATCTAGCTCAAAAGCAACAAAGACCACATGGAAGAAGCACACCAGCCTGTGTGATGAGGTGTTGATGGGATCAGGTATCAGGCATCTAAGGCTCAGAATAAAACCGTACCTAATGTAAATGGGGAGCAGGCGGGCATGTAGTAGAGACCCAATACATATCTGTAGACAATTGGACATCATCTCCAAGAGGGGTCACAGGGAAGAAATGAGCCGGTAAGGGTGCTATATAGCACTGATGAAACACAACTTTCCTCTAGTTATTTGGTATTTCCTTCACCCCACTATCATGACCTCAATTCTACCTTACAAATCAGATTAGACCAGAGCATGCACACTGCTATAGACAGGAGCCTGCAACAGAGTCAATAAGGAGAGTAGTGATGCCAGGAGGATTTGGGGAGGGTGGGGGGAGAAAGGAGGAATTGATCACAAGGATCAACCTAGAACCCCTACCCATGGGGACAGATAACAGAAATGTGGGTGAATATAAGATACAGAAATATTAATTTATAATGTACCAAGGGTTTGTGAGGGAGGGTGGGTGGCAGGAGGAAGGGGGAAGAAGTGTTTAGCTGATATCAGGGGGTCAAGTGAGAAGAGAATGCTTTGAAAATGATGGTGGCATATGTGCAAATGTGCTAGACACACTGGATGAATGTATAGATTGTGATAAGAGATGTAAGAGCCCCAAATAAAATTATTTAAATATATATTAAATATAAAATATATTATACATATTATATATTTAAATATTAAAGTATATTTAAGTATATATATTTTTAATACCTGATAAATGTAGGTGTTACAGGAATGCCCTGCAGATGGGGTTCTCTTCCCTGTTTTCTTAAGAATGAGGTCGCAGAGCCAATGAGGCAGTTAACCATATAAGCCAAGATTTGTTAGCGAGAAGACCTTGCAAGGGGAAATGTGGTGGGAGGCCTAAGACCACACAGGCCATGCTCTCTCTGAAAGGGCAAAGGAGAGATTTATGAGGGAGTTTAGGCAGGAAGGACATTGTTTATTCATGAACAGATGTGGAAAATGTGGCGAATCAGACTACATGGGTGTGGTTATTTAATTGGGTGCCCACACAATAGTTGTTCAACAATGGAATTCACGGTAAAGCTTCTGGGTATACTATCATTTGTTATGCTGTGATAGGTAGGTTCATTGTGCTAATATGGCCAATGAACACATGTGAGATTAATTGAAGGGTGGAGAAATAAATGGCTCAGCAAGCCTCACATTTCTTATCTCTCGCTCTTTGATGATTGGACCAGTGTGAAGTGGCCTTTTCTGCCTCAGTTTGCAAACTACACTACCTGTGGGACACCAAACCCATGGACTGTGTCACTGTAATTTGAGGTTCCTTCAAGACTTGCTTCACCACACCATTGGGATTTCCATCTCTTGAGCTGGGGACTGCTGGACCCTGGCATCTGGCTGGCTGTTGGTGACCTGCCTTACTGTTTGCTGCCTGTGCCCGGATAGCCTGAATTACTCTACAGAGGACTACCCGGCGACCCTCCAGACTTAGACTGCCATTGTATTAACTGTCTTATGGAAGTGAGTTGCACGGAGCCATTTCTACTGCTTTATGGATTAAATAACTATGTCTCATGTTATCTAACTATAGAAATTATTTATATAATATATACTATATTATATAATACATATAATTATATATATATATGATTATTAGTGTCCTGGTTTTGTTTCTCTAGAGAACCTTGTATAACAAATATGGAAAGTTGTGTATGGGTTAGGCAGCTTGATCTTCGGAGTTGAGTTCTCTGTGTGGGTGTTCTGTGCTCTTGGATTTAACTTGAGGTCACAGATATCTGGTCTGCTTCTGCTCCAGACTAGTTTAAATTGGTCAAATGCATGAATGCTTGCAGAGAAAGTGTGAGGAATGAAAATACATTATTCTTACAGGAAAAAAATGCAGTCTTTTCCCCCCAGCAGTTTTATTGGCACATAATTTACATTTCATAAAATTCAATAGTTCAATCATATCAAGCAGAAGTGTACAATCATTACCACATTGCTTTCAGAACACCCCTCCCCACCACCAAGGTTGAATTGGCTTTACAATGAGTTGTGCACTCAGTCAGTTCTAGTGTCTCCAGCATTCCCCTGGGTGGCTGGTGGTTTAAAACTGCCAAACTTGTGCTGAACCACCCAACTCATAGCCCACCACCCTACCAGGGCTCCTGTGGAAAGAATCACACCCAAAAGACTCACTGCCATTCAGTACATTCTGACTCATCGTGACCCTCTAGGGCAGGGTAGCGGTGCTACCATGTTCTTCTGAGATTGTGGCTCTTTATGGAAGAAAGCCAGATCTTTTTTTTCTGTGGCGCCATTGCTAGTTAGCAGCCTTAAACATAACCACTAGGGCACCAGGGCTTCTGTGGGAAGAATGGAGCTCTTTAATCATCAAGAGGCCCCCTCCCTGTTGGCTTAGGGGCTACATGTTGGGCTGCTCCCTCAAGGACAGCAATGTGGAACTTCCAGCCACTGTGGAGGACGATGAGGGTTGCTGCTCCTGTAAAGAGTTACCATCTCGGAAACCCACCATAGCAGTGGTACCCTCTCCTACAGGGTGGCTAGGCGTCAGAAGCAACTTGATGGCATTAAGCTCGGTTTGGGTTTGAGAAGCTCGCTGGCTCTTACTGATGGATTTGTATCCTGCCTCTGGTTCATCAACCAACAGCACCTGCAGATCCCTGCAGTTCACCGAGAACTGCTGACTTTGGATTCATTTGGCTAATTTCAGACTCATACAGCTCAGACAACCGCCCCCCCCCCCCAGGCTCTTCCCGCTTCGTGCACATCACTCTGCAACTACAGCAGTCAGGAGAAACGCTTGGCTACCACCCGACCCGAGGACAGAACTGGACTTGACATTCGCACTTCTACAATGGTGTGAGCTATTTCTTGATATGGATCTCTTTCTATACACAAAGTCACTGGGGTTGCTTCTCTAGAGAACCCCACCTAACACAAAAGATAAGCTTTCTTTAAGGCTCTGACTCCAGCGTAACATTTAAACAGCTTATAGTGTGTCTTCAGTCACACACGAGGATGAATTTATCTCTTTTTTTGGTCTCAGCCATGTGATTCTCAGGAAATGTTCAGTTTTTTAATTGCTCAGCTACAGTTCATTGGGCATAATTGAAGAGCTACCTTATTAGAGGGCACAGGCTGAGAACAGCAGGAACCAGCAGTCAAGAGCCCCTGTCCTCAGAATAGACTCCTCCCTCTTGCTTTCTCCCTGCTGGGATGAAGGAAAGGGAACCATTTACTAATGCTCCCCTGACTGGAGAGGAGGAGCCAAGCCCCACTAGCCAGCCAGCAGCAACAAATGACCTGCCAGAGTTGCTTTCTTACACCCAGATGTTAACTGAGACACTCAAGCTTCAGAGATTTCATTAAATGTGAGACTCACCCCTTCTCTTCACCTGTAAAGGAACCCAGCCTCCCAGAGGAAGAAAGGCAGCTCACTTACCGAGTGCCTCTTTCCGGACTCCCTGCTGATGAAAGGGCTGATGCCATGGAGGGGGATTCTAGTGTCTTCTTAGAGGAGGCCTCAGGACAGGAAGCATTCATGTGGAAGAAATCAGAACATTTTCTGTGCGCATTTCTCTTTGTCACTGCCAGAGTGAAGCCCTTTCAGCAACTAAAGTCCATAAACTTAAGCAGCACAAGAACCGTGTAAAGCAAGCAGAGGTTCCAGCTTGATTTTGCAGTCTGTTTCCAAAACATTCCAGCCAGATACACCTTAGCCCAGCCCAAGTCTTCATTTAGTCCATGCCAACAAGGGCCTGCCACCTTTGGGTGGCATCTCACTACTTTCGTGCTCTCAGTCGTGTGGACCACTGGGGTCTGTTCCTAGTGGATCCTAACTTTACTGCTCAACAAACCAGCTGACTGTGACCTCTGACCTATTGTCCTCATGCCAGTTTGTTTTGAGAAGCCGGCAGCACAGGGTGGCCTGAAAAAGGGTCGTGCTACCCTGAAAAGTCCCCATTTTGTTAGATCTCTCAGGGGAGAGATATACCTCAGTCCTTGACTTCGCACAAGAAAGAATTCATGCCCAAGACAGGTTTGTGATCCAAGTGAGTTATATGCAAGGTTAAAGACGTTTCCGGTTTACACAGGCACCTCAGGGCACTTCACCCTTGCACATGGAGTCCTGAGGCCAGAGGAGATGCGTCCACAACCTCCCAAAGGGAGCTTGAGAAGCAGAAAGGCCGTAAGGCTATGGGTTCTGGCTTTTTAGGGCTTCCGCTGGGAGGTGTGGCTGACGATCCTGGCTGACCCCATTGGCTGAATCGAATGCACCTGGCCCAGTTGGGCCAATCCAGGTGTCACCCCCACCTGAGTGTGCCAGCCCTTCCCGCCCGCTGGAACCTCTGAGCCCCGGTCCCTATGCTAGCTACCTAACAATTTCTTGTCCTGATTGTAAAAATTTCAGGCAAGGGACAAATATCAGACCAGAGTTGGAGAAAAGTTTGAACAGAAATTGTAAATTTATTGAAGGGGGTACTTTGGAAATCCAAAGACCCCTCGGCTATTTTAAGAGACCTGACTAAACGTAAAGCCAAATCTTATAATGGGGCTCACATTATATTCTGCTGATGGTGGGGCTGACTTTCAGGCAGGTCTTTTCCTTGGTGGGTCTGGTACAGGTGGAGAACATTAGAAAATGCCTGCCTGCCCCTATAGGACCAAGGAAGATAATTCCAAAGGGCTACAGATCAATGAGCCATCTGCCTTGGTGCCAAACAAAGATCAAAGCACCACCTCACCTCAGAATTTGGATGGGTGGAAGGCTTAGAGCCCCCCCAGCTGCAAATCCTTTCCCCTTCCTGTTTGTTTGCCCACCTGCAGTTTCCAACCTTTCCTTTATTGCTTTACCCTCCTCTCCTAACAGGCTCTCCTAGGCAGATAAAGGCAGATACTCTGACTCCCTGCTGGAGTCCATGAATCTCACCTGGGAAGCACAGAATACACTCCTTTTCCTGCTCTCTGGCCTGGTCTGGGCTATCTTTGCGGCAAACTTAATTCTCCTATTGGCCAGTCCTCTGTAATGTACCGCCTCTTTTCAGATATGTGCATGCTAACACCCAAACCCCTTTACCAGCCCACACCCCCCAGGTTTCAAGCTGTGTTTCAGTCTTGGGCCTCAAACTCTAGTATGCAGTCATTGCGGGGTAGCTGGAACATCCTGTATTACTCCCGCCAGTCTTTTCACGATCGCGTGTGTCTTCCAAGGACAAGGAAAGGTGTCTACTCTGCCCTCCACCTTCTTTTGTTCAGGAGATTTATGTGCTGAAACATGACTCCACCTGTCCTTTATGTTACAGTTTCTGCCCCGTTCCTGCCATCACCGTCACCCTTTCCCCAGCCTCTGTCTAGCTTACAGATAGTACCAGAAGATGAGTCCATCAGCCAGAGGGTACTCAAAATATGACCGAGGAAGACCTGCCTTTATGAATGAGCATTCTTTAAAGGGTCACTCTATCATACACCTCATTGTTCATGTAAATAGTGTCCAGTGACCTAAGTCATTCATCATTAAAAGTCCACAATGCATGTATTCGGTCTAAAAAAACCTGTCTTACCCGTATATATTTTCTTTTTCTCCACAGTGTTTTAAATTCTATACTATTTCCTAAAATAATGGCAATAACAATAAAACTACCACATGCCCCATGAGAATATGTTATAATGGCATTTAGCAAAAGAACAATGATGGCTTTGAAGTGAACCAGGGAGCTATAACAATCACCGATATATGAATGCATTTTGAGCTGGCACTTAATTATAGCCCTAATCTTATAACAATTATTTCTTATGATATGACTGTGCTCATTACCTGCCTCCATGAAACTATCACTGAAGATGTGGGTGCTGTGGAAAATGTGGGTGCTGTGGAAAATGTGGTGAAGAAAGCAGATGGTACCTGGCTATCATACGAATAGCTTCAGGGATCTTAAAGGCTTGACCTAAAACAAGCAGCCATCTAAGTGAGACATCTGCTAAGTCCACATAAAAGAACATCAGACTGTGTGATCCAAGAATTGTAAATAATCAAATCCAAGCACCGAAGAGGGATGATTTTAGAGCTTAAATTCTGAACTCTTCATTTGCAGAAGGCTGTAGATGACAGCCTTAATCCCCTCTGTGGATTGAGCCTCTGGTGAATCTGTCTGACAATGGACCAGAGAAGGGAAAGACCTTGTTCTCAGACAGAGTACATTGTAGGGTGGATGACTGTAGTTGTGGTTAGGACAAAATAGGATACATTTTCACGGATCCTCATCTTGATCCAATGTATAATTATTCCAGTTTTTAATATTTTCTGCTTTGTTTTCGATTGGGGGTTTCCCTCTGTTTTGGGAACATTTGTTTATAAATTGTCTTGATTTTGTATGTTTTTCTGTATCTGAAACCCAGATTAGTTAAACCCAAAGAGAGAACGACTTGATTAATAGATTCAAATGGGCCTGGCCGGGGAGGCTGGCCACCAAAGGGGAGCTAACAGCAAGGAGCACAAGGAAGACATCAATGTCCTGTGAGTGACTGTCACATGGTTGTGTCACCCTTAGGAATGTGGTTGAATTGTTGAAGTGTATGATGTGTCAGTTACAGGTGGGTAAACTGTTCAAAACATAAAAACGAATTAAAATTTCAATATAAGACCAGGAAGAACCTCAATAAGATGAAACAACCGAGTAGCTACAAAAATGGGCTGAAACAGCAAGAGCAACATGATGAGGAGGGGCAGGGCCAGGCCGTTTTCTCTGGAGGACCAGGTCACCGTGAGTCAGAAGAGCCTGCCTGGCACCTACCCACACAGCGAATTTTTGAAACAACTTTGTCCTCAGGGAATATATTGATTTATGAGATAAATAATTCAATACCAGTATATGAATTAATTGTTTTTAGTTGCCATTGACTCAGCTATACTTCATAGAAACCTCATGTACAACAGAACAAAAGTTTGCCCCATCTGTGCTGCGAGGTCAGCAGTTCAAATCACCAGCTGCTCCAGGAGAGAGAGGTGAGGTTTTCTATTCCCTTCTCAGAAACCCAAGGTGTATTTGTACTTGCCCTAAAGGGTTGACATGAGTCAGACTGAACTTGATGGCAGGGAGTTTTGTGTCTTTTCATGTTCTTGGTTTGCTCTAGTGCAGTACTGTGGCCACTATATACTTTGAGTGTCTGCCAACCTAGAGACTCATCTTGACTACATTAAGCATTATCCTCTTGTCATACATCAGATTTTATTGGCTAGTATTCTAAAAACCAGACGTTTCTTCAGAGTCTGTTTATTTTAGAAGCTTCTCTCAAACTTGTTCACCGTGGGAAATACTGGTGGCATAGCCTTCAACAACACTCAAGCTACCAGAGTAGGACAAACAGAGAGATGGAGGATAGACACCTCAGCCTAGCTCTACTGATTTTCTATGTTTATATATATTTTTATGTATGCCTCAAACTGATATCATATATTTTCTGACTTTCTATGAGTCTACATGTCTCAGTCTATATATTCCCATTGCAAATGGGTTGACATATATAACTTTCCTGTAATAAAAGTAGCAAAATATGAAAAACATGCTTCAGTGGATCATATCTTCAAAGCCAATATAAAAGTGCAGCAAATTGTTGCGGTAAAGGAAAAACAACTTGGCTATTGTGAGAGAGTCTATTTAGTGGATGTTGTTACTAAGTGCCAGCAGGCTCTTCCTGCCTCCCAGTAAACCTCCGTGCAACATAACAAAGTGCTACTTGGCCCTGCTCCATCCTCATGAATGCTCTCATTCTTGAGCTTGTGTTGCAGCCATTGTGTCATTCCATCTTGTTGCGGTTATTCCTCTTTATCATTGTCCCTCCACTTTACTAAACCAGATATCCTTCTCCAGGGACTAGTTTCTCCTGACAATGAGCCCAAAGTATGTGAGACAAAGTCTTGCCCTTCTTGCCTCTAAGGAGCACTGTGGATTTACTTCTTCCATTGCAAATCTCTTTGTCCTTTTAGCAGTCTATGGTACTTTCAATATTCTTCTCCAGTACAATAATTCTTCTACAGTCTTCCTTATTCAATGTTCAACTTTCATATGCACATACTTGAATGGACACAGACCCATCATAGTCATCAAAGAAATATCCTTGCTCTTCAATGCTCTAAAAAGATCTTGTGCAGCAGACTTGCCTAATGCAACACATCTTTTTTTATCTCTTGGCTGCTGGTTCCATGAGAAATGATTGTGGATGCAAGTGAGATAAAATTCTTGACAACTTCAACCTTTCCTCTATTTATCATGTTACCTATTGGTTTAGTTGTGAGGATTATTTTGGTCTTCCTTATATTGAGTTGCAATCTCTACTGAAGGCTACAATCCTTATCTTCCTCAGCAAGTGCTTCAAATCCTCCTCACTTTTAACAAGCAAGGTTGTATCTTCTGCATACTGCAGGTTGTTAACAAGCCTTCCCCTAATCCAGTTTCTCTGATGATTTTCTCAGCAGACAAATTGAACATGTATGGTGAGGGGATTCAACCTGACACACACTGTTCCTTATTTTATACCATACAGTATTCTCAGGTTCTATTTTCCCAACTGCCTCTTCATCTATGTACAAATTCTTAATGAGTACAATCAAGTGTTCTGGAAATCCCATTCTTTTCAAGTTTTCCAATCCCCAATCTATAGTTTATTATTATCCACACAGTCAAATGCCCTTGCATAGTCAATGAAACACAAGTACATATCTTTCTGGTATTAACTGCTTTGAGCCAAAATCTATCTGACATCAAAAATAATACCCCAGTCTTCTTCCATGTTGTCTTTCTGAATTTGGCCTGAACTTCCGTCAGTTCTCTGTTAATGTGCTGCTGTAATCATTGTTGGTTGATCATAAGAAAAAGTTTACTCGTATGTGATATCAATGATATTATCCTGTAGAGTAGCTAATGAAAACTTAAGAAATGATGAAGTAATAAAATGGACCACAAAATTTCAAGGCACAGCTCAAGAAGATAAAATAAATTATTATAGTGAAACATGCAAAGATCTAGAATTAGAAAATCAAAAAGAAATATTCAGCATGTCTTACACTCTGAGAACTAGAAAAAAATCCAAGCCTCATGTTCCAAAATTGAAAGGTTCTATGAACAAAATATCGAATAATGAAGGAAAATGGAAAGAAGATGGAAGCGAGTCACTGTTCCAAAAAGAACTCGCTCACATTCCACCATTCCAGGAGGTAGCATATGAGCAAGGGCCAAGCTGCACTGAGAGCATTGGCCCAAAACAAGGCTCCAGGAATTGAAGGAATGCCAATCGAAATGTTTCAGTAAGTTGATGAAACACTGAAACCACTTACTTATCTATGACATGAAATTTAGAAGACAATTTCTTGGCCAATTGATTGGAAGAGATCCACCATATTATCCAGTCCTACAAAAGGCGCCCCAATAGCACAGTGGTTCTCAACCTTCCTAATGCTGCGACCATTTAATACAGTTCCTCGTGTTGTGGTGATCCCCACCATAAAATTATTTTCCTTGCTACTTCATAACTGTCATTTTACTCCTGTTATGAAACTGGCGATCCCTGAGAGAGCATCATTCAACCCCCAAAGGGGTTGCGACCCACGGGTTGAGAATCGCTGCAATAGAACAATAACTTTGATATCACTTGCAAATAAAATTTTGCTAATACTCATCCAACAAAGGTTGCAGCAGTACATTGACAGGGAGTATCCAAAGTTCAGGCCAGACTCAGAAGAGGACTGGGGAAAGGACTTGATATTATTGCTGATGTCAAGTGGCTCTTAGCTGAAAGCAGAGATACCAGAATATGTTCACTTGTGTTTTATTGACTATGCCAAGACATTCAACTGTGTCAATCCTAACAAACAATGGCTATCTTTAAAAAGCATGGGCATTCCAGAGTACGTCATTGCGATCACGAGGAACTTATACATGGATTCAGAAGCAGTTGTTAGCACAGACGAAGAAGGAAATGCTGCATGGTTTAAAATTAGGAAAGATGGTGTGGGTCAGGGTTCTCATCTGTCACCATACTTGTTCAATGTATCTGCTGGGCAAATCATCAGAGAAGCTGAACTATATGAAGAGGAATGCAGCATCAGGGTTGGGGGAAGGCGTATTAACCAGCTGCAATATGCAGATGACACACCGTTGCTTGCTGAAAGTAAGGAGGACTTAAAGCACTGGCTGTTCAAGATCAAAGATGGCAACTTTCAGCATGAATTCCAATTTAATGTAAAGAATGCCCAAATCCTTACAACACCACTAATAGATCACATCATGATAAATGGAGAAGAAGTTGAAGTTCTTAAATATTTTGCCTTGCTTGGATCCACAATAAATGGTCATGGAATCAAGAGCCAGAAGATCAAACAATGCATGCCATTGGGTAAATCTGCCGCACTCGACTTGTTTGAAGTGTTCCGCAACAAGAATATTACTTTGAGCCTTAGGGAGCATTACTTTGAACAGCATTTAGGTGCACCTGATCCAAATAAAACCATGGTATCTTCAATTGCTTCATATGCACATGAAAGTTGGACATTGAATATGGAAGACAGAAGAATTGGTGAGTTTGAATTTTGGTGCTGGTGAAGAATATTGAAAGCACCATGAACTACCAAAAGGAGAATCATACTAGTCTTGGAAGAAGTACTGTCAGTGATCCTTAGAGGTAATGATGCTGAGACCTCATCTTACGTACTTTGGGCATGTTGTCAGGAGAGACTAGCCCCTGGAGGAGGACGTCATACTTGGTAAAGCAGCGGGGCAGCAAGAAGAGGAAGACCCTGAAGGGGAAGGGTTGACCGTGGCTGCAACAGTGAGCTCAAGCATAGGAACAAGTGGGAATAGAGTTGAGAAACAGGCCGTGGGTTTTCTTGGTTGTTGTTGTTGTTGTTGTGCATAGGGTCCTATGGGTAGGAACAGACTTGATGCACTTCAAAACCACAGCAGATGAGACAAAGTTTCACGATCCTCTCTTGAAAAGAGCATAACAAATGTTCTTTACCCAATGTAGATTTTTTGGCTCCTCTATCAGTCTGTGGCATAATAAATATTCTCTGTCAATATTATAATCCAAATGGATAAAATGTCACCAGGCTTCCTTATTTATTGTTAGACATTCCATGAGGTGAATAAATATTCCATGGCTTGAGTCAGATACATTTTCCTCAAGTGGGACTTATTTTGTTTTTAGCACTTTCAAGTGGACTTTTGCAGCTCTATTAACCAATCGAATATATTATTTGTTCTTTAACTGATGTTTCCATGGCCATTGGTTGTTGTTCCAAGTCAAATTGATCCTTGCTCACTTCAATCTTTTCTCTGGTGCTCATTGGTTAATTATGAAGTCTTCGTTTTTATGTTGAGTAAAATTCATACTGGAATCTGTAGTCTATGATCCCTATCAGAAAATTTAAAATTATGGTAATAAGAAATACTGCATCAGTACAGATTGCAGGTTGTCAGTAAGACTTTCTCCACTCCTAATGTCAGATTTGTAAAAATATAGTGTAGCTTTGTAGATTATTTCCCCGGCATACAGATTGAATCAGTATTGACCCATGACATTAAAGTTTCCTAATTTTCTATCATACCACATGTTCTTGTTCCACCTTACTGCACTGTTTTGGTTAGTGTATAGGCTCTATGTGAGCACAATGAAATGTTCTGGAACACGAGTCTTCATGAAGCTATCCATAGTTTTTCAGGATCCTCTCAAGTAAATCCTTTTCAGAGGCAGTGAAACATAGACAAATAACTTTCTGCTTTTCTTTACTTTCAGCCAAGATCCATCGGACATCCACAATGATATTCCTAATTCCATGTTCCCTTTTAAAGCTGGCTTGGATTTCTGACACTTCTCTGTTCATGTAATGCTGCAGTCCGTCTGCAAATTTAGACCACTGCTCTGAAACTGTGTACTGTCGTGTAGTTTAAGTGCATCTATAATCATGCCCCCCACCCCCACTCTTTCAAATATCAGCAGGGCTACTGACATGGGCAGTTTTCAGGGAAGCTTAGTGGAGAGTTTTCAGGGAAGCTTCTAGTCTAGGAAGAAGAATCTGCTCTATTTCTGGGTATATTAATTAATTAATTGTCCAGAAAACCCCATCTTTCTTAGTGTTCCATGAACAAACAGCTTTACGTCTATACAAGTAGAAAGATATTTTAGAGAACAGGTTATACCAATTGACATAATTTTAAGTACATGTTCATATAACTGTGGTAATAAAACAGATTTAATTCAATAAACGAACCTCTTTACTTTCACTCCTTTTGGTGAGCAGATACAGCCCCTAAACGGAAGTTGGGAGTCACTGGTTTCATCTGCTGGCCTGTGCACGCTAAGTCCTTAAACTGGAAAATGAGGTGCATGTTTTAAATCTGTAGCAAAACAATATTTTTGTTTTTTTCTTTTCACCAGAAACATTGCTTTTAGATTTAAGTGGATCATTTTGACTTTACGAATCCTTTCTCTCATATAAATTTTTCCCACCCTATATATAAAGCGGTATTTCTCCATTTTTCTTCTTCATATCACCCTAAAGAACATTTTTAGACAATTTTTTCTAAGTGCCCCTCCGAGAAGTTAAATTTTAATAATCACTGACATTTTGGTTAGCGCTGAGGGCTTTAACGACTGTGGGGTTCCCATGATTCCCCATCACTGGTTATGGTTTAATGCTTTCTGTCGATAAATCTACCTCTCCATCTACTTGTAATCTATCTTGCTGCTACATAATTGTAAAAGTTAATTCTTTATGGTGAATTGGGGATGTTTACATTTTAAGCTATCAACTATGTGTTCAATAGTTCAAAATCCTCAACACCTCTAATTTTTGATCTCACAAGAATCAATATTTGTCCCTTTGGGAATGATTCTATCTCCACATGTATTATTTAAAGTATAAAAATAAATGAAAATATAATACAGAATGTCTATAGAAAAATCAAGATTATTTCCCTGATAATATATCATCTGACCTATATATCATTTCCCTCCCCCCAATATGACAAATTCTCTGAACACTAGTTCTGACATTCTCACACTGAGAAGATAGTCAATTGATAGGATACTGCTAGCGCTAGTTTCTTATGTGATTTATTATAATTCTGTACTCAATACCTGTGGCAACAATCCCATTTTAGAAGGAATTCTCTGCTGTGCTAATAGAAAGGATTAAGGTAGGATAAAGTCCTGACTTAGCAGAGGATCTGAACCAAGTCATACAATTTGTCTCCTGTCAGGCAAAAGTCACAAGTCAGTCAGTCCATCAAAGCATTTCTCTATGTACATTCAC
The DNA here is from genome assembly GCF_050624435.1 of Tenrec ecaudatus. Taxonomy (NCBI): domain Eukaryota; kingdom Metazoa; phylum Chordata; class Mammalia; order Afrosoricida; family Tenrecidae; genus Tenrec; species Tenrec ecaudatus. The sequence continues at coordinate 104,950,540 of NC_134537.1, forward strand.
CAACTCAGACGGAGAGAGAAAGCACAAGACCATTGGAAGAGCACATGCAAGATCTCCTTCTGAAGTGGTGGAGCTCAAGACCAAGGGCATCTAGTCACTGTGGCATGAAAATCGTGGACTAGAGCAAAGGAATCAGGTTTAGACCAGAGGCCAAGCCAAGTGAACTTGACATAGAACAGAGGGGCAATGTAAAAACTATCGACTGTGATACAGAGAAACAATGGTTCCTGATGTACAGAAGCAGAGGCCAATGGATTAGGGACTCATGCAACTATTATCACAATCCATACATACATCAATTGTATAAAGCACATCTGTACATTCTTTGCCCTAATCATTTTCAAGCATTTGCTCTCCACTTAAGCCCTTTGCATCAGGTCCTCTTTTTTACCTTCCCTCCTCACTCCCCCCTCCCTCATGAGCCCTTGATAATTTATAAATTATTTTTTGTCAAACCTTGCCCTATCCAGCGTCTCCCTTATCCCCCTTTTCTGTTGTCTGTCCCCCAGGGAAGAGGTCACATGTAGATCCTTGTACTCAGTTCCCCCTTTCCAACCCACTTACCCTCTACTCTCCCAGTATCGCCCCTCACACCCCTGGTCTTGAGGGTATCATCCACCCTGGACTCCCTGTGTTTCCAGTTCCTATCTGCACCAGTGTACAACCTCTGCTCTATCCAGACTTGCAAGGTAGAATTCGGATCATTGTAGTTGGCGGGGAAGAAGCATTTAGGAACTGGAGGAAAGCTATATTCTTCATCGGTGCTACATCCACCCTGACTGACACATCTCCTCCCCTAGACCGCTCTGTGAGGGGATCTAAAGAGAGATTTTGTCTCTGGCTAAAGTGTTACTATTGCTCAATGACTATATCATTACTGTTTATTGATACCAACTTGTGGCTTTTCATTAACTTCCTTAATAAACCACCCTAATTATGCGTCTTGTCTGAATCCTGCAGTACTGAACGCAGGATAGAAGGCGAGCACCTTGAGAGGAATGGCTGGTGTCTGAATAAAGAAAAGTGCAGGGGACAGGCGCGTCTGATGCCTGCTTGATGGCAATAGGAAAGCCAGAGGAGGTGAACCATGCCCCCCCCCCCCCCCCTGCCTCTCCATGCTCTTTCCTGCACAATCCTTTGGACTAAGCTCAGAGTTTACATTATCAGCTGGGGAAATTAGCCTGCAAATACTCATACTTTGCCACAATGCTATGCCGAAGAAACACGCTTTGAGCTTCTCTGCCCTTAAATTGCAATGTCATTCCCTTGACAGCGGAGGTCAACGCTATGGGATGCGATGGTTTGAAACTTTTGTTTTGAGGTACAGACATTCACCAAAAATAAAGTAAATCTGCCATCTTGAAAAGGCAGCGATGCATGCTCTAAAAGAGCGGGCTTGCTTCCAGCCTGTCAATTCCAAGAGAAATAATTGATTGACATTCACTGGGCATAGAGGGACATGCCGCAACGTCAGAATGTGTTTTCTTAATACATGTGACAAAGAGTTCTGCTGAAATGACGCATCTCTGGGTCACACGGACATCAGCACTGGGCAGGGTACAGAGGAAGGACACGCATAAAGGCCTTTAGCACTTCTCGCCAAGTTCTCAGTCCAGAAATGAATGGTCTGAAAGCAGTGGTGAAACACTGACATAAAGTACTAAATAGCCTTTTTCTAAAGGCAAAATAAAAATCTGTCAGGTCCTTTGCAGTGATATTATTTCATTGGTTGGTAAATTATATCTTACTTCATGAATTCATGGCAATAAGATTAAAGTAACCACGAAGTATTTACTTCCAAAGAGCAACTAGCTAACCGTGGAATAAAGTTTAACTCAGCTTGAAATAGACAGCATAATTTAAAGCCATTTACTGTTTTAGGATTATATTTCTTGGGCCACCTTGAAATTATATTGCCAAAGTATGACAGCAAAAAATAAAATAAAGATTAGTAAAACCATCAAGCTCAATGTTATCTGATTGTTTCAGACTTTTGGAATGTTGAAATATACCATAACAACTGTTCAAGTGCACAATAACACAGACTTTTTTTTTCTCCATCCAGGGAGGAGCTATTTATAGCAAGCAAAAGGATGACCAGATATGGGTAAGTAAAGAGCAAGGGAGAAATAGGCAAAAAAAAGTGTGTGGAGAACATATGCTGACTGAAGGGACAATTAGGACAGATCACAATTCTCCAAGCAGAGTCCATGATGTTTTTGTTTATTATTGATTTTATATCTCTATGCAGTAAGTGATCACTGGTAACATATGAAAAGTATTATGCTAGTTCTGCTATAAGATCCAATATAAATAGTAATGTAATTGTTTTAATTATGCTGTATTAGGCTTGGTTCCCTCAAGAAGTAAGCCCAGTGAAACTTATATATGTACATATACAGAGAAGTTTATGTCATCGTATTGGTGGGCAAATTCCAACTCTTAAGTGTCAGAGATCAGACTGGAACCTTAATTCATTACTGTATTATTCACAATAGCAAATAGATGGAAACCTCCCAAGTACCTATTAATGGATGAATGAATACATACAAAGCAGTGTGTGTGTGTGTGTGTGTTTGTGTGTAGAGGATTTACAACACAAACAAAAGAACAATGATGAGCTCATCAAACAACATGAGTGAATGGGGGAAGATATACTGTATCATCCCACTCTATACAATGAAAGATATAAGTCTAAATTAAAAAATCAGTATTCGTTGTTGGTTATCAAGCATGGAGAGGGACTAACGGAGAATCACTCCCTATACAGCAAATACTTGTTACTTTTGGTGATAAAAGACAACAAAAATGTCTCCCTGATGTCCAGAAATGGCCCTTGAGAGTTTCGGAGACTACAAGACTTTGAGGGAATAGGCGGCCTTGTCTTCTCTCTAAGGGTCTGGTGATTGCGAACTCCTTACCTCGTAGTCAGCAGCCCAGCATGCAACCCAACACTCGTCCAAGATTAATGATAAAATAAAAATGCACATAGAATAAATTATTTCTCTTTTCATGAAGGCATGGTAATAAGATCAAATAACCACTAATCACTGATGCCCATATATTAAATAGACCACTTCTCCCTCAGTCTGTTGTCCTTTGGTGGCTGGCATATTGCTGTGGAGCTGGAAGCGGTGGCACTGGCAATTCAATTGCAAGCATGGTCACCAAAGTTTCAGCAGGCCATCCAGACTAAGAAGAAACAAATAAGGAATAAGCTGCCCACTTCTGGGGCATTAACCACTTATTAAATGTACAAAGACTTGGAGTTGCAAAACATACAGGAAGGACACACTCAACATATCTTAAGCTGAAAAAAAATGAAGAAAATTTTCAAGTCTTGAGTCACAATACCGAAAGATTCTATGGGTAAAATATTGAAGGAATGATGCTGGAAACATCAAAAGAAGATAGAAGGAATACACAGAGTCACTATGGCAAAAAAAAAATGTCAACCTTTAACCATTTCAAGAGTTGCACATGACGAATGAAAAGGTTGTGAAGGAAGAAGTCCTAGCTGCCCTGAAGGCAAAACAAGACTCCACAAATAGATAAAACAGCAACCGTGATGCTTTAGCCGCTGATGAAGCATGGAAGGCCTTCACTGGTCTATGTCCAGCCATTTGGAAGACAGCTACCCAGCTAACAGGCGGAAAGAGATCCATAGTTGATCCTTTTCAAAGAAAGGTCACCTCGCAGAATGTGCAGATTACAGAGCAATGTCTTTAATGTTACACACAAGTGAAAATTTGCTGAAGCTCATCAACGATGACCACAATATAATACAATACAAAACAGAGCTGCCAGAAATCTAGGCCAGATTCAGGAGATGACATGGAAGAAGAGATATTGCTGATGTCAGGTGGAGCTTCCTTGGAAGCAGACAATACTAGAAAGATACTTGTGTCTTATTAACTTATTGTGAACATATTCAACTGTGTGGATCATACAGAAAAAATTATAGATAGTCTTGAAAATAATTGGAATTTCAGAAGGCTTTATGTCTGTTAATGTGGAACCTGGACATGGATCCAGAAGCAATTGTTTGAAAAGAACAAGCGGCTACTAGATGGCTTAAAACCAGGAAAGGTGTGTGCCAGGTTGTGTCCCTTAACCATCCATATTCATATGTGTGTGCTGAGTCACCTGAGAGCCGGGTTCTATGAGGAATAAGACTCTATTGATATTGGAGGAAGGTTTAAAACAACCTTTCCTATGGAGATGACTCCATCGTGCTTGCTGAAACTGAGGATGACTCGCAGTACTTGCTGATGAAGAGCAAGGATTGCAGCCTTTAATATGGATTACAACTCAATATAAAGAAGATTAAAATGCTCAAAACTGCACCTTAGGTCACAGCATGATAAATGGAGAAAATATTGACATTATCAAAAATTTTATCTTCCTTGGGTCCACAATCAATTCTTATGGAAACAGCAATTGAGAAATAAAAGGACATATTCTTGGAGAAAATCTGCTGCACAGGATCTCTTTAAAGTGTTGAAAAGCAAGGATGTCACTTTGAGTACATTGAGGATACCTGACCCAAGCCAGTTACTTTCAATCACCTTATATGCACATGAAAGTTAGATGCTGGATAAGGAAAATTGAAGGTTACTGACTTTCAATGTTTACTGCCATAGCGCTGTAGGAAAACTCGGTAAACAGACAGAGCTTAGTGTATAAAGTTTGTATTCTGTATTTTAATTTAGTTAAGTGGCATTTTGAATGGATGCCCAACAAAAACTACTTGTCTCTCCCTGTTTTGTTTAGTCTAGAATGAGTTGGTGAACAACTGTTCAACAACCATTCATAGCTCTTTCAGCACATACATATGACTCTGAAGCAAAAATGAAAATAAATGAAAGATATTATTCAGAAAATGGCGATTTCATTTGCTTGTAAATATATATGTATGCCTTTCAAATAATTTTTTAACTGTGTGAGAGGCAGGATTGATTCTTCCCTCTCAAAAGTCTGTACCCTCTGGTCTAGAACAAAAGAGAAAGAAAGAAAAAACATCTCAAAGAAAGGTTGTATAATTGCCTATAAAACCCACAGATTAATCTAGAATCACTAAACATTTCCCTGCTACTTGATGAACTTTTGTGACTAGACAAAACAGATGGCTTTGGAGAGAGGGGAAGAAAAATAGAGAAAAAAATTAGAATTTTTCTTTTACATTTTATTTGGGGCTCGTACAATTCTTATCACAATCCATACCAAAATTAGAATTCTTTTGAAGTAGTCTGACTTACTGTACTAGTAGACATTAGTAGAGGAACCCCTGAATCTACCTACCATCTTGAGATACCCTATAAACTCCCACTAATACTACTCTTTAAGGTCACCTTTTAGCTAAATAACAGATTGATAATAAAATAAACTATATTATCCATGAATAATGTGATACTTCAAAACAATAATATTTCTGAGACCCAAAGTCAACATTTACTATAAAGCCAAGATGAGGAGTTATGGGGCCAGGAAACAGGAAAGGTAGATAATGAGAAAGGAATCACTTATACGAAAATAATGAGAATGTCGACACAGTGTGGAGAAAGTAAATCAGGTCTCCAGCCATAATGTACACAGTGTTTGAATTGGAATCTAATTCCTGTGTTAGCTGTCACCAAGCATGCTATAAGAGATTTAAAGACAACATGCATGTATGAAAACAATGACAATAAAACTCTGGGAAGCCATCGAGTCTGCCGCACATGCATCCATCTTGAGCCAGAATGGACTCCACAGCAGTTTATCAGCAACAACATCATCCATCTACAAGGGTGAGTCAAACATGTATTGTTAGTAAGATTCTTCTTCATGCAGGCATGGATTTTTTTATGGCAAAACATGTTAAACATGTCTTTTGGAGCAGAGAGAGCTACACACAAGTTCTTTCAGTAATAAACTTGTATCGTTAGAATGCCTTCCAGGGAAGGGAAAAAGGTTTAACGAAAAGAGGGGTTTCAATGGGGATCTGATGAATTAGTTAAGTTACAGACGGTGACATCATCCCAGAAGGACATGGAGACTTTGGGTAGGGCATGTGGTGGTGGTGGTGGTGGGGGGAGGCGGAGGATGGGAATTCCCAAGTGGTAATTCTAATGATGATAAAGTTCAAGAACTGCTAGTTTCAGTATGGATTAGCAAACCATGTAAAGAAGACCAAAGTCCTCACAAAGGGACCAGTAGGTAACATCATCATAAATAGAGAAAACCTTGAAGTTGTCAAGGATTGTGTCTATCTTAAATCCACAATCAATGCTCATGGAAACAGCAGTCAAGAGATCAAAAGTCATATTGCATTAGGTAAAAGTGCTGCACTAGATGTTGAAAAGCAAAGATATTACTTTGAGGACTAAGGTACGCCTTAGTACCAAGCCATGCTATTCTTCATTGCGTCATATGCATGTGAAAGTTGGATATTGAATAAGGAAGATAAAAATAAGAATGGATTCATTCGAATTGTGGTGCTGGCAAGGAAGAGTGAAAGTATCATGGACTGCCAAAAAAGGGACAAACAGATCTATATTGAAAGAAGTAAGGCCAGAGTGTTCCTTAGAAGCAAGGATAGGGAGACTTAGTCTCATGTAACTTGGACATGTTGTCAGGAGAGAACAGACTCTGGAGGTGGACATGATCCGTGGTAAAGTGCAGGGGCAGAGTAAAAGAGGAAGGTCCTTATCAAGATGTATTGACACAGTGGCTGCAACAATGAGTGCAAGTATAGGAACACTTGGGAGCATGGTGCATGTTGCAGCCACTGTGTCAATCCATCTTGTTGGGGACCATCCTCTTTTTTCACTGCCCCTACACTTTACCAAGAAAGATGTCCTTCTCCAGGTCCTGGTCTCTTCTGACATGTCCAAAATATGTGAGATGAAGTCTTGCCATCCTTTCCTCTAAGGAGAAATCTGGTCATGCTTTTTCACCAAAAAAAAAAAAAAAAAAAAAAAGAAAAGTATTTTTGGCAGTCCATGGTACTTTCAATATTTTTGCCAGCACAGTTCAAATGAATCCAATCCCATTTGCTAGTCCGTATTCAATGTCCAACTTTCTCGTGTGTATGGAGCCAGTAGAAATGCCATGGCTTGGGTCAGGGGAACCTTAGTCCTCAAAGACACCTCCCTGTTCTTCTGAACTCTAAAGAGGCTTTTTGTAGCAGATTTATCCAATGCAATATGTCCTTTAATATCTTGACTGCTCCTTCCATCAGCATTGATTGTTGAACCAATATAGACAAAATCCTTGATGACTTCAATATTCTCTCCTTTTTCAAGATGGTCCAGTTGTGAGGATTTTAGTATTCTTTACGTTGAATTATAATCCATACTGAAGGCTGCAATCCTTGACCTTGATCAGCAAGTGCTTCAAGTTCTCTTCACTTTCAGCAAACGAGATTGGGTATCTGCATATTGAAGATTTTTAATATGCCTTACTCTCATTCTGATGATTCATTCTTCTTCATAGAATCCAGCTTTTTCTGATTAGTACTCAGTATAAAGTTTGAATCAATACAGTGAGAGGGTATTAGCCTGCCACAGACATCTCCTGATTCGAAATCAAACAAATTTCTTGTTCTGTTCCTACAACTGCCTCTGGGTTTGTGTACAGGTTATGCATGAGAACAATAAAGTGTTTGGGAATTCTCATTTTTCTCAAGGGTATCCACAGTGTATTATGGTCTATATAGTCAAAATCCATGCCATAGTCAATGAAACACAATTAAGCATCCTTCTAGTATTCTCTGCTTTCAACCAATAGCCACGTAATATCAGCAAAGATATTCCTTGTTAAACGTCCTTTCTGAATTTGTTCTGAATCTGGTAACTCCCTGTATATATACTGCAGCAACCTTTGTTGGAGGGTCTCCAGCAAAATTTTCCTTGTGTGTGATATCCATGATATTGTTCTATAATTGAGCATTCTATGGAGTCATATTTCTTTGGAATGGGTACAAATATGGATCCTTTCCTGTCAGCTGGCGTGATACCTGTCTTCCAAATTTCCTGACATAAACGAGTAAAGGTTACAGTGCTTCTTCAGCTTGTCGAAACATTTCAATTCGCATTCCATCAATTCAGGGAAACTTGCTTTTGGCTTTCAGGGAAACTTGCATTTGATCCTCCAGTACCGTGGGTTCTTGCTCCTCAAGTGGTGGAATGGCCACTGGTTCATTTTGGTCCAGTCACTGTGTAGTCTTTTCCGCTTCTTTTGTTGCTCCCCGCATCATTCAATCTTTCGTCCGTAGAAGCTTCCAATAGTCCAACTCGACTTGAAGTTTGTCTTGAGATCCTTCAGATGAAGACATGTGAGCATATTCTTTTCCGGTTTTCTAACTGTAAGTCATTTAACATTTCATTATAATATTTTACTTTGTCTTCTCAGTTGGACAGAGGTGGTCAGTAGAGGTTAGGCATATGCTCTGAACCAGAGGCCAATATATGGTGCTGTGTCTCCGATAGGTCAGGAGATCATGGGTCCCATGGGTGGAAACCGGAGGGGCACCACTCACTATTGCGTCTAGTGGTCCACTTGCAGCACCTTTGCTTCCTGTCCCAACAACCCTGTGCTCTTCAGGCCTGGGTGTCCTAGTTCTGAAGGAAGGAACTCTCCCATCTGAAAAACACAAAACTGATTCCAATGAACTGGCAGCTAAGGATGCCCCCTGGCTACTTTGAATCAACATGTAAAGAAGGGTGTCACTGTGCTGAGTGGTCTGATTGATCCTGATTACCAAAGTGAAATTGGACTGATGCTACATAATGGAGGTAAAGAAGAATATGTCTGGAATCCAGGAGATTCCCTAGGCTGTGTCATAGTATTACCATGCCTTGTGATTAAAGTATATGGCAAACTACAGCAACCCAATTCTAATAGAACTGATAACCCAGACCCCTCAGGAATGAAGGTCTGGGCCACCTCACCAGGTAGAGAATCACGACCAGCTGAGGTGCTGGCCAAGAGCAAATGAAATAGAGAATGGGTAGTGGGTGAAGGTAGTTCTTCCTATCAGTTCTGATCACATGATCAATTGTGAAAGCAAGGTTTGTGATTGTCAATATTTCTTCTTTATATGTGCATATTGAATATCTTTCCCTTATTACATACCAGACACAAATAGTTTCAGTGTGTTTTCATTTATAAATATAATAGATATATGATATTAGGTGTAAGTATGATTATTTCATTAGTGCCTGGAAATTACATATGGCTAAAGAATTTCGTACATGTGCTAAGTTGGCAAAGGGTGGACTGTGATAGTTAGGTTTATTGTGCCAACTAGGCTTCCAAGAGATATATGGGCAGAGATTAATCACGTTGCAGCTTGATTAGAGGCAAGGAGATAAATGGCTTTCCAAGAATAGCCCGCTTCCCCCTTTTACCCAGTGATTGGACCAGCACTCTGCTACCCGAGCTGCTCCTTTGCCTCAGCCATGTGCTGCGCTATTGTGGGCTGATCCAAACCATAGATTTTGTCACCTTGCTGTGTGTGCATTACTAAAACTTGGGGTCACCTTGATACCTGCCTCTCCAAGCTTCTTGAGGATACATCTGGACTGCTTCACTAGCTCCCGCACGACTGGCCTCAGCTATGCCTCAACCTGTCATCACCTGGCTGTTGCTGTCCCACCCTGCATGTCTTGCCTTGATTTTGGACTAGCCACCCAAGTGAGTTGAAGGAACTTCAGGATATTATCTGTACCAAAAAGTGAGTTGAATTGAGGAATCTTGTTCTGCTGTGTAGACTAATTAGCTGCTATATTCCTCCTCTCTATATAAACCTATCTATCTATCTATCTATCTATCTATCTATCTATCTATCTATCTATCTATCTATCTACCTACCTATCTATCATCATCTATAATAATAGGCGTCCTACTTTTGTTTCTCTAGAGAACTCTGCCTAACACAGTTTTTAACACAAAGGTCATGGTTCAGAATCACCAGGCATTCTTTGGGAGAAAGACTGGGCTTTTAACTTTCATAAAGAGTTTAGTTGGAACTCACAGGGTAATTCTACCCTGTCCAAAGGATTGCTATGAATTGGGACTGACTTGATGACTGTGAGTTTGGTTTTTCTACTCTATTTGCTCTTTGAAATTTTTGTTTTTCTCTTGGTTTTTATCATTTCTTCCATTTTCCTGATCTACCCTAATAGTCATTGTAAGTTTTAACACTGCTTCTAACATTCACTTGGATCTATTCTTTCTTTTTTGTATTTTTGATGAACTTTTGTTTGCTTTATGATTGATGTTCTTGATGTCTTCCCACAGCTCATCTGGTCTCCTGTCATTTATCAATGTAGAAAATCTGAGATGTTTTTGAGATGTGCCCAAAGTTCAGGTGGGGTAGACTTAAGGTTATATTTTGTCTTTCATGTACTTATTTCCATTTTTGTCATCTCCAACCTGAACGTACATATGAAAGATGGATGATTTGTTACACAGTCTGCCCCTGGCTTGGTTTTAGCTGCTGATATTGAGAGTCTCCATCATCTCATCATACAAATGTAGTCAATTTGATTTTGGTTTTTTCCACCTAGAGAAGTCCATGTGTAGACTTGCAGCTTGTTTTGTTTAAAAAAGGCATTTTCTTTGAAAAGTCATTGATCTCCCAACTTTCTATAATGTGATTTCCAGTTTAATGTCTTTTACCAAGACCATACTTTCCAACTACTATTCCTTCCCCTTTGGTCCCTACTTCAGCATCCAATCACCATTAACTGTCAAAGCATCTTGATCACATGTTTGCTCGGTTTCTGAAAACATCCTTAGAATCCTTCAAATTCTGCATCACTAGCTTTTGTGGTTGGTGCAAAAACTGTGATAATGGTCTTATCGATTGGATTTCCTTGTGGGCAGAAGATATAATCCTATCAAAGACAACATTGTACTTCAAGATTGATCTCCAAATGTCTTGGATAAAACAAAAAGCAAAATGCATAGTTAGACAGAAATGACATATTATTCCAATTTGTTCAAGTAGGGATAACATTAAGATGGACATATAATGGTAAAAATGCAGGTACCATGCTCTAGAATTTGTACATAGTACTAACTGGTGACCTAAGTATTAATTCATGTTTGCATTTCACTTACCTTTCTAAATAACTATTATATACATCAAGGTATTTTGACATCTTAATGTGTCTCAGCAGGACAGGAGTAATAATGGAACAGGAGCTTTATAAGAGTCAATTTAAGTCCTGGAATATACCTTTTTGGACTGTCAGTCCAAATCCACTAGCCACTCTGTAGGAGAAAGAGAGGCTGTATGCTTTAGTAGAGATTGACTACCTGGGGAAAAAAATATGGGGTCACTATTAGTTTGAATCGATTTGATGGTAGTAATATTCCCCCTCGTTCCCTCCCTCCCCACCACAGTTTAAGAATAACAGATTACTCATCTGTAAATTGGGTGGGGAGATAACCTCTGAAAAAGATTAAGTGGAATTCTATTTGTAAAATATTTTGTATAGTGAGCAAAAGGAGTAAAATCCTGGAAAATGTTAGCTATCATGGTTATCATCAAACATCATCATGACCCCTGCTCCTAGCTTAATCATACCCTTTTCTTAAAGGTAGACAGCAGATCAGGTAGCCCACTGTTTATTGCCATATAATACCATTACTGGAACTGAGATTTCAGGAAAGTAATCACTCTACCTATGGAAAATGTGATAGCAAGTTTTAAGAGTCAGAAGGAAAATCCTGGTCTTCCAAATTCCAGGCAAAAGTTTATCCTAGCAATTTTTAGAATGTGCTGGAAAATTGAAAACTGAAAAACTGTGAGAAATAATATAATCACACAATGTCAGACAAAATCTATAAGAAGTATTTGTTTTCTAGTCATTCAACAGCCTATAACAGGATGACAATGAACAGGTTTTACACATCTAACAGTGATGTAGTTGGCTAGGAGCTAGAGTAATTAAGCTGAGGGATTGCTTAAATCTATTGTACAAGCATAACTATGCCAATGTGAATCGATAAACATGACTGACGCAACACCCACCTGTCCATCTCTGTCTAAACCACCCCCACCTCCTCTCTTTCTTTCAGTGTTCTTATCAAATAAAAATTACTTGTTGAGTGTTTCTACTATCCTATCTGGAAGAGGTGATAAAATTGGATATTTTTATTTCCTTATCTATTTGCTTTTAAATTTTAATATTTTTAATAGCAGCTAAATGAAAAGATTTACACAGGTTTCTAAGGAGATTGGTGTATTGACTTAACACTAGTTTCCAAAATCCTTCAGTCCTGACATAGGCTTCAATATCACAATGTCGGGAATGGAATAAAATGTGAGATGCACTAATTAATATGGCGATAATTCCTTACGTGATATATTATAATTCTGGACTTTTTGCCTGTGACTATAATCCCACTTTGGAGGAAATTTTCTGATATACTAATGGATGGGATTAAAATGAGGTTAAAGCCTGATCTCTGTAAAGGATCTGAACCAAGCCATAATCTTGGTTTCCTTGACAGGTATTTTTCAACTCTACTTTACTACAGGGAGGATCCCTGGTGATGTAGCAGGGTATGTGCTGAATTGCTCACAACAGGGCTAGCGGTGGAAGCCATCAGTTTCTCCTCTGGAGAATATGAGGTTTGCTAAGTCTGTAGGTTTGTAGTCTCAGAAACTTACAGGGGCAGTTCTCCTCTGTCCTATATGGCTGTTATGAGTTGGGATCAATTCAATAGCATTGAGTTTTACTAGAGGATGGTGACTTAATGCAGCATCCTTTGTTTTCCTTGGGGGTGTGGTCTGCTAAAAGACAAAATCAATACATCCTTCAAAGCCGTTCTCTGTATGTAAGTGCCATCTTAGACACAGAGAAGATGTCCAGAACTATTAGAAGAATGTATTCCATATCTCTGTCTGCAGTGGTGGCGGCTGAGACCAGAGGCACCAGAGACCATGGCATGAAGACTTTGGGACAGAGCAAGAGTAGTATTACTGAGACTATGAGACAGTGTGAGAGGGTGGCTGACTTCCTGGCCCACGGAGGAATAGTAGAAGGGACTATGTGGCTGAGAGGCTGAAGACAGAGAGATTTGACTGGCTGAGGGGGAAGTACTCCTGTGGACCAACTACTATATCCTTACTATTTGATAATCATCACTCATGGCAATATATTAAAATCCCTGGAGAGTTCTGGGTGGCCATTTCAACAAATTCCAGTACCCAGCATAGAAGTAGCGTGCCAGGGGAGGAATGCTTGGTATCACAGTAAGTAAAGGACAGAGCACGGAGGCATGTCTAACCTCTGCCTTGTGACAACAGGAAACCAGAGATATATTCCCAACCCTGTTTACTGCAAAGTGCCTTCAAAAAGAGTCTCATATAGTTTAAAACATGTGTCTTCTCTCTTAACACTAATTCAGAAAAGCTAAACATGCCAATTGGTGGGTACATGTAGCTTTGTTGACCGTTCGTTTTCCTAAATTTTAAAATTTGTGATTCTTAACTTAGCAAATAAACTTTGTAAGTACACATGACCAAGGGCAAAGTCAAGAGCTATCGAGCTTCCTTCTACACTTGTTCTTGTTAGGTGCCATCCAGCCAGTTTGAGCCCATAGTGACCTTATGCACAACAGAATGAAACACTAGCTGGTACTGTGCCATCCACTCCATTGTCTGTAGGCCTAAGCCCATTGCTGCAGTCATGGTTATCAATCCATCCCATTGAGGGGCTTCCTCTTGTTTCTTCCTTCATGTCTGTAAAAAAGAAAGAAAAAAGATAACAAACAGTTCCCCTTACTTTCATGTGCCATGGAGTAGAGTCTGATTGATACCAATGTTATGTGACAGATTAGAATTGTTCTGTATGTAATCTTTAGGGTGGGGACATATCTCTTATTGTGCTATTTTTATTAGTAACAGAGAGCTTCACCATTGTGCCCCCAGGGCTCAGAAAAAACTCCAAAGAACGGAGTTTTAAAAATTTGAACAGTGGTAAAGGTGAAGTGTTTCATGTTTGAAGCAGGATTTGAAGCCCTTGCCGGTCAAGTGTTGATCAAAATCAAGAACTGACGTCCTTAAAATAAATTGTAACTTAAGGAAGGCCACGTCCTCACAACTGGACCAATAGGCAATGTCATCAAAGTGGACAAAGGATTGAAGTTGTCAAGGAATTTTATCTCTTTTGGATCCACAATTAGTGCTCATGGCTGCAGCAGTCAAGGGAACAAATGAAGCATTGCATTAGGTAAGTCTGCTGCCCAAGACTTCTTTGAAGTATTGAAAAATAAGGATATTATTTTGAGGAATAAGCTGTGCCTGATACAAGCCATGGTGCTTTCAACTGCTTCTTATGCATGTGAAAGTTAGACAAAAATAAGAAAGATAGGAAAATAAATCATGCATTTGAACTCTGGTATTGGTGAAGATATGGAAAGTATCATAACCAATCAACTCTGTCTTGGGAGGAGTACAACCAGAATGTTCCTTAGCGGTAAGGATGGTGAGACTTCATCTCATATAATTTGAACATGTTATTAGGAGAGACCAGTCGCTGTGGAAGGACATCATGTTTAGTAAAGTGGAGAGAGAGGCAGCGAAAATGAGGATGCGGTGGATTGACACTGTGGTTGCAACAATATGCTCACCAATAGGAACAGTTGTGAGGATGGCCATGGACCTGGTGGCGTTTCATTCCATTGAACATAGGATCATGCTGAGTGGGAGCCTATGCAAAGACTCCTAATATCAAGAACAGCATAGGGTTTTCAACTGTGTCCCTCCTTAAAGACTACAAACCACATCAGCCTTGGTAAAACCATGCACACTTGCCTAGCAGGCTAGCAAAAGTGGAAACCTTGCTTCTCCTTTCGTTCCAACTGATGTCAAAGTAGGATTAAAGAAATATCAAGAAAATTCATATCAGATATCGTACTAAGGAAGAATCATTGAATGACTGAATTTATAATATGGAAGGTACATGTAAATGGTTACATCCATTTCCTTTTTCACCAGGTATGCCTAGGAATCTAAAATTAGAACCACCATAAAGCAGATTTACATTTTTCTCATTAAATGATTTGCTCTAGGCCCTTCAGTATTAATAGTGAAAAGCAGGAATTCATGCCAGAGGCCCCATGATGAGGTAAATCTATGTGATGACCGCCAACACTTCTGAATAATCTAGTTTTTCTTCGTGATACCAGTTTCTCTTTTACATTAGTTACTCTCCATGCTCCTCCACCTCCACTCCTGAAATTTTAGAGACCTCTTGATTATCTTGTCATGAGCAAGCTTGAAGATCGGTAACTTTCTGACATAAACAGCAATAATAACAATGAAGGTAAAAATATATTACATAAATAGATATATTTAAATTTTATAGGAACATTAAATATGGATTCCCTGAGGTCAAAGAGCTTTATGTAGTTTTTAAATCTAGAATCAATTTTGAAGAAAAAGTATAGAACTTTTAAGAAAAACTTCTAATAGGAAAAATTTTTTTTAATACTTGTAACAAAATCACCACAGGAAAAGGAACCTAACCCATGCAAGGACAATTTTTCTTTTTCTCAAATCTTTGCTCAGTACAGGAATTGCTCCTTTGCCAACAATAAGAGTGGCAGTTTGTGAAACTTTGCTTGAAAAAAGAGCCCATGCTTGACATAAACTAAAAATCAATGAAAAGCAAGGACAGAGAAATATGGTGAATTTAGTTGTATTTTTGTCTGAGTTAGTTGTTGTTATTTGTTATATATACAAATATTTTATATGTATTTATATATCTACTTGCATATCTACATTTGTATATATACATAGGGTCACACTAAATATACACATTAAGCAATATATTATAGATACACACAAACTAAATTGTGTGTATTTTATTTGTTATATATTTTATGTATATTTGTTATATTTACATATGTGTGTATATATGATATTTCCAACCTATGAAACATTTTAAATATACCATATATACTTGTGTGTAAACCATTTTTCAGCACATTTTTATGCAGTTGCTGTTATTTGGGTCGAGTATATACGGTACATAGGATTATTAGGTAAATCATGACATAATCCTCACCTGGATCTTAAAATTACCATTTTAATCTACATATTTTATCTAATAGCATCCTTCAATCTATGTCCCTAATAAGTCACCACACATATCTTAATTTCTAGATGATTTTAATAAATTGTAGAATTAGCACTATTCACAACTACATATATCAGAATGCATGTCATTGGTTTTGTTGCTTTTGTGTTTCCATTTCCACTTATGAGAAAGGTTTTCAAAAACCCTAGGATTTACGAAGCTCGGCGATTCCAAAAGGATCTCAATTCTCCCTTTTACAATTATTCAGCTATTGCCCACTATTTATAATTTGTATTGAAGGGCATCATACACGAAGAAGCAATGTATCATTTAAAGAGAAGGAAGAAAGAAAAGATCAAAATGGATGCCATAAAATACTTCGTAGGACTTTTGAAAGTAGACTATTAAAAGCAAAATAAAGAAATATTGAGCTGAAAAGAAACTTTTAAAATGTGGTTAAAAATGATAATGAAATGCTCAAAAACCTGGAGTTAGAAAAGCCAAAAGGAAGAACACACTATGTATTTTTGGATTAGACGGATTTAAAGAAAAACGTTCAAGCTTTGAGTTGGTTACACTATGATAAGGGTCTATGAGGAAAATGCTGAATGATGCTGAATCATTGTACCAAAATAATTGGACAGTGTTGAACCATTTCAAAAGGTAGCTTATGGTAATGAAAGAATCGCACTCCAAGCATTGGTGGAAAAAAAGGTTCTAGCTACTGATGCAGTAACAACTGTGATAGTTCAACAAACACATGCAACACTGGAAGCTCTTCTGCATCTATGCAAAAGAATTCGACATTCTGGCCAACCACATATGGAAGAGATCCATTGCTGTGCCCAACTCAAAGAAAAGTGACCTAACAGTATATGGAAATTATTGAACAATAACAAGAATTTCACAAGCAGGTAACCTTTTGCTAATGATAATTCAAAAGGGTCACAGCATTACTTTGGATTCAAGTTGGATTCAGGAGAGAATGTGGAGCACAGAATGGCTTTGCTTATGTCTGAAGGGGCTTGTCTGACAGCAGAGAACACCAGGAAGATGCTCACCAGTGTTTCGTTGACTGTGGAAATTCATTTGACTGTGTGGATGATAACAAATTATGAAAAACACTGAAAGGACTGAAATGAGAAAATACTTAATTGTGCTCATGTGGAAACTGTTTATGTCCAGGAGGCAGTTATTATGACAGAACAAAGGATTACTGTAAGGTTGAAAATCATGAAATGTGGGCATTAGCATGATACCTTTTCAATCTATCTGATGAGCAAACAGTGCAAGAAACTAGATTTTGCATCAAATTTGGAGGAAGATCCATTAACAACCTATGATATGCACATAAAACAACTTTGCTTGCTAAACTTCAAACATTACTGATGATCAAATACTACATCTTCTAATAAGGTTTACATCTCAACATAAAGAAAACAAATAGGCTCAATTGGACTAATAAGCAACATATTGGTACCCAAAGAAAAGACTGAAGTTACTATTCATTTCATTCTCTGTATACACAATCAAAACCTGTGGAAATAGTAGTCAAGAAATCAAGTGATGTGTTGCATTTGGAAAATCTATTGCAAAAGACCTCTTTAAAGTGTTAAGGAGCAAAGATGTCACTTGAGGATTAGGTGAACCTCTCCCCAGTCATGGCATTTTCAAATACCTAGTATACATATAAAACCTTGGCAATGAAAAAGAACACTGAAAAAAAATGTATTTGAATTATGGTATGAGTTAAGATCCTTAGAAACGAAGATACTGTGATGTTTATACAACTACTTTAAACATGTTATCATGAGGCAGCAGTCCGTGGAGAAGAAAATTATACTTGGTAAAGTAGATGGTCAATCAAAGAGGGAATGCCTCTGTGAGAGATTGACACAGTGGAAGCAAGGAGACATACTCAGCTATGTCTGGTTCAAGAGGAGATAGTGTTCGTTCTTTTGTACGTAGGGTTGCCATGAGTCAGAACTGACTTGACAGCATGTAAAATCAACATTTCTGATTATACTCTAATGTTTACATAATAATATATAGTTCCAAATCATACAACATCATTCATACCACACTTATTAGAAGAGTATGTAATATTTTGAAGCAAGCAGTTTAAGATGGAACTAAATTAAGCAATGTATGTTTCCTGCTTCTTCCTTTGTTCTTAGTCCTATCCTCAGAGAAAAATTGTTTCATGTGTTTCTATTTTTACATCACCGCTGATAATCATTGTAAGTTTAAATAGTATATTACAATTTCATCTCTGATTGCATTAGATTTAGGTCACATACATCATCTGTAGAAGAAAAAAATGTGTATGTTTCATTTTCTGTTCTCTGGCCCCTCTTTTAAATATTATTTGTGGTTTTAAAATTTTAAAGTGATTATGTATGTAAAAAATATTTCTAAACTCCTGGTGCTTGTTCCACCCACTTTAGGATGATTTCTAAGTCCACCTGAAGCAAACCAAAAAAGCTAAGCCCACTGCCATCTAGCCAATAATGACCCTTTATAGGGTTTCAAGGCTATACATCCTTATGGAAACAGCCTCATCTTTCTCCCATGGAGCAGCTGGTGGATTTGAACCGATAACCTCATTATTAGTAGTCCAATGGTTATCAGACAGCACCACCAGGGCACCTTTACAAAAAAAAAAAAATCAAACAAACTAAAACAACCTTCACTGTAATAGAGTCGTTTAACTCATAACTATTCTACAAGACAGGGTAGAATGGCCTGTGGGTGTTTCTGAAACTACATCTTTAAGAGAGTAGAAATACATAATTTTTCTCCCACCAAACAACTGGTGGTTAGTAGGCTCCCATGTAACCCCCCCCCCCATGCCCTGGGCTTGGTTTGTGACCTGAAAACTACCCCTATGCAATAGTCACTCATAAAATACAATTCAATAGACATGGATCTTAGCAGAAACTTTCTTAAGAAGAAACAAACTGAATTTGTTGCTTCAAGGAATGTTTGCTTTTTACAAAACAATTTTAGTCCCAAGTGAAAATTAGAATTTGGAATACTTGTATCATTGTTTGATAGCTTATTGATATTAATGCTTTTCTGATCCGATGGGAGGTTATATCAACAAATGTGGTTGTATTATGTAATTATACTATATATTACATAATTAATTGTAATTAACTTAAAATAATAATAAATCAGTTAATCATAATTGATTGAAGGTGTTCGCATAAGTTTCTGAGCCAATACTTTCTAAATTACCTATTATAATCTTCCCAAATAACCATGGTTGAATGATACATTCATATTGTAAGATATACCAGTAGATTTTAATGGAACAAAGTATGAAAGGATACTTTATATAGGCTTAGATTCTATATTACAACTAATTATTTTTGTTATTTATTTTTTAAAATTTATTATTAAATGTGAGTTAATACATATATCTTATCACTCCACAGTTCAATCACACCCACCAGTATCGTACAACTGCTACCACAATCGGTTTCCAAATGTTTTCCTTCCTGGGTTCCTTGACATTGTCTCCTTTCTATCCCCCAACCCTTATTATGCTCACTGTCCCTGTCGGTTAATCAATCCTGGTTTTCACATACCAAAAAGCAGAAAAACATATAACGCAACTTCAAGAGGGTAATCCCTAATGGCATAATACCTCTGAGATAAACTCTATATGAACAAACAATAAAAAACCAAATTTTTGGAAAATCTTGAAAACCAGCTCAGGTCCAGCGTGCATCAGAAGCGGGAATCAGCTGACAACGTTTTAGCTGTTCAAGTCAGGTTCATCCCTTTGATCTTCTCTACTCATCTTTCAGATGCACTCGCCACTTTCCTCCCATCCCCCAATTTTGCATAATGGCAGTTCTCTGGAGGCTTCTGTCCTAAGTAGTTCCACAAATGAATCCAGGGCTCCCTCTGGCATCCATACCCTTCTGCAAGCCGGATGCTCTTACACTCACCCCTCCTTTGATATCATATTATATGATTTATAACCCTTCGGTGACTGATGGTGTGCTTCTTCCATGTGAATTTATTGACATCTCACTTAGATGGCTGCTTCTTTGAAGACAAGTCTTTAAGACCCCATACTTATCTGATAGCTGGGCCCACCTAATTTCTTCACCATATTTTGCTACAGCACCAGTTCTTCTGTGTCCCCTTTCTGAAGGCTAGAACTGAGTAGCGCCATGTTGTAAGAATTAAATGTTCTGAAGTTGGAGCCAGGTTTTAGTGGGAACCTAAAACCCGTTCCTGGATCCATCTATTCCTTGTTTGTTTTTATCAGCTTTTGGCTCTCTTTCCAAACCTCCTTGTTAATTATAGTAGAGAGTCTTATCAATCATCTCCCTGGGCCGTAACAATCTTCAGTTAACATTGCCTTTGACTAGCCCCTGTTAATAATTTTTAAAGCCCTGTTTAGAGAGGAATATTGGGCTAATGTAGACAAATTCTATATTACAGTACCTGAATTATTCACTTGTATAGAATCAATCCTCTCATGGATGAACGCAGTCTACACAAATAATCGGAGTTATCTGTCAGGGAAATTGACAAAAATAATCACTGAGGACGTCCGTCCAGGTTTGCTGTAATTATTTGTATAAATACAGCAGGGAGGGCCATGTAGAAAGACCACGGTTGTCTGTCTAACACCAACAACTAAATTTTAAGAAAATACTGATTTTTTAGTCTTGATCTGGCAGAAAAGAAGAGTATCTGCACTAATGTAAAATTGTGCTAATTACTTCTTTCTTTTTCAATTATATGTCAATGCAATATTGGATTTTCTTTCTATTCTTCTACTGAAACATCATCTTAAAGCAGATGGAAGAGAGAAGCAAGTATGAGAATGCAGCTGTTGTCTATTAAACCACATATAAAAGACCTTTGGAAAAATGTAAAACAATGCCACTCTTCACTCATTTTTTGGAAATATAACATTTTTGTATAAAATGTTGTGTTGATATTTAATTTATTTATTATGATAAATGCTTTTATTCTTTATTATAAATATTTAATTATCATAACTAAAATATATTTGTGCAGTTTTAGTTTCAAATATAAATATAGTATTTGTAAACAAAAGTTTATTATTTTCCTTGATAATTTTTGCATTGATCCCTCTACATTCCAATTTCCAGAAATGTTTAAAAAAATATTGCCTAATAATGACCCTGTCTCCTATGTCACTGCTCTTATGCTTTATACCCTTTTACTTTTTAAACATAAAGGTGTTATTCTCATTATGAATACCGCCATTATCATTGTTCAGTAGGCCCTATGGTGACTAGGGAATTTAATCAGATGGCCAATCTGCCACTTTGAACCAAGGCTAAATAAAATGTAGTCGCTCTATGTCTCTCTATTGCTTTCTCTCATGAGAGAGGGAACAAAAGAAGAAGAAAGAGAGAAAAATAATGGCATGAAGTATGTCTTTGAAGTATGTGTCTTCTAAGTGCCCCATGATTAAGTATTGAAAGACGTTTTTGGAGTGAGAAGTCTGAATGTCGACTATGAATTGATTTTGCCTTGTAAAGGCCACACGTGTCTCTACCCCTTCTCTCATATTTTAGTTCACAACTGCCATTCTTAGAAGACTAACAACCACATCTATGAACACAGTACGTATTTACAAATACGCACACTTGGGTGTGAGATTTTATGTGTAGGGTGATGTTCAATTTCATCCAAAAAATGAAAAAGTGGTTAATGTAGATGCCCCACATGATTAGGCAGGTGGTTTTCAGTTAATATTCTCTTCCATATCTGATACGCGCAAAACTATATACAGTGTTAACCAAAATAAATAAACAGGAAAACACTAAATGGATTGATGAGGGACCCTCAGCACATGCTACTCTAATGATAGTAGGTAAGCAGGCAATGGTAACAGTAACCTGAACCTCAAAGCCACTGTTCTAGTTTCCAGAATGCTTACAAAACTGCTCCTCTGAGCGATGGAACCTGTGACACTTGGGAATTGGCCCCTTCAGGTAGCCCTGACTAAGCTGTTAAATGTCACACTCTCTTGGCTACAATCTGGTCGAACTTATAGGTCTCAGACTTGTGTAACTCCATCCACTCAACATTTGTTTCCTTGTCCAAATCACAAGAGATGAATTTTAGATTTATAACAACAGGTAACAATTATTTTTTAAAAACTAGGAAAGAGCAAGAAAGTTTGATTTAATCTCCTTCAAAAATCAGTTAGGACATCGGGAAAAGGGAAAAATAGGAGAATCCCAACTAGGTAATATTTACCTCACTGAGTCCTTTCAGCCAGCCTGTCAGTTTTGATCGTAGGGTCAAATGCATTTCATTTCATTGGGAAATAATGTACAAAGTCCTCCAATAGTTGCTAGTGTTAAACTCTATTATGGACTTCCCTCTTTCTAAAAATTGTATAATTTTTTCCATTTGGTGAATTTACATTTACTTAAAAATGTTATTTGATGAGAATATAGAAAATCGTTAAAAACATAGAATCTAATTGCATGGTTTTCTAGTTGCATCATCTTGAACAAGTTAATTTTTGTAATGTAAGAGTTGTTTAATTATATTATTCTACAAATTGCATGTGGATAACATTTTCTGCTTATTGAACCAATTCTTTTCTTTTTGCTTGTTTTAATAACATTTTAGTTGACATACAGTTGAATGGTTTAAATATATTAAAAAGAGTTTTTGCCATCATCACTACCATTCTAAACATTTTTTAATTCTTATCTCCATTGTTATTAACTCCCACCTACCCTGCCATAACTGCAAGGAAATATTAATAAAATTACTGTCTCTGTAGTTTTCCCTATCCTGGATTTCAAATAAAGAAACTCATACAAAAACCCCACCCACAATAACAAAATAAAGCACAGAAATATTTCAATCCACAAGAAAGCAGAAGCTAATAGAGACTAGAAGAAAGTAAAGATGGATCAAAGGAACAAGAAATGATAATGTGTTAAAGTTTAGTTTAACTACATCTGCAGTTATCAAATTCCCAATACACTCTCCCTCTGGGCTAGGTTGTTCATATCCCTGGTCAGTGATCTGGAGGAATTCAGTGGATCTTTAATCCAGGTAGAGACTCTGCAAATGTATTTTGGGCTTTTACTGTCATTCGTTGTTGTTGGGTGCCATCGAGTCAGTTTTGACCCAGAGCAAACCTATGCACAATGGAAAGAAACACTGAATAATCCTGTGCCACCCATACAGTTGTTCCTATGTCGTCCATAGCTGTCTGAAAAGGAGGTGCTCAAAAGTTAAGCTGTAATAAAATTACTTCCTCTGATCTTAGACTTTATTATTTACAGTCCTTAGATAAAAGGGGCTGGTGTGATTCTTCCACGTGGATTTAGCTGACTCTTCGATCCAATGGCTTTAGAGCATACCTTTAAGACACCCAGATGCTATTCTTTCTGATAGCTGAACACCATCCGATTCATTCACCACATTTTCCCATAGCATCCATCACTTGAATAGGTTAATTTAGCTAATGGGGATCAGTGAAGTGGTGATAATGCATGTATCCGGCTCATAAGGTTTCTATCTAGTCAAAAGAGTTGACCGATATAAAAAGTTGATCTCTAGAAGGAGCAAACGGCTTTCACTGAACTAGCAACAACAACAACAACAACAACAAAATTGATTGTTCAAGTCCATCCTGAGGCATCATGGAACAGAGAGTTGGCAATATGCATCTAAAGTGTCACAGTTTTGAAAACCCAAATAAATCCATGCAAAGCAATTGTACTTTGCATCGTGTGAGTTGACTGGAGTTGGAATCGAATGGACAGCAATTTTTGTTCAGTAGAAAATTCTTTGTTGAAATATAACAAAGTCTTGAAGAATGAGAAATGAACTATGCGAGTAGGGAATTACTGTTTTAAGGAATCTGATATTCACAAAAAATATCAGGAGACCTAGAGGGTCTTTCAAAAGTAATCTTTGATTTTTCATGTTTTCTCATATTAATTGTTTAATTCTTCAAACAAATAAGCACTCAAAATCTATGTTTCATGACTGAAGTAGTATGAGTATTCATTTATTTTTATGAGGCTCTTTGAATGAATAGCAATTATTAAAATTTCAGCATTTTTAGCTGTGATGTAGGCTTTTTACTGGATGCATATGAAGAATGTATGACTTATTGGTATAGTTCATGAGGTGAAGTCATGTTTATCTGTCTTTTGTCATGTAATCATTGTCTATTTTTGTTGTTGTTGTTGTTGTTAGGTGCCATCAAGTCATTTCCAATCCATAGCAACCTTAGGCACAACAAAATGAAGTACTGTCCCACTCAGCACAATCCTCACCATTGTTCCCGTTATCAAGGCATCTCCTTGAGGGGCTTCCCCTCCATCACCGTCCCTCGACTTTATCAGACACGATGTCATTTTCCAGGGACTGGTGTCTCCTAACAACCTGTCCGAAGTATTTACTGTGAAGTCTCGCTACCATTTGCCTCCAAAGAGCACTCTGGCCACACTCCCTCCGAGACACAGCAGTTTGTTCTTTTCGCTGTCCATGGTACTATCAAGGTACTTTTCCCAGCACCACAATTCAAATGCATTGATTCTTCTTTGGCTTTCTAGCCCCTGGAAAATGCATTTTGGTTGGTACAGGGTCAGCAAAATACAGGAAGATCCTTGATGCGGAGGTTGCAAAAATGGGCTCAAGCAAATGCTATGATGAGTCGTGTCTGGGAATTATTTTGTTTTGTTGTACATAATATTAGTGTTGGATATAAACAGCCCCATAAAATTTCCAAGACTATTTTTTCCAGAAGCAGAGAACCTTTTCTCCCAGAAAGTGGTTTGTGTGTTTGAGCTGCTGACCTTGGGTTTAGCAGCCTAACTTTATCTCAAGAGGGACGTTTGAATAGAGTCCTGAAATATAGTGTTGCAATGGGCATACCCTAAAATAAACCATAGAATCTTATCTTGATGATGAGCAAGAAAGAGGAGAGTAGGGAGCAAGATGAGTTGAAATGCTTACAGCTGAAATTGGGTTGCAGCGGCGAAATGAGAGTATTGGCCAAGTCGAGTTTCTGTCAGAGCAGAAGGCAAAGGTAAAGTAGAAGAAACAATCTTTTAAGATGAGGCAACAAAAGACGAATAAGCCAGCTTATAGAATGATATTCGATGGCTTTAGAATTTTGGGTGGATCCAAGCAATAAATTCTTTAATAAATGGGATTGAGAGATGGTAGGCTGTTTTACTCAGGTGAGAGGAGGATGGCATAACCTAATATCATAGACCTGGAGCTACCAGAGTCCTCCAGGTGATGAGAGAGGCAGGTATCATAAAGTCTTACCTGAAATCAATGTGATGAGGGCTCCATGGTCACCTGAACCATAATGGACACTGTAACTGGGGAAAGAGAGCTTATTCTACTTGAGAGGCTGTTCTACAATGATTTTTTAAATAACATAAAATTTTAACTTTTGTAATAATCCATCATTGCTGTAACATTTCCAAGACAAATGTCCACTCTTCTACCCTGAACATATGCTAAGTACACAGTATTCATAATCGGATTTCACCTATTCAATATTTTCAAAGCCTTGGAGTTCCATACTAGTATCTTGTTTCCAACACCATCAAGTAACATTGTCCCAAGCTGATCACAGTGCATTAGGCTGCTGTTCAGAGAACACCTGTGTGCATCGTCCTAGACATCTGTGCCGGCAGAAAAGCCTGTCTTCATCATCACAGAACTTTTACATGCAAGTTCTTTCTCACACCTTAACTTCATTGGATGCACTTGGTTAATGAATAAATGCTTTGTTCTCTGCACACTTCCTACCATATTTATGGTTTCTGGAAAGTAATTTATTTAGTCACTGTATTATTTCTGAATATTATAGTCTTCTTTACGCACTCTTAATGTGTAAAGTGCTTTCAAAAACCTTGAAACCATCAAAGTAAAAGATGCAGCACAGCGCCTCACTATCCAGCATTGCCACGGGGCTCAATAATCTATAGATCATGTAATAATTTCATTTAGCAGCACAATAAAAGTCAAATTAGCTTCCATGAGACAGTTATGTATGATAATCTGGATTACTGCGGCCTCCTACTGACTGTATTAGCATTGTAATGTTATTTCTGCTTCTGGGATTCTGGTGGAATTTTTTCCTTCAGTTTATATTTATTGAATCATTATGAAAACTGAGTTCCTAAAGTCTGGAAGAAATGGATTTATACAAGAAAATTGATGTGCAGTGATAATGATCTTAACTTTCAATGTATCACTTTTCTCTCTCATAAAGTAGTTACTTTAACTGCTAGGCTTTCAAAGTAGTTCAAAATGGGCCTAAATGAGTATGCAGATGAAAACTATTAGCTAAAGCCTCTGTCTCCACTAGTTCAGGCCAGTATTTGCCAGAGGCTTTCAAAGCAGTGTGTCAATTTACACTGGCATTCATATAAAACTTAAATGGTAAGAAATGTGTTTTCTTTTGGAGAATGTATATGGCTGCTGAAAGACCCCCACTTTTCAATGTAAATCTCAAATTACTCTCAGCAGCCTTTTTTGGGTAAAAATTGACAGACTTTTGTAGGAAAATCCAAAAGATATAGAATAAGTAAAATCAATATTAAAAAAAACAAAGTTGAGTCTTACTCAACTCATTTCCAGATTTATCATAAAGCTAATGAATAATCTAGGTGGTTTGATATTAGTGAGCAGATGGATATTCACATCAATAGTACACCATGGAGTCTAGAAATATTCTGACACATGCAAGGCTATTTTATCTTAGACAGTGAGCAAAGGTAAATCAATGGAAACATAAAAGTCTTTTGACTGTGAGTGTGGGAAAAATAAATACTTAAATCTGCCCCACAAGATGAACTTGAATGGATCACAGATCTAAATATAATGCAAAGAATTATATAGTTACTAGGAGAAATCTTAGGAGAAAAAGTTTTCTGTGTGACAGACAAGGTTTACTTAGCGAAAACAAAACAAAACAAAATGTGGCTTGTACAGGAAATCTAACATTTTCACCTCATCAAAATGAAAAATGTTTGCTATCTAAATGATGACATTTATTGAATAAGATATAATTAAAAATACTGGGAGAAAATATGTAAGATACATGTATCAGATTATATTTCTATATAAGTATATACATATATCTCTATCATCTCTCTATCATCTCTATCTATCTGTCTATGAGAGAACACATGTGAGTGAGAGGATAAGCCAGGCAGTCTTGGTGGTGCAGATAATTAAGTACTGGGTTATTAACTGCAGGATAGTTGGGTTAAACCCACCAATTGCTCTGTTGGAGAAAGATAAGGGTTTCATTCTCACAAAGATTGACAGCCACAGAAATCCTTTATAACAGTTCTACTCTGTCCTATAAGGTTGTTATGAATCTGAATAAATTCTATGAAAGTGGATTTGTTTTTTCTATCTATATATCATCTATATATCAGAAAAAATGGTTAATTATTTTCAAAACCAAAAGATTTGAGCAGATTGTCAATCAATGAAGATGTGGGAAAACTAATAAGCAAAAATAATGCTCTACCTAATTAGTAATTAAGAAATAAAAATTGATACACAATGATATCTAACGAGCATTATTATAGCTACAATAAGAAGCTGAACGTATAAAGTGTTGGCAAGGACATGGAAAAACAATTCCTCAAGCCTTGTAATTTTTAACGTAAAATGGGATAACCATGTTGGAATATCATTTGGAAGTTTCTTTAAAATTTAAGAACTTACATATTATATGAGGAGGTACCCTCTCCCAAAACCCCATTTTATTTTTTGAAACCTGTGTCTTTACATGTTTTTTTCACAAAAAAAATCTTATAAGCTTCAAAGTGTTCTCCATTACACTTAATATATTTGTCAAAACTGTGATTCCATTCTTGGAAACATTTCTCAAACTGATCTGTTTGGATAGCCGACAGCACCTCCCTCATTTTTTTTGTTCACCTCTTCTATGTCATCAAATCTCTATCTTTTCATGTCCCTCTTATGACACAGAAACAAAAAGAAGTTACACAGAGTGAAGTCAGGTGTGTGAGGAGAGGGGAGGAAAAGAGGCATGCTGGTTTTGCCCCCAACAGGCACCCTGAGATGACTTCTTGAGCTGGGGCATCGTCATGGTGGCAAAGCCAGTCTCTCGTTTGCCATAAATCAGGTCTTCTTTGCCACAGAGTTACTCAATCTTTTCAGGACCTCTAAATAGAAAGCTTGATTCACAGTCTGACCTGGTGGAACAAACTCCAAATGCACTATGAGTTAACATTTTCGTCTGTTCAGGAAGTTGACAAACGTACAGATCATGGTTTGTTATCAATCAACATTTCACCCTTTTTGAAATGAGAAATCCACTCATACACATGAGTTTTTCCCATAGTGCCAGCCTTGTAAGTTGTGTTCAACATCACAATAGTTTCTGCAGAGCTTTTACAAAGAAGGAAAAAAAATTCATAGCCACAACCTATTCTCTTAAATCACCCATCACAAAACTGCTTTTATGAAAAAATTCACTGTGACCAGAGAGAACCTTCCCAGGCAATGCCATTGGGTGCACTAACTCAGAGTGAGTTTCTTAATGTACTCACCTACAGGGAAAAATGTATACTAAGAAAGCTCCGCTCAGCGGAACTTTTTTCTGTATTTGTTATATTGGGGGTAGGAGGGGCCCCCATCATATGTCTCAGATGGTCTGATTCTATACATTTAATGAGAAAATGAAAGCATGTATACACACACACTTGTACACAATGCTCATAGCACTACAAAACTGGAATCAATAAACCAATTGTGATATCTTCAAAAGGTTGAATAATACACAATAACATAAGAGGATCAATTATGAACATAAACACAAAGTGTGAGCACAAAATTATGTTGTATAAAAATTCCACTAAATAAAAATTGCATGTGGTTTTATTAATATATATCTCTCTATATATATATCTCTATATATATGCTGATTTCTTAATGGCAACATGTCCAGTGACACTGTTGAGGAAAGACAATTCTAAAGGGCATAAGGAAATGATTGTAATTTAGATATTTTGTTTACACTGCTGGTTTCATGGATACACACACATGTAAACATTTATATTCTATTTTACACATCTAATACACACGTGCTATTTGATTTTCACTGTACCTCAGTAAAGCCAGAAAGCAAAAGGGAGTGAAAGATAGCAAGGAAGACAGAGAAGAACTTGGGTACAAGTGCAAGACAACTAAAAACATTCTCCAAATGATCTTAGTAACAGGCAAATGAGAATTGAGATGAATGGAATAACAGGACACCGCCAGGAGTATAAAAGAGCGGTGAGTAATGACCTCTTTCAATGTGATGTAGCATTTAAAGCACCAGGTTGTGAACTGCAAGGTCAGCAGTTGTGACCCGCCAGCCTCTGTGCAGGGGAAAGAGCAGGACTTCTGATCCCACAAAGATCTACAGCCCTGGAATTGCAAAGGGGCAGTTTTACTCTGTACTATAGGATTCCTATCAGTCCGAATCAACTGGACGGCAATGGGTTTGGGCTTGGAATATTCTCTCTTGTATTGCTGTCTGGGGATTATGAAACAAGATTTT
Organism: Tenrec ecaudatus; assembly: GCF_050624435.1. NCBI lineage: Eukaryota > Metazoa > Chordata > Mammalia > Afrosoricida > Tenrecidae > Tenrec > Tenrec ecaudatus. The sequence goes on from NC_134537.1 coordinate 104,980,207, forward strand.
TATGTCATGTACTAGTCACACAAGAAATGCTGAATAACTTCTTTTTCTTTTATTTGGCTGATAATTGTTAGGCAAAATCCTGTTTCTTAAAGGACTGTCACTTTAATCTTTATGAGCTTCAAACAAGTCACTTCCACTCGGTTTACCAATGGGATGTCCTGTTCCTATGACAGGTTTCCTTATAACACCCCAACGTTACATGAAAAGTTTCATTGCCCTCACTTCTAAAAGGCACTCTGGCTATAATTTTCCCAATACAGATGTTTGTTTGTTTTGGTAGGCCGTGGTTCTTTCAATAGTCTTCTCCCACATTTTATTCAAGTGTTGGAATTCTTAACCAATCATCACCGTCTCCGATATTTATTGTCCAGTTTAGACAGTCCTTGACTCAAAGGAAATCTCTGCTATTGCACTGGTTCCACCTCAGGGAGACTCCATATTGTATTTGCAAAATCTGTACATTTGTAAGTGAGCAGAAAGCCTCATTTTGTCCCAGGGAGCAGGTGGTGGGTTCAAACTGCTGACCTTTCAGTTAACAGCCCGACAGGCAACCCAGCATCTACACTGGTTCAAGCGATAGGAAACAACAGGGCTTGGGCTAGGCACACTTTTGATGGATATCTTTGTTCTTTAACCATTTAAAGGTTTTCTGGGCAGAAATGTCCAATATAATATATAATTTGAGTTCCTAACTGCTGCTGCCATGAGCATTGATTGTAGATACATGTAAAATGAAATCCTTGACAATTTCAGGGAATTCAATTAATTTCTGGATTAAGGAGGAATTTTACTTTAAAAAATAAAAATGGCTGATCTGCGTCAACAATATGCTCTAAATGAATTATCATTCTTAATAACTGAAAGGAGTTTTGCTTTGGCCAGGATTATTATTTGCTTTTAAAATTATTAGGTGAATTTTTGATGAGGTATTGAACAATTGTGTGTAGTAAAAAATAATACCAAGCAGATTACTGTTTAGTCAAAAGGGGAAAACTGAAAACGTGTAACAAAGGCATCTAAGTTGGTGAGTCTTTCAATATGTTATACAGTGTGAAATAAATCAGTAACAAAATGACAAATATTATATGGTATCTTTTTTGAAATATAAAGGCAGTCAAAGGCATAGAAAACAACATTGCCCATGATTTCTAGGGGTGGAGAGTGGAGGAAAAGGAGGCTATGGTCCGAGGTACTGAACTTCCATTCCCAGGAGCCTTGGCGTTGTCATGGATTATGCTTTTGGCTGTCAACAGAAAGGTCAGTAGTTTGAAATTATCATCTGCTCAGAGGAAGCTAGGACTCAACTTGAAGGCAATGAATTTGAGCATTTGAACTTCCATTAAAGATGATTCTAAAACCTGGAAATAATAGTGATAGTTGTACAACATGATGAAACTTCATGCCACATAATTATTTTTAATGTGAAAATTATAAATATATTGTTATATAAACACTGTGTATTCAACATTGACTCAGAAAAGCCATGTAACAAAATAGAATTGCCCCTTAGTGTTTCCTTGGCAAAAATCTTTGTGGAAGCAAATCACCAGGTCTATTGCCTACAGAGTCTTTTTGTGGATTCAAATCACTAGCTTTTCATATAGTACATAAGAACTTCACCACCAGATATGTCTACCTGCCACTACTACAGTAAAACAAGTAACATCTCTAATGGGGAGGCATCTGGTTATGCCCCCTGATATAATCCAATATGTGATATATAATAACACCTTTTATGTATTCTAATTATACGTATTTATTTTTAATTCATCAAGGTTTTGGAACTAATTTCCAAGTTACAGAAGAAACAGAATAAAGAAATAAGGAGAATGACAGGATGAAATAAGAAAACAGATACATTAGGAAGCATGATTTTCTGAAGGATTTGAGGCCAGAATTTCCTGTTATTTCTTCCTTCCTTTCTTTACCCCACAAGTCAAGGAGACATGCAAACATCAAAACATGACTAAAATAAAAGCAAATAAACAAACAAAAAACCCAGTTTCTAGACAAAGAGGAAATGGTTGGATGTAATCATTAAGCATTTCATGGTTGTGAATTGGATTCTGAGATGTACAGCTCACTGCAAGGACATTTTCCAAACAAATGAAAGATTTGAGTATAGTCTGGATCAATATTATTAGTAAGAGAAGGTTAAATTGTTAGGGTGTGGGGTAGTTAGTTTATTGTTCCAACCTGGCCAATAAACGCATGTGGGGTTAATTGAAGGTCAAAGGATAAATGGCTCCTTGAGCCTCACCTTTATAGTGCTTGGGTCTATTGCTTTCTGATGGTCGGACCAGGGTGAAGCTGCCTTGGTTCCCTGCTTTAGCTGTCAAGGCTTACTTCCTGAAAGATGTCCCCAAGGAGAAGTCACATGGACCTACCTCAGTGCAGCTCTGGGTGCTGGAGCAGCCACGTGGAGACCCCTGCCAGTGCTGAGATGCTTACATGCTCACTGATTCGGTTTTCCTCCTACAGTCGGCATCATTGCGTGTGTTTTGTGAGATGGAGGACTTCGTGGATTGGTGTTGGACATATGGGTTAATGTTGGGCATGTGGGATTGGGCAGCACGGGGTTGGGATGTTTTCTTGATGCGCACTTAACCTTTATATAAAACTCTCTCTTATACACGAGTTTCTGTGGATTTGTTTCTTTAAAATACCCAGACTACTATAGGGTGTGATCAAGTTATTGGAGTTAAATGAGAAAATGTTCTTTTTTTTATAAAAAAGATCATCTTATTAGGGACTCATCCAACTCTTATCACTATCCATACATACATCAATTGTGTAAAGCACATCATTCTCAAAACATTTGCTCTCCACTTAAGTCCCTGGCATCAGCTCCTCATTTTCCCCCTTCTTCCCTACTCCCCCTTCCCTCATGAACCCTTGATAATTTATAAATTCTTATTTTGTCATATCTTGCACTCTCTGATATCTCCCTTTACCTACTTTTCTGTTGTCCATCCCCCAGGGAGGAGGTTATACATACATCCCTGTAATCAGTTCCCCCTTTCCACCTCACCCTCCTTCCATCCTCCCGGTGTTGCCACTCTCACCACTGGTCCTGAAGAGATCATCCACCCTGGATTCCCTGTGTTTCCAGTTCCTATCTGTACCAGTGTACATCCTTTGGTCTAGCCACATTTGTAAGGTAGAATTGGTATCATGATAGCGGGGGGAGGAAGCATTTAGGAACTAGAGGAAAGTTGTATGTTTCATCGTTGCTACACTGCACCCTGACTGGCTCGTCTCTTCCCCATGACCCTTCCATAAGGGGGTGTCCAATTGCCAACATATGGTCTTTGGGTCTCCACTCCATACTACCCCTCATTCACAATGATATAACTTTTTGTTCTGATAATGCCTGATACCCGATCTCGTCGACACCTTGTGATCGCACAGGCTGGTGTGCTTCTTCCATGTGGACTTTGTTGCTTCTGAGCTAGATGGCTGGTTGTTTACCATCAAGTCTTACACCCAAGATGCTATATCTTTTGATAGCCTGGCACTATCAGCTTTCTTCACCACATTAGCTATATCCCCGCTTTGTCTTCAGGGACTGTGTAAGGAAGGTGAGCATCATGGAATGCCAGTTTAATAGAACAAAGTGTTTTTGCATTGAGGGTGTACTTGAGTGGAGGCCCAGTGTCCATCTGCTATCTTAATACTAAACCTATACATATATGCACATAGATCTATTTCCATGTCTTCATATATAAATATATTTACATATGTACATGTCTGTGTTCAGAGTTCTTTATATTTCCCTTGCCTCCTAGCTCTTTCCTCTATTTCCTTTGACTTTCCTCTTGTCCCACTATCATGCTCAGCCTTCATTTGGGTTTCAGTAATTCCTCTTGGTTGCATTACCCTTGATCACGGCTTGCCAGATCTCCTACACCCTTCTCACCACTGATTTGGATCACTTGTTGTTCCCTTGTCTCTGGGTTTGTTAACACCATTTTCTTTCTCCCAACTTCCCCTCTCCCATGAAAATGTTCTTATTATTTGAAGATGGCATTCAAATTAAAAAAAATGGTAATAATTTTGAGTATCTATTCTCTACTTCAAGGATCTCTGGTAACATTGGGCTGCTAACCACAAAGTTGGTGATTCAACCCCCCTACGTGCTTGTGGGAGAAAGATGAGGCTGTCTGCTCCAGTAATGATTTATAGATCCACAAATCCCAGGTAGAAATTCTATTTTGTCCTGTAAGGTCACTGAGAGTTGGAATACTTTCTGGATGTGGGGCTGATGTTGGAATTTTCTACTTGAACATACAGGTAGATTAGCATGCTCTCTCCTGAACTCTCATGTGCATTAACAATTTTGCCTGTCTCATCAGAGATGCTGTAGGGAACTATCCAAAGTTCCTTAAATTTGCTTCAGAAAACAAGCGAATGCACACCATATATACCTGCATGCTTCAAATTGTATTTAGACAGGGCACACATTTTAGGCCCTCCATTCTGTGTTCTTTCTTCCCATCGCTACAAAACTGTCACCCATGTGTCTTACATGCAAAGCCTATTATTCGACTTACATTTCATTGTCCTGAACACTTCATCGTGCTCATTCAGAACTTGTACGTAGATCAAGAGTAAGTGGAGTGAAGAGGAAATGGAATACTGGGTAGTTTAAAATAAGGAAGAAACAGGTCATCGGGGTTATACCCTTTCGCCCCGATGTACTTGTTCTATCTGCATGCTGAGCAAACGTCCAGCTACACTGGCTCACATGAAGAAGAGAGCAGAATAAGGATTGGAGGAATCTGCTATTGATAACCTTGCTTGCTGGAAGTGACGAGGACTGAAGCACTTGCTAAGGGTGATTGAAGATTTCGACCTTCTGTATAGATTACAACTCAATGTAAAGAAAACTAAAATTTTCACAGCTGGATTAATAGATATCATAAAATATGTTTATCTCTCCATAAATAGAGAAAATAATGAAGTTGTCAAGGATTTCGTCTTGCTTGGATACGCAATCAATGCTCATTGAAGCAGCAGTCAAGAGATCAAACAGCACACTGCATTGGGTAAAGGTAATGCACAGGACTTCTTTAAAGTTTTGTAAAGCAAGTATGCTCTAGCATGCACTACCAAAGGGACCAAAAATTCCCTCTTGGAAAAACTGCAGACAGATTCTGTGCCTTAGAGGCAAGGATAGTGAAACTTTGTCTCACAAACTTGGCACCTGTTGTCAGGAGAGATCAGTCCTCTGAACAGTATCTCATGCCTGGAAAAGAAAAGGGGCAATTAAAAAGAAGAAATCCCTTGACAATATGGAGCGACATGGCTACAGCAAGGGTTCAAAGATAGGAACAATTGTGAGGATGGCACAGGACCAAGCAGTGCTTAGTTCTGTTGTGCATTGGGTGGCTATGAATCAGAACCTACTCAAATCAGACACTACTCAAAGCCTATTACAACAACAACCATTATCACAATGTCCTCTATGGAATCTGCTCTAGAACATGGGATATATATATATATATATATATATATATATATATATATATATATATATATAAAGGTAGCAGAAAGCCTCATCTTTCTCCCATGGAGAAAGAGGTTTCAAACCACTGACCTTGTGGTTAGCAGCCTGATGCATCAACACTACACCACCAAGCCTCTGGTGTGCTCTCTCTCTTCGCTCTTCTCCACCCTCTTCTCTCTTCTCTCTCTCTGTCTATCTCTCTCTCTCCCCATAAATGGCATCAATTTGATGATAGTGAAGGCAACTATGATAAGAAGTTTGCACTTACTGCCACTGAGTCAATGCTGACTCATAATGACCCTATAGGACAAGAGGACTGGGTTAAACTGCCCCTGTGGATTTTGAAGACAGGAATAGAAGGCTCCATCTTTCTTCTGGAACAGCTAGTGGTTTCAAACTGCTGACTTTGAAGATCATGACCTAATGAGTAATTACTATGCCACCAGGGTTCCTATGAAATTCAGGAATATATATTAATTTATTTCACTGATACAAATAAATGGAAGCACTCTTCACAGTATCAGTCAACTGTGTTTAATGTTCTATAGATCATACTTTTTAAAGGGCCTTTTGTCAGGTAGTAGAGTTAATTATTTAGCTATCTTTCATACTGTCCTTCCTTTTCAAGTTGATATTATTTATGGCAGTGTAGATACAGTTGAAGAGGCTAATTGTTGGAAGAGCATTATACCTTTAAAAAAGTCATAGGCTTACAAAATTCCTTAGATTGCATGTTCATGAGTATAGAATTTCACTTTACTATCAGCTATGATAGACTTCTAATCAGCCAAACTTGAGTTATTTCTCACTTTCTAAATACCACGCCTTTCATCTTTATCTGCTTTGGCAGTGACCCCGAAGTGCATGCCATGCCAGCCGGCTTCTTGCCATGCCTCAGCAACTCCTCAAAGAGGGTGTGTGCATTTTGCTTGTGGTTGCCTCGCTTCAGTTCCCCAGACAGCATCCTCAGAATCCAGTTATCTTAGTGCTGCCATGCGTGTCAAACTCAGAAAAACTATGCACCACAGAACATCATTCAGAGTGTGAGACTCAACTGGGGAGCCGGAACCCACTGAAAAGGACTTCATTTTGGATATTTATCACTGAGCATAGATTGAAATGAAGAAGAGATAATTGCCGAGCGGCATGGCAGGGAGGAGAGGGGTAGGTGGGGAACTAACAACTATGCGTTTGAGAAGGAAATGTTCTAAAATTGATTGTACGGATGATTGCACAAATCTTCTTAATTTGATTGAACAATTAAATTGTACAATATATAAAGCATATGCCAATAAAACTGTTGAAATAAAAAAGAAGAGAAGTAAAATAAGCTCTGCACTTGTTAATCCAGATGTGTTTATTGTAGGAATAGAATGGTCTAACAGTAACAAAGACATAAAGAAGCAAAAGGAATAAGGAGGGAGATGACAAGTGAGGGAGGGGAGGAGGCAGGGACAGCAATGGTAACGGAGGAAGTACCGGAGCAAACCTGGCTTTGTTTCTCATTCAGAATCCACCTTTTAGAATAGTTGCTCTTCTGGAAAAATGAGTGGTTCAAAACCAGTGCCAGGGAGAGGATGAGAGGACTGGTAGGGAGTGACCAAGGGCAAGGTAACTGAGAGGAATTACTGAAACCAGAATGAATCCTGAACATGGTAGTGGGAAAGGAGGAAAACATAGGAAATAGAGGAAAGGAGTAGGAAGCAAAGGGCCTACATAGAAGCCTGAATAAAAACATGAGCTTATGTAAATATATTTATGATTATGGGGAAATAGACCTATGTGCATATATTTATAGGTTCAGTAGTAGGGTAGCAGGTGGACATTGGGCCTCCTCATGCGCACTCCCTCAATACAATAGCACCTTGTTCAGCTAAATGGTAATTCCATGATACCCATCTTCCTGACATGATCACTGAAGACACACGTTTGCATAAGCAAACGTGGTGAAGAAAGCTGATGGTGCCGGCTATCAAAAAGATATAGCTTCTGGGGTCTTAAAGGCTTGAAGGCAAACAAGCGGCCATCTAGCTCAGAAGCAACAAAGCCCACAGACAAGAAGCACACAGCCTAAGTGAATACAAGGTTTTGAATGGACCAGGTAGCAGACACCAAAGAACAAAAACCATCATTGTGTGATCACCTTCCCCACATAAACACTGAAGACAAATGTGTGCATAAGTAAGTTTGGTGAAGAAGGCTGATGGTGCTCAGCTATTGAGAGATATAGCATCTGGGGACTTAAAGGCTTGAAAGTAAACAAGCGGCCATCTAGCCCAGAAGCAACAAAGCCCACATGGAAGCAGCACACCAACATGTATGATCACGAAGGACTGAGGGGACCAGATTTCAAACAACAAAGGCGGGGGTAAAAAATTCACATCACCGTGAATGAAGGGAGTGCATGAAGGGGACCCAATGCCCATCTGTAGACAGCTGGACATCCATTGCAGATGGTTAGTGGGGAGGAGATTAGTCACTCAGGGGTCAGTGTAGCAACAATGAAACTCAAAACCTTCCTCTAGTTCTTGAACGCTTCCTCCCCCCCCAATTATCGTGATCCCATTTTGGCCTTGCGGACCTAGTTAGACCAGAAGATGCACAGCGGTGCAGTAGGGATCTGGAAACACAGGGAATCTAGGACGGATGAACCCCTCAGGACCAGTGGCGAGAGTGGCGACACTAAGAGGGAAGGGGGTGTAGAAAGGGAGAACTGATTTCAGGGAGCTACAGGTAACCTCCTCTCTTGGGGATAGGCAACAGGAAGGTGGGTGAGGCGAGACACCGGGCAGTGTAAGATAAGGTGGAAGGTGAATTTTGGTAATGATGAAGGCAACGAATGTATAAGGGTGCTTTACTCAATTGATGTGTGTATGGATTGTGATAAGAGGTGTATGAGACCCAATAAAATGATTTATTATAAACAAACAAATAAATAAATATATAACATTAACAATTTTAAAAAAAGAATAGCTGCTCTTCCTGGCAGAAGCAAAATAAAATCACTTAAATATCCATCTTTAAAGGTGATACCTTAATGTGTTCAGCCTACCTCTAACCAGACATTCAGTATGTCCTCTTTTATTCTAAATGTGTATGCATTAAAACAAAATTGAATAGAAAAAGAATACATTAAATCCACACAATAACGGTTAAGCACTCAATTATTAGGTTAAAGGCTGACAGTTCTAACCTACCCGGTGGTCTGTCCAAAGAGAGTGCTGGCAGCCTCCTGAATGGTCACAGCCTTGAAGATGCCAACGTATAGTTTAACTCTAAACACATGAGATTGCCAGCAGTCTGAACTGACTTTTCAGCCGTGGTTCTCAACCTTCCTAATGCTGTGATCCTTTCATACAGTTCCTCATGCTGTGGTGACCCCCCAACCATAACATTATTTTTGTTGCTACTTCATAACTGTAATTTTGCTACTGTTATGAATTGGGCAACTTGAAAGGGTTCTTTGACCTCCAAAGGGGTCGCGAGAAGATTGTATGATAGATATACTTCAACAATGATCCATTCATAGCCCCATTTAACTCTATTGCAATTTCCTATTTTAGACCAGAAACTCTGCTTCCTTCAGAGACTTCACTATTAAATGGCGGTTGCAGCGGGTTTTTACCCTCAAACGACAACACTCTCTGTTCTGTCCTGTGGCACAGTGCTTGAAGACATTATGTAAACTGCTTATGTCTTTCTAGAAAGGAACACATTCTCCATTTGAATACTACGTGGAAAAATGCCTACCCTTCGAAATATCATCAATGATGATGCAGTACCCCGTTATATTATAAATTATTGTTCTGCTTCCCCTTTGATGTTATTTCACAACCTCTAGCAAAGGCATCTGTTGATATTAGTAATTTTACTGTTTAGAATTTTCAAGAGCCAAAGCGCAGACTTGATTGTTATGTGAAAAAAAAAATGCCTTCATATATAAAGCAGGAGGGTAGGGGAAATTTTATTGGTTTTGTAGGAGAAAGCCAAGTATTTTGAAACCATTTTCATTAATAATGTCCTACTAATTACTTGTAATAATTGGCAATGGCTCTTGAGGATGTTGAGAAATCTGGATATGTCTTACTCAGAATAAAGAAAACATGACCTGTAGTCACTCCTCTTGATGACCCAAATGGGTGCTTCTATTTAAAAAAATTAAAATGAAGCCTGAATCATGTTATTTTCCAGGAACGTTGTGCTAAAATATGTAAAAGATATAGTTCACCTTGTGGGAAAAAAGTTATTAGTTTTAAATATAATTTGACATAGAAGTTTTTTATATTTCTCTCCATTTTTCTGGAATTCTTAAAAGAAAAACACCTTTGGTAAAAAGAAATACTTTATTCCCATAAGGTACCCTTGCAATAGCAACACTGAGTTGTTGTTCTTTTACCATAGAGTGGACGGGTCTCGGACGGCGCAGAGTTGCTAGATGATGCAAACTGTTAACTAGCTTGGTTGCTGAATGAAAAGGTGAGGGCTCCTGTCCAACCTTCAGTGCCTTGAAACATGAGACAATCAAACACGAGACACAACAGGAAGCACATTTGAACTGTGACACACCTGGGTCACCATGAGCCAGACTCCACCAGACAGCAATTAGAAAGTCATTGAACAGAACATTGTGACTTAATTGTCTGTCTTAGGTTATACAGCTCAATAAAAACTAACTCGGAACCAGAAATCAGGTACACTACATGCCAGGGAAATTTTGATGGTGCAACCTAGGAAAGAATGGGAACACGATCAGTGTCTGTAATTGTCCCACTCTGAGGATTGGGCTCTGATTTAGGGGTAAAAACCCATCACCAGAGAGTCAAACTTTGGGCAGCTTTGGGACTGAATGTGTGCAACATATGTGCAATCCATGACCACTGGCAAATTGAGTAGATCTTGGAAAGACAGGGTCTCGTGGTAGAATCGGAAGCAAAGGAGCTCAAAATGCACCAAATGTCCGAGTGACAGAAATAGAGAGACAATAGGATAATGGTAAAGCCATAAGTCGAGTTACCGATCTACTGAGAAAAATGAAGAGATGGTAAGTCCTAGGTCAACATCCAGGAAGCCTATGCACCCAGGAAAAAGAGAAGATAGCCACAAGACACCAAATGCTGTGAGAAGCATTAAACAGTAGAGAAAAACATAGCATGCAAGCAATGACATGAAAACCCCATTGAACGAATGGCCTACCTGACCTATGTCCGTGCTCCTTACCTGAAAAGCACACTTTCTCCCTCATATTGTCTCACAGGACTGACTACAGCTTCTTACTTCAGCTTGCGAGATTCAGGAAGACATTTAAAATTCACATATGAAATATCATCTCTGATCAATCTTTGCTTCTAGTAACACAATAAAGCTTAACTATTTTAAAAGGAAATAATTTTGAAATACTTAGGAAACTTTTTAACCCATCATACAAGGAAGCATAAAATAAGATTTATAAGAGCCGATTTATAAGGACTCTCGATCTGATCCCGACACACTGAGGCAAAGCACTGGAGGAGTGCAGCAGAATAGCAAGAGAATGGGGTGGCAAGGTCTCCAGGGAATCCTGAAGGTGGACTTTGGGGCCAGGGCATGGTGCCCCAACAGACTGGACTGGAAAACACCCCTAAAGGCCAACAAACAATCCTTGAACTAACTACAGGCTTTTCTTTCTTGTGTTTTGTTCTTTGTCAGTGGGTTGTTGTTGTTTTGTTGTATATTGTTGCTTGATTTTTCTCTGTCTTGTTTTTGTGTATGTTATTATATCTGCAGGTCTGTCTTAATAAGATAGGCTGGATGAACTATCTGCAAGAGAAAACAGCGGAACCTACAGTTCCAGGGGGACATGGGATAGGAAGAGGTGGGGGGAAAGTAAGTGGTGTTAACAAACCCAGAGCCAAAGGAACAACAAGAGATCCAAATCGGGGTGATGGGGGTGTGGGAGGCCTGGTAGGGCACGATCAAGGGTAATGTAATGAAGTGGTATTGCTGAAACCCAGGTGGAGCCTGAGCATGATAGTGGGACAGGAGGAAAGTCAAGGGAAGTAGAGGAAAGAGCTGGGAGGCAAAGGGCATTTATAGAGGTCTAGATAAAGACATGTACATATGCAAATATATATATGAGGATGGGGAAATAGATCTATGTGCCTATATTTATAGGTTTAGTATTAAGGTGGTGGAAGGACATTAGACCTCTACTCAAGTATTCCCTCAGTGCAAGAATACTTTCTTCTATTAAATTGGCATTCTATGATGCCCACCTTCCCAACACAGCCACTGAAGACAAAGCGGGTCAATAAGCAAATGTGGAGAAGAAAGCTGATGGTGCTCGGCTATCAAAAGAGATAGCGTCTTGGGTCTTAAAGGCTTGAAGGTAAACAAGCGGCCATCTAGCTCAGAAGCAACAGAGCCCACATGGAAGAACACACCAACCTGTGTGATCACGTGGTTCCGAAGGGATCAGTTATCAGGCATCAAAGAACAAAAAATCATATCATTGGCTGCACACCTCCATGATATGATCACTGAGGACAAACGGGTGCATAAGGAAATGTGGTGAAGAAAGCTGATGGTTTCCGGCTATCAAAAGAGATAGTATCTGGGGTCTTAAAGGCTTGAAGGTAAACAAGCAGCCATCTAGCTCAGAAGCAACAAAGCCCACATGGAAGAGGCACACCAGCCTGTGCGGTCATGAGGTGTTGAAGGGATCAGGTATAAGGTATCATCAGGACAAAAATATTTTACTATAGTGAATGAAGGGGAAAGTGTAGAGTGGAGACCCAAAGCCCATTTGTCGGCCACTGGAGATTCCCTTGCAGAGGGGTCTAGGGGAAGAGATGAGCCAGTCAAGGTGCGATGTAGCAATGATGAACAATACAACTTTCCTTTAGTTCCTACATGCCCCCCCCCCAACTATCAGGATCCCAATTCTACCTTGCAAGGCTAGATCAGAGGATGTACACTGGTACAGATGGGAACTGGAAGCACAGGTAATCCAGGGCAGATGATCCCTCCAGGACCAGTGGTGTGAGTGGCGACACTGGGAGGGTAGAGTCGGAGCGGGTTGGAAAGAGGGAACTGATTACAAGGATCTACATGTGACCTCCTCCCTGGGGAATGGACAGCAGAAAAGTGGGTGAAGGGAGACATTGACAGGGCAAGATATGACAAAATAATAATTTATAAATTATCATGGGCTCATGAGGGAGGGGGGAGGGGAGGGGAAAATGCGGAACTGATGCCAGGGGCTTAAGTGTAGAGCAAATGTTTTGAGATTGATGAGAGCAGTGAATGTACAGATGTGCTTTACACAATTGATGTATGTATGGGTAGTGACAAGAGTTGTATGAGCCCCTAATAAAATGATTAAAAAAACATACAAAAAAAAGAACTCTCAAATAGTTACTTTAAAACCACGTAGTAATTTACTAATACCCAACACTAACTTATAAAATACCTGCAATCAACTATTAAAGAGAAAGGGCATAAGAGAGAAAATAGATCATTACAAACGAAACCCTAGAGCTCACTGTATTCTAATCTAGTCACCTACCTCACCAAATAGCTACTTTTATGGCACTAAAAATATGGACCTTAGTTGTGGAAGACAATGATTTCATCCTCATAACATTTTTTGAGGATGAAAAGATGCCAACCATTTAGGATTCTTCACCATTGTTGTAGAGCCATTCAGAAAGAGGTGAGAGTTGTTAAGAGTATCAGGTTAAGGATGAAATAAGATTGCATTTACCCCCTGCCAAAAAAACCCAAAAAAAACCAACATACCTTGAAAACGGGAAGCAAGATGATTTGAAATCATTTTTAATTTTTGAAAATAAATGGCTAAATCTTTTGTGGTTTTGTGTGTGTGCCTTTCCCCTTGAAAACATAGCCCTGAACTGTTGGGGAAAAAACAAACAAACAAACACACTCTTCTCAGCTGTCTAAGATAGGCGATGGCATTTGCTTTGCAGAAATTCTGCTTCTTGTTCTTCGTATAATTGCTACAATCACACAGGGCCAAAATTTCCTCTAATGCAGTCCCTAGCAAGACTCCTGACTCTGAACATTAAAAATGCATTTAGTCTATGAGGCTGTTTGGCTTTGCTGATGATTATCAATGGCAGAAGCAATGATAAGAGAGGCAGCCAGTCCAGAAAGCTGTTTAGAAACTAAGTGAAATTATAAGCCATTTATTTATTTGTTCAAAGGTACTTTATAAGCAATGCATTTTAATTCTTACCAAAAGTTTAAAAGAAAGAAACAAGAGTTCTTACGCAATAGATCTCAATTTTCTTACTCAAAAAGAGCTCATTTTTTGACAACTAAAAAAACAGTTTCATATATGTTCACTGACTTGCTCAAAATCTCATGTTATTAAAATAGTGGCACCTGGTTGGTCTCCATTTGCTTCTGTAAATACCCCAAATGTAGAAACCCTGTAGTGACGTACTCTTTGGGCTGGTAAATATGTGGTCAGCTATTGAAAACCTCCAGGGGCTCTGAGGAGGAGAGATGAAGCTTTCTGCTCCCGTAAAAAACATATAGCATCAGAGACCCCCCAAGGGCACTCTGTTCCTCCTTTTAGGGTCCATGATAAATCCCACTCTTCTTTAGAGCCATCTCAGTCAAAATCGACTGGCTGCCAGTGAGCTTGATTTTAGGGGTTCGGTATTCTCCAACACATTTCATTCTAAGCCACCTGATTAGAATTTGCATTTCCACACCTGCCATACAGCAGTAAAAATCTACATTTTAGCAAGAGTCCCAGGTGACTCAGAAAGATCCTGATTCAGTGTATGTGGGTTAGAAATGCAAACTCACCTAAGGATGCTGAGCTTGAATGAACTGACAAAGCCTTGGCTATTATTGGTGACTGTAAGAAGAGGTCTGAGAACATTTTAGAAGTTGTTCCTCCAAACAACAGTAAGTAGAACACACCACTCCATTTTCACAATGTTCATTTAAGCACTTCATTCTGATTCTTTTTAAAAGATATCCCAATAGATCTATTATCAGTTACTGTGTATATTACTCCTGAAAAATCAGTAAATTAACAGTGGGATCCGTACTGGAGGGGTGTGAAGTATACTAGGTGGCTCTCTCAGAGGGGGTGACACCAACAGAACCGGCTAACATTTGGTTCTGTGCTTCAGTAGAAATTATTATGTTGTATAAAATTATCCTCCTAGTTATAAAATTGACTCGATGTCAATTTCCTTTCTGCGTCACTTACCCCACTCTGTCAGAGCTTGCGTTCTCACCCCACTGCATGGCCACTCCAACCTCGTGATTTGTGCTGCGTGAGCTTGAAGCACATTTTGTGGTTTCCCTTGTTGCTGGTTCTTTTACATTCACTGATTTCTGTCAAATTTTCTGCTTTAGTTACAATATGGTGGCAATTAATATATGTGCACCTATATCAATATCCTTTTTTGAGAATGAGTAATTCAAGAAAAAGGAGGGAAAAAAAGGATTCTTCTCAGTAACTAATAATGTTGTAACCACATTTTTGATGTAGAAAAATTTTACAAAACAGCTCTTGTTAGCGTACATACCATCTAAGCAATATTTTATTTAAGCAATCTTCAAATATACTTATGATGTTATTCTATTATTCAAATTGAGAATACATTTTGCCAAAAGTTTTTTTTATGTTCTGATATGAGAAGAAGCCAAAGACTGAAGGAGTAACAGCCTGTGTGACTGCTCTGGGTGACAGCCACCTTACTGATACCTCTATAATTTGACCACTTCTCAAAATTGAAGACACAAAGGAAAGTCATGATTCCACAGACGTGTAATTGAACCGTGCCTCACACTTCTCTCGTCTGATAATCACGCTGTCTTACAGGGGAAACGCGGACTGTACTTGTGCTGTCAGACTTTCAGAAGCATTGTGTCTTGCTGATTTGGAACTTTTGCTATTCCTTCTCAGGATATGAGCTTCTAAGTTTGTTTTAACTCTACCCATGCAAAGCAGAGGTCCTTTCAATGGCTAATATGCAAATGTCTCACACAAAACAAAACCCCACACGTGAGAAGACATAGATATCTGGTCAGTGTTTGAGGTCCAGGTAAGAGTCTGTAGGAGATGGCTTTGTGATACAGGAATAAATAAAAAACAGTGGGGAACTGCATGCTTAATTCACTTTGCCAGCTGGCGTTTTAGAGCAAATCCCTCCACTTTACAGCCAATGCTCCAAAGCCTTGAAACTTTAAAGTTAAAAATTGCTCAAAATTTGGTGAGATAAGAGAATGCAATAAAAGGGAAAGAAAAATGAATCAATCTGGTTTTATTATATTTTCAATCTTAAATACTGACTTTGAGTTATAAACATTCTTTAGTAAAAACCTGTATTCTCAATTACATTAGCTTTCTGTGATCTTTCTTTTGACGTCCACCTGGGTTGGCTTGACTGCTCACAGTCTCTGTCATGAGAAGGCCAGAGGTTTCCTTTACCTAAAAGATGCAGGTAATCTTCCACCACAGGTATCTCCTCTACTCATAGTATCTATCCAGTTCCTATTTCTGATAAATTTTTATTCAGGTTTGACTCTTTTGCTGGAAGTCAGCATTGTGCTAAGGCACACTCTGGGCACAGATACTGTCTTTTATTAAAAAATAAGTAAATAAACACCTCTCATAAGGAATTTTTGTGGAGCAGACATTTTGATGAGAATCAAAAATAATCTGTGGGATTACACTATATCAAAGCAAGACCAAAAGTTTACAATTGAACCTTAATCTACCTCTTAGAAAACATTTAGGTATCTTGATCACTGAGGTAGTTAGTTTATTGTGTCAACCTGGCCCATAAGCACATGTGGGATTAATTGAAGGGCGGAGAGATAAATGGCTTGGCGAGCCTCAGCTTTCTTGTCTCTTGCTCTTGGATCGTCAGACCAGTGTGTGGCCCCCTTGCTTTCTCTGTGCCTCAATGTGCAAGCTACACTACCTGTGGGACACCAAACCTGTGGACTGTGTCGCTGTAATTTGGGGTTCCTTCAAGACCTGCTTTGGCACACCATTTGGAATTTACATCTTTTGAGCTGGGGACTGTCAGACTCTGTCATCTGGCTGACTGTTGGTGACCTGCCTTGCTGTTTGCTGCCTGTGCCCAGATAGCCTGAATTGTTCTACAGGGGGTGAGTTGCACTGAGCCATTTGTACTTCTTTATAATTTAATTGTTTATTTCTTATGTTATCTATCTATGTATGTAAATATATCTACATTAGCGTTCTGGTTTCGTTTCTCTAGAGAACCCTGCCTAACACAGTCACCATCTCGTGGCGGCATTAGCTTTCACAAGGAGACACCTCTCCAGATCACATCCAGAAGCTCCATTTGTTTCCCCTATTTTATTACACTAGCAATTGTCTACCTCCCTCTGTCCAGTTCATAACATATACAACACAACAAACACTCATCAAAGTTTTTTGATAAACAAGACAATTTTCTTCCCAAACTGAATTCTTTATTTCTTAAAAAACATAGACCTTTGGCTGTATCTTTAGTGGGATAAATTTCAACAAAGATCCATTCATAGTGTACTGTTTGAGGTAACATGTTATATCCAGATGGGTATCTAGTAATGCTCAGCAAAGAATAAGGTGTTTTCACAATGCATCAGGAGCTATTCCCAACTTTTTTTCCTGGTTGTCTGAATTATATAGTGTTGCTATAACTGAAATGACTGCAAGTGGAAGACTTGAACAAGCAGGGGTTTTTCTCTAGTTAAAAAGGTTAGAAACTGGTATTCGGAATCACAGTTGTCAGGGAAGACATTTGCTGACAGTTCTGGGATAAGGTCCTTATCTCCTTTCAACATCTGTAAGCCCACAGTTCCTTGGAGATAGTCATGCGTCTTAACCTTTTCCTGGGTCTAAGACAGTGGACCCAGCACATACCCTTTCATACAGTTTCTCATGTTGTGATGATGCCCCAACCATAGCATTATTTTCGTTGCTACTTCATAACTGTAATTTTGCTACTGTTACGGATCGGATGACCCCTGTGAAAGGGGGTTTATCTTTCTTGCAGGTAATGAAGTCCCTCTTCTCTGCTTCGCCTTTCATCACTTTTAAGATAAAAGGCGACGCAAGCATCACCTGTCAGAAATTACCCTTGCTTATACCCAGGCTGTCACTTGAGCAATGGAGCTACATCCACCCGAGGTACCTTGCAACTGATTGGTTGATCACACTGGAAAACATCATGGGGGTTACTACATTATTACATAACTGCCAAATTACATCATTACAGGACTGTCAAGTCCCTGAGAAGCATGCTCCAATCAAGCTGACATACATGCTGACATATGTGATGGGAGACACAATTCTACTCATGACATCAATTTTCCCCACCCCCCAAATTCATGCCCTTGTCACATTGAACATACTTTTACTCCATTATATCATTCCACGTATATTAAATTGAAGTCAAAATTCCTTGCTGAGGCACAAGTTCTCTTCATGTGTAAGTCTGTCACCTATGTGTTTCTCAATTTTAATAGATGATGGTTTATAACGAGACATCTGTAGTCCAGGATTTTTGTACTCTAAGACTTGCTTCCATATTTTAGGGGGAGACTTAATGATGCTGTGGGGTTTGAGCTGGGTTAGAAAGTGCAAGACTGAAGCTTCAAACCCATCAGCTGCTTTGGAAGAGAATCTTGAGGCTGTCTGCTTCCCAAAAGATCTACTACTTCAGAAACCCGACGTAGGGTCTCTGTGACGTGGCAAGCTGGAATAGACCCCGTAGCCATGGGGACTGAGAATCCACTGAATGTGTGGCTAGTGATTTAATTGATTCCCAACAACAGCACATACATTTTAGTTTATTCTAAGAATGTTTTATTATGCTCTTTTCATTCCTACCCCCACCCCTGCCCCCACCCCCTGTACATTGGACATGTTGTCAAGAGAGACCAGTTCCTGGAGAAGGACATCATGTCTGGTAATGGGGCAGTGACAGAAGAAAGCCCTAAGGAGATAGGTTGACACTATAACTTCAAAAATGTGTGGCTGGTGCAGGACCCAGCAATGTTTTGTTCTGTGGTTGCTTTGGGTAGCAACAGAGTCGATGGCAGCTAACAACAGCAACAACAACATTATCTCCTTATCTATGATTTCTGCTAATAAGTCTCTGTCTCATTTCTAGCTCCCTTAGTCATCAGCAGTTCTCCAGTGCCAGTCTTAGACTGAGCTTTCTAGAGAATCAAAGCCAGTGAAACTTCGGTATGTAAACTTCGCTATGTAAACAAGTGAGTCATAAAGTATTGCTGCCAGCGTTCTGGTACATATATGCATGGGTTTATTGCAAAGTAATCAAGTGTTAAACATGTTTTTCTGATCTGTGAATGGCTGCAGATACGTTGTCTCAGCTAGACCTTTGTGGAAGACACACTAAGGTACTTTAAAAATGAAGTCTCATAAAAAAAATAGTTTCCACAGGGATGTACTGGGCCAGGTATATTCAAGGCAGAGACATCAGCTCAGAAGGTGATGATGACTGTTTTTTAGATTCCAAGGGACAATCTTGATAGATTTTCTCAAAGGACACAGGAAAATTATGGGGGATTACTCCCAAGAAGTCTCGTAAATGGAAGTCAGTAAATTGAAGGCTGCTCAATGAGGAAAAAGCAAGGAAAGTGGTACTGTGGAAGATTCCCACCCCGCCTCTGCCCCCCGGATGACAATGTGCATCCTCATTCTTGGAGGGCAGAGAAAATGGAAAGTGGAAAATGTTATGTCCTCCCATCTTATAGGCCTGATTTTGCCCTGTCAGATTTATTTTTGTGCCCCAAACTCAAAGACATGTGGAAGGAGCTTGGTCTAAGTTCCTTGAGGAAATCAAAACTGTCTTTTTGAAGTGTAAATCACAGGGTACAGACTTCTCTAGGGAAGAAGTGGAGAGATGGAAACATCACTTCAGAAGTGTGTGGACCTAGAAAGAAGATATGTTGTAGAGACTGGCAAGTCCTAGCTCCCTGGATTAGGTGTCAGACTGGAGGCTTCTCTGGACTCGCAGAGCTGCAGTGGCTGGCAAATTTAGGATTAGCAGGTAGATGCCAGGCTGAGTTACAAACACTGAAAAATCCAAAGATCCATAGGTAACACACTGAGCTTGTGATTTCACTTGCAGATCTTGGGTTTGTCAAATATGAATTCCACTGTAAATGAGAGATCGTTAATTCAATCATTCTACTATTCATGCACAGGTAAATGTTCTACAGTGTGGAGCCTCAGAATACAGGAATGTAAATTCCAGAAAATGTTTAGTGACAGATAAACTGCAAGGCTAAAATGAAAATGCTAGAAACTAGTATGTGCTGACAAACATGTTTATACATCACTAAATTTATACTCCTGCAAGATGTGAAAATTGACACAAACATTTTAGAGAAATGTTGAATAGTATCTACTAAAGTTTAAGGCTTGTAAGCATATGAACCAACATTTCCATGACTACATTTATGCCCAATAGATTTGTACCTGTATTTATAATTTACATGCAAGTATTTTTCCTAGTAGTTTGGTGGTGGGATGCTAACCACAGGGTGACCATTCAAATCTACCAGCAGCATCACAGGAGTAAAATGATGCTGTCTGTTCCAGTGAAGATTCATAGTCTATGAAACTTGACAGAATCACTATGAATTAGAATCAACTTCATGGCAGTAGGTTCATCAATAGTGGAAAGATTATATTTATTAATGACCTAACATTCATATAATTGAAAACTGATATTCATGAATTTTCCAGAGCCCATACAAATAGACAGGTAGAATGAGCATCCTCATAGATTCCCAACAATCATGTCTAAAGAAGTCTTAACAAAAAATCAATAAAGAGAAAATAGTGTTTTGTTTTGTGGTAGCTTTGTTGCTGTGATGCTGGAAGCTATTTAAAATGACATCAGGGTCACGCAAAGGTTTCAGCATAGTTCCAGACTAAGAAAAGATGATCAAAAAGAAGTAGATACCACTTCTGTGAAACTATCCACTGAAAACATTATGGACAAAACAGAAATATTGTCAGATACTGAAAACCTTATGGAAAGGAGAACATTGTTTGAGACAGTGTCAGAGATGAGCCCCTTTGGTTGAAAAACACTCAAAATATGACTGAGGAGGAGCTGCCTTCTCGGCCATAAGGGCATGAATGGAGGGAAACCTGAGGGAGTAAAACCATTGAGACCTTTATTTGCATATGGGGCAAGACTCAACATGAGAATAAACAATTGTAGTCTCAATGCAAAGAAAACCAAAACCATTATATCGTAGTGAACAGAGAAAAGCTTGAAGTTGTCACAGATTTCATCTTGCTTTGATCCAAATTCAATGCTCATAGATGCAGCAGTCAAGAGATACAACAATGCATTGCATTAGGTAAATATGCTGAACAATACCTCTGAAAATGTTGAAAAGCAAGGATGTTACATTGAGGACTAAGGTTTGACTAGGTGCTGCCTAAGAGCATCATAGAACACATATTTCCGATGGTCTTAGGAACTGAGATACCGCTCTTCTATCCATCTCCAAGCGGGTGCACCCATAGGCAGATATGCTCACATAAGAGTATCCAGCGTGATGACATCATCATGCCAACCCCATCACATACACCCCCATACAAATACAGGTTTATGTGACATGTTTGACGCCATAATGTACTTACATGGAGCAGTCACCCATGTGTAGAGAGCAGCTACTGTGTAGAAAGCAGCTGCTGTGTTGAAAGCAGTTATGTGTTGAAAGAAGCAGTATTGGGGGTTAAACAACACTTCATGAGTTACAATTACTGGGTAAATACAAAATCACATACTATAAAATCAGCAACTACTGCCATAAATATATTTGTCTGTGTGTGTGTGTGTGTGTGTGTGTGTGTATGTGTATACTATGGGAACTTAATCTGGATGCTGATTGGTCTTTTTATATTCAGCTGTAATTGATGTGACTACTGCCCTCTTGTGATAGTAACAGGTATGTTAAAATAAAAAACAACGCATTGGTAAATCATAGGAAACTAATGAACTGTATTGACTGAACCATGCCAGGTATCATCTTTTGTATTATTAAAGCTATTGTTATATATTATTTTCATTAGCAAACCATCTCATGACAATGGATCATGTAGAGAAGAATGTTAAGAAAAGAAAATATAGTAAGGATCTTTTTACAGTGTGATGAGAAACCGCAATGTGTTATTTGTTGTGGAGTTCTTTCAGCCAAATCTATGAAGCTGAGCAAACTAAAATGCCATTTTGACAGCAAGCCTGAGTTTTGCCGGCAAGGATACCAACTATTTTAGAAGCAAAGCTGATGGACTCAAGCAAGCCAGACTTGACACTGGTGGCAAGTACCACAAACACAATGTAACAGCCATTGAAGCCTCATATTTGGTGGCAGTCAGAATCACCAGAGCTATGAAACCTCACACCATTGCTGAGGATTTACTGTTGCCAGCAGCCAAAGGCATTGTTTGCGTTATGATCAGAGATGAGTTTTTTTTACAAAACTGAGTGCAATTTCTTTATCTAATGACACTGCAGAAGAATAGATGACATGTATGCTATTCTTGATCAGGTCATCCAGGAAATTAAATCTGCTCCACTTCCAATATTTAGTATCCAGCTTGAGGAATCTGCAGACATTGCAAACTGTTCACGGTTACTGGTTTATGAGAGGTTTATTAATGATGGCGACTTTAATGATGAGTTTCTTTTTTGAAAAACTCTTGAAACAACAACTACTGCATGTGATGTATTTGACCCAGTTGGTTCATTTCTGAAAGAGCATACGATCTCGGGAAAATGTTTGTGGTGTTTGCACAGATGATGCTCCAGCTATGCTAGGATGTCAACCTGGACTTCAATGTTTGGTCCTGAGCGTCACCAAAAGACATAGGAACTCACTGTGTGATTCATGGGCAAATATTAGCAATGAAGACGCTGCCACTAGAGTCACAAGAAGTAATGAAAAGCGTCAAAGATCCTGTCAATTTTGTTAAGGTGAGGACTGTAAATAGCTGACTGCTTTTGCAAATGTGCAATGAGTTGGATGTGCAAATAATGCTCTATTTCACACTGAAGGGAGATGGTTTCAAGAGGAAAAATTTAAAAAGTTTTGAGCTTCGTGATGAACTCAAAACCTTTTCAAATCAGAAAGCAAGACTGCAGTTCAAAGCACCTTTCAGCAATAAAAGTGAACTGCAGAAAATAGCTTACTTGGTTGACATTTTTTGCCATCTTGAATGAGGTAAATTTATCACTTCATGGACCAATGCAACATGTCTCGATTTGTCTGAAAAGATATGATCATTCCAAATCAAACTTCAGCTTTGGCAAAAAAAAAGATGAAAATAAAATGTATATGTTGTCTATATTATCTGCCTTCTTTGAGGAACATGACATTGAATGAGACAAAATAATTACAATGGTAATTTCTGTGAAAGAACACTTGCACATGTTTGCAGACTAAATTTCATCGTACTTTCCAAATCTACCTGACACCCAGTTTGCACTTGCCAGAAGCCCATTCAAAGTCAATGTTGAAGATGTTCCTGAGACAGCACAAGAGGAGTTCATTGAACTTTTTAACAGCCATGCAGCAAGAACTTATTTCTCTACAATGCCAGTTACAAAATTCTGGATCAAGTGTTTGCAGTCATATCCTGTTCTTTCTGAGACTGTGTTGAGCCTTTCTCCATTTTCAACAACATATCTTTGTGAAACAGGTTTTCTGGCTTATTAGTTATAAAGTCTAAATACAGAAGTAGGCTTGTTGTGGAAGATGATCTTTGTTGGGCTCTTGCAAAGACTGCCCTGAGAATTTCTGATCTGGTGAGAAAGAAGGTATCTCAACCTCCACACTGACATTGGCTTTTTATGCACTCTCACAAAATATAGCAATATAGTTTACTGTTGCTATATTAAGACAGTTACCCAAGCTATACCATGCTTCAAGACAAATTTTCATTTACTTGTAATTAGAAATAAATATTTCACAATATACAATTATGTATTTTTATGATTAATCACATGCTTTAATTATGTTCAATTTGTAACAATGAAAATACATCCTGCATATCAGATATTTACACAGAAGCAAAATCACAGTTAGGAAGCAGCAACGAAAGTAATTTTATGGTTGAGTTCACACATGAGGAACTGTATTGAAGTGTCACAACCTTAGGAAGCTTGAGGACCACTGGCCTAACTCAAGCCATGATATTTTCATTTGCCTCCTATGCATATAAAAATTGGATATTGAATAAGGAAACCCCAAGAAGAATGGTTGCAATTGAATTATGGGGCTGGGAGAACTATTGGAAGTACCCGGATTATCAAAAAGACAGTCAAATCTATCTCGGAAGAAGTACAGCCAGAGTGCTCCTTAGAGGAAAGGATGGCAGTACTTTGTCTCACATATTTTGGACATGTTGTCAGGAGAGACCAGTCCTTTGAAAAGGACATCATGCTTGTCAGAGTAGAGGGGCAGCATAAAGAGGAAGCCCCCTGAGAGATGGATTGACACAGTGGCTACAATGAGCCCAAGCAAGCCTAACCACAGTGGTGAGGATGGCACAGAGCTGGGCCGTGTTTTGTTCTCTTGTGCCATTTGATTGCTAGGAGTCAGGACTGACTGGACAGCGCCTCACAACAGATGCAAAAAAGGAAGCAATATATATTTGGGGGATCAATAAACTCATAATAAAAGTTACACACAAAGATGAACTAAAGGTTAATAAAGAAGTGAAACGAAGCTGAAGTTTCTAAATAACCCAGGAAATGCCACGTTAACCGGCACACTCAGATACAGGTGTGCCTTGGGTTACTAACGTGAGCCTTACAGAAACTCTTTGTCCATTGATGCTGTGTTAAGTTCTCCTCACTTTGAAACACGCGAATCAACTGCTACTCAAAAGAAATTGCGCCTTGCGAGCACCTTCACTTCCAGCACATGTAGCTTTTAGATCCTTGAAATGCCTGTGAGGCTTTTCTCGAACTAACCAAAAAATAAAACAAAAGTCAATTCCAACTTAGAGCACCCTATAAGACAAAGTAGAACTGCCCCTTAGAGGCCATGCGGCTTGAATCTCTAGTCCAGATACGTCTCACAGTTAGTTCAGGGCCCACAAAGGGGAAACCGAGTGTCTGCAGTTTGAGGATTTCTGGCAGGATTGCCTGGGACACTGACCTCAGGGCTGCTCATCAATGCTCAATGAGCAGTCTAATTGCTGTAAACCTCCTCTCTCCGAGGAGCAGCTGGTGGTTTGGAATGGCTAACCCTGCTGGTAGCTAGCTGCTCAGGTGTAACCCACGGCACCGCCAGAGCTCCTGCTCTTGAACTCACCGCTCTGCCATCCAGTCCTTGCTGAATCACAGCCATGCCCTGCCCTGCGTGTCCCTCAGACGCGAACTCTTCCCAGGGGCAGAAAGCCAGGTTTTCCGTGCGGAGCTGCTAGTGGTTTCAAAGTGCCCACCAGGTGGAGAGTAGTCCGACTTACAACAGCTATACCCCCAACGCTCCTCTTCTTGAACTCAACTAAGGTAAAATGAGAACTCTACACTTGAATCGCTTCAATTTCCCTTAAAAACAAATGACTTAAAGCCATAGTTAGGAACCAGTTTCATTCCGACCCCAAACTGCTTACAATACTAATCAGAAAAGCACCACAGACCACCAGGAAAACTCACTTAAGTACCTTAAGAAAGGTTCTCATAGTAGCCTCTTCTTTTATTTTTATTAATTGGGATTTAATACATATATCATATAATTCCATAGTTCAGTCACATCAAGTACAATTGTACAATCTTTGCCACAATCCATTTCCAGGTATTCTTTGTCTGCATGGACTTGTTGACATCATCTCCCTTTGACCTCACTCCCCTGTCTGTACCCACCTCCCCACAAAACCCGTATTCTACTTGCTGTCCCTATAAGTTTATCCATCCTGGGTTTCATATACCAGAAACCAGAAAAGCATCTAACACTGGTTCTCAAACTTCCTAATGCTGCAACCCTTTAATACAATTCCTCATGTTGTGGTGACCCCCAACCATAAAATTATTTTCATTGCTAGTTAATAACTGTAATATTGCTACTGTTAGGAATCTGGTGACCCCTGTGAAAGGGTCATTCAACCTCCAAAGGGGTCGCGGCCCGCAGGTTGAGAACCACTGATCTAACACACCTTCAGGAGGGTGTCCTCCGGTGACATAACACCTCTGTGATATCAAAGGCTTAAATCTCACTTGAACAGTTAAAACTTTGTCAGTAGATCCAAATATGATGCAGCCTGGACCTTTTCTTGTTTCCAAAATGTTCTATAGTTTTGGTTTTTATTTGTTATTAGGGTGCATCTCACAGTAGTTTCTAAAATGTGTTTATTTTGAAAGAAGCGTCCAAATGTTTTTTGTCCTAATTAAAGATTATCTTATGGTTTAGTTAAGAGAAAATGTGTAAAGGTTTTTAATTTTTTTTGAAAAACGTATTAATTTTAAACACATCAGAAATACAGGAACAAGAAGAAAAGTGAGGTCAAGTGAACACGTAGCTCAGAGCACACAGCCAGCAAAGATGAGCAAGCCCCTATCCAAATGCTCTGAGAACTCCCGCTCTTATCTACAAAAAGCCGTGATCTGTGCAAATTATGAAAAGAGGCGGAGCATCTAAGGTTGTCAGTTCTTACAGACAGTTTAGTAAATACAGTAATTAGTAATGAGCTTTCAAAATGTCCTAAAAATACCCTAGAACTCACCTTGCCCATTCACTCCCCCATGAACACATGCAAAGCCTCAGAGTGTTCAGCTTCATGGCACAGCGTATCACAGAAGACTTTGGTTAGTCTATGGAGCAGTTTGTCTAAAGCACACTCCCAAATCTCAAGGAATCTTTGTATTCTGAGCATGAATGCCCTCTAACCTAATATTTCTATTGAATTTATAGTCTGATATTATGAATACATGTTGGGTATTTGGGCACGCAGCTGGGTTAAGGGTTCTTCTAACTATTGATCTCAGCACAATAAAGAGTAAGTGGTGCCACTGGAAATTTGATTTTTATGTGATGGAAATGTGCTGAATCACCGATTATAGCTCTACCCCATGTGTTCCAGGGACATTTATAAAACTATGGGCCTAAATCAAATCAGACTCAGAATATGGGATGGGGAGGGAATTGTAGAAAGCATCAGGGGTCATCAACAATCTGATGAGGGAGAACAATGTTTAGGGCCTTCCTGAAATAGTGCTGTGCAGACCACAACCACATTTAAAACCACCTTGACTCTACTCACAAAAATGGAATTTCCAGAAATTGAGTGTTAAACAAATAATTCTGGTAATACCATCAACAACAAGCACACTGCAACAATGCCTATGAAAAATTTAGGGAAATAAATCAGGTAAATAGTGTATTCCTTATACATATTTACCCCTATTAATCATTAAAGGACATAAAATAGCTTGATCGGTTGTTGTTCTTAAGCTTTATATAGCCTGATGTACAAGAAAAAGTTAGACAGATGCTCATTATGAAATTATATATGCATAAGTGCTTATATGATTGATGCTAAATATTTGGATTTTGAGCTGCAAATGTGGAAACATTTACTATTGAGATGCTGATATTGATGATGGGAACTTAACAGAGCTCTCAATTTCCAATTCGAACACCTCCATGAAGAAATCTAACTGGCGGGAAAGTACTGGTGTTACTTACTGTTTATAGTTAATTGATGGAAAGCAGAACAATATGGAACACATGGTATGTGTAGTTTTATAAAACACGCATAAAGCTTAACCACCTGCTTGGCTGTGTCCACCTTGTCATGTGGCAGGTTTTTTTCTGAGTTTTCTCCTCTGACCACGAAATGTAAAAACGCCCTCAGTGTAGGTCATTAACAGAGAATAAAGGGAAATACACTGGACTTACAAAAAAACACAATTCAGATTTCACTTTTGTATAACAAGACGTATGACATTGGACCAACTATTTAATTTCCCTGGATGCTTAGAGTAAATAATATTAATTAATAGCTCCAGCTTATTACATGTCAATATTCTGCTAAATATGCTTTCTTATCTCATTAATTGCCCTTCGAAGTAAACATACTCCCCACTGAATGAAGAATAAAAGTTTTAGAGATGTTGAGCAAATTGCCCAAGGTTGCAGACCTAATCAAGAGCAGAAAAAGATTTTAATTGATACATGTTCATTATCAGACCTACATTCTTATCATTATACTGTGCCGCATTCTTAAAAAAGTGTATATCTTCCAAATTAGCTTGGTCACATATTTAACAAACTATGAACCCTTATTTTTCTCTGACTTAAAATTACAGATATATGAGTGGGTACCTGCCCGCTCCCCCCAAAAAAAACCCTGAATTCACACACCTGCCCAAACCGGTGTATTTAAAATTTTTTTTTTACAAAACAACCTTATCACCTTCAAAGCACTCTCTATTCCACTTAATTCATTTTTCAAATCTGCAATTCCATTCTTGGAAACATTTTTCAAACTCATCTGTTTGGATGGCTGACAGCACCTCCCTTGTTTTATTCTTCACCTCTTCTGTGTCGTCAAACCACTGTCCTTACATGTCTCTCTGCATTTGTGGAAACAAGAATAAGTGCACAGAGTGAGGTCAGATGAGTGATGTGTGAGGGGCAAGAGAGGCGTGCTGGTTTGGGGCCAGAAACTGGCACACTGAGATGGCTGCGTGAGCAGGTGCATTGTTGTGGTGGCAAAACCAGTCCCCTGTCTGCCATAAATCAGGCCTTCATTGTTGTATACTGTTACTCAATCTTGTCAGAACCTCTAAAAAAAGTTTGATTAACAGTCTGACCTGGTGGAATCAACTCCAAATGCACTACGTGTTGGCGTTTTCTTCTGTTTGGAAAGTTGACGGTCATCCAGATCACTGTTTGCTACCAACCGGCATTTCACCTTATTTGAAATGAGAAAACCACCTAGACACTTGGGTCTTTCCCAGAGCACTGTCCTTGTAAGCTGTTTTCAACATCACAACAGTTTCTGTGGCTTTTCCCCTGAGAAGGAAACAAAATCTCACAGTTGCATGCTATTCTCTTAAATGGACCCCCCCCCCAAAAAAAAAAAGATGTTAGAGTGAAACCGCTTTTGTAAAAAAAACCCACTGTGACCAGAGAGAAACATCCCAGGTGATGCACTAACTCAGCGATAGTCTTGATGCTCGCCCAGTGGGAAACAGTGAGTACTACAAAAGCTTTGCTCCACTCAGCACAATTCTATTGTTGTTGTTGTTGTTGTTGTTGTTGGTTGTTTCAGCACTATTTCATATCCTGAGAAAGAGGTCTGCAATATAATTAAATTAGTTTAAAATACTTACTAGTATCTTAACATATTTTCTAAAGAGCCCTGGTGTTTCTGTGGGTAAGCATTGGACTGACAACTGAAAAGTCTCCATTCAAACCCACTTGTCGCTTTGCTACAGAAAACAAGGCTATGTGTTCTAGTAAAGAAATACAGCATCTGGAACCCCATATGGGGTCACTATGAACCAGAACCTACTCAATGACAAAGGGTTTGGCTTTTTGGTTTTCGTTAGTAATCTCCTGTGTCAGTTGTTTTGGGGCCAGGAAATCAAGATTATTTATTTTTATTAACAACAGAATTCAACTCTTGTCTAGAGACACTTTGGAGCACTGACAACAAATGGTCTAAACCAAATCCCTGCCCTCCATGAACATCCTAAAATAATATTTGTGGTAAAATTATATAACCAAAATTTGATATCTTAATAATTTTTAGAAATACAAGTCAGTGACAAAAATCAAATTCACCATGTTGAGCATTAACCCTTTCCAAAATTTTCATTTCTGCGAACAGAAACTCTATGCCCCTTTGTCACCAATTTCCATTCCCTTCTCACCTCGGCTGCTGAAACCAGGAATAAACTTTTATCACTAGACAAAAATTGCCTAACTTAGAAAGAAATGGAACCAGGTAATAGTTGTCCTTTTGCCTCTGACTTAGTTCACTCAGAACACTGTTTTGAAGTTCAGACACAGAGACCCATTTCTTTTTCTAAGGAAATGATGCTCCACTCTATGGCTGTGGCGTGTGCTGTTCACTGAACTTCCTTTTGCAGTGCTGATGATCAGTTCCAAGGGAGAAAAGAAAACCTCCTACATAGTTATTTATTTTCTACACAAACTGACCACTATCAGATCTCCCATTATCATATGTGAATATGATATTAGCTATAGAATACATTTTATTCTATTTTATAGAAAGATATTAAATGATGCATTGCTAGTAACTTAGTTTTCTGATGATTTCTATTTTTAATGTGTCTTTTCTTACAAATTTAAAGATATTGTGGGTTTCTTATTCATTATGACTCTATTCATTGTGGTTTAGAGAATGCTTATTAATACTTCATGAGAACTTATTGATATTTATAAAGTTTCAAACAAAATGAAGCTTCAAAGCCAAAGGTTTTGAGCTTGGGAATCTTCTGTGTTACAACAATTGGTGCCTCCAAGTCAAATATGTTAATAGCCTTCCCTTAAGGGGAAAGTGCTTCTATGTTTTATTTTCTTTGGTGCTTAAAATGAACAAACTAGTAATGTAACAGGTGCCATTATTTTCATACAATTATTGCTGAAGTCTAATGAGAAGCTCAGTTTTAAAATATTCAGAGCATCTGATGGGATTTATAACTTAGAATCTCAAAATATTCTGTGATAAATGAAGTGTCAGCTCTATAACTTAACTGCAAGGTAAAATGAAGAGAAAGAGAAGCATATCTAAACTTGCCTAAAGTCACAAAGTGAATGAAGAAAGAATCTGGCAATCTCAGTTCCATCAAAGATTTTAGTAAATCACTAAAATGTAGCTGGGTATCAAACATTGTATACATTGTGAGGATAGAAAAAGAAATTCAATAGCTCAACAGGTATTTTCTGAATGCCAATATATTACAGGCCTTTTCTTTCCCAGCCGTCTCTAGGGATAATCCAAACTCCATAGGCTTTCACTACCTTTAATTTGCAGAAAATGAGTCTTATTGTGGTTTAGATTGTTGTTCAGCAAATATAACTCCCCCCGCCCCCCGGATCAACTTCATTGGCAATGGGCTTAGCCAGAATCCCGATACGCCCCACAAGCATTGAGAAGGATGATTGTGTCCATTTGAGCTAGGTCTTGTAGTTCAGTGTTCATATGAAAGGTATGCAACCTGGGCATGACAGTCACCCAAGGAGAATATAGACTTGTAGATCACCTATGTCCTTGAAACCCCCTAAGTGAGCTGGCCTAGTGAGATAGTTAATATTTATTGTGCCAACCTGGCCGATAAACACATGTGGGGTTAATTGAAGGGCGGAGAGACAAAAGCCTCAGAAAGCCTTGCCTTTCTAGTTCTCGTGTCTCTTGCTTTGTAATGGTCAGACCAGGGTGCAGTGGCCTTAGCCAGTTCCCTGCTTCAGCTGGCAAGGCTCACTTCCTGCAAGACATTCCCAAGGAGATGCTGCATGAACCTACCCTGATGCAACCCTGGGTGCTGGAGCAGCCGTGTGGAGTCCCCTGCCAGTGCTGAGATACTTACACATTTACTGACTCAGATTTCCTCCTACAATTGGCATCATTGAGTGTTTTGTGAGATGGAGGAAGACTTTGTGGACTAGTGTTGGGCATATGGGTTAATGGGTTAGTGTTGGACTTGTGGCCTTGGGCAGCACTGGCTTGAGATGTTTCCTTGATGTTCACTTAACCTTTATATAAAACTCTCTCTTATACATAAGTTTCTGTGGATTTGTTTCTCTAAAATACCCAGACTAATACACCTAGGCACCTGCTGGCAGGAAGTTTGAATAGAGTCACTTCAGGCTACCCAAAGACCTCTTATGATGACGATGTATATTTTTGTATAACAAGGAGTTTGGGGATAGTTTGTTATTCGAGAGTAGCTGTGTTGAAACAATTACTTTGGTCACAGTCATATAGCTATTACCAGGAAATATAGATTTTAAGTTTTATATTATTTACAATATAGTCAAATAACAATATAGTTAGGAAGAGAAGATAAATCTGAATCCTAAGCAGTGCTCTATAATCTAGATGGCACATAGTATGCAATATCTATTAAATTTTCCATAAAAGAAATATTAGTGAGAGTTTGACGATAGATATTTTTGTTATTAGGTGCTGTCGAGCTTGTTCAGGCTTATACCAGACCTATGTACAATGCTGCCTGATCCTATGCAAACCCCACAGTTACGTAGTATCTTTAAGCCCTTTGCTGCAGCTACTGTTTGAATTCATCTCATTGAGGGTCTTCCTCTTTTTTGCTGACCCTGTACTTTACAAAGCTTGATGTCCTTTACCAAGGAATAGTTTTCCTTACTAAGAAAATACGAGAAAAAGCATAAACATCTTCATTTCTAAGGAGCATTCTAGTGGTACTTCTCTGAGACAGATTTGTGTGTTCTTCTGGAAATTCAGTGAACATTCAATATTCTTCACCAGCATCATTATTTCTTATGCATTATTCAAAGGGGCATCAATTTTTCTGTGCTCTTCTTTGTTAATTGTACAATTTTCACATGAAAATTGGAAAGAAAAAGGCATGGTGTGATCTATCACACATCACTCTCTAGTTTCCATTCTATATCTCTCCCAGCATTCTTTCCTTTCCAGCTACTTTGTTCTATAGTTCATTTCACTAGCCACACAACCACAGACAATATCCATAATTAAAACGTTTATTAAGGGAGTTTTCAGGTTAAAATGCAGGAAAAATGTGCTCAAGAGATAGTTGCTCAGTCAGGATATGTTACCCAGCTATTTCTGGACCCACAGAGGGGAAGCTGAGCATCTGCAGTTTGAGAATTTCTGGAGGAGGATGTCTCGGGCCGCTCACTGCAGGGCTGTCCATCAATGCTCAAAGAGAGATCTATTCCCCTCTAGCCTTCGACCCAGAGGCATTCGAATGCCATGGGTCATGGAACCCAGCTCCCTGAATTAGGGGCCCACAGACAGCGCTCTCCAATAAGCCGTGTTGTAGCAAGTCCTGCACCACCAATTAAGTACCCAAAGTCACCTTGCTCCCCAACTAGCCTCCTGCCCAATGCACATGACTTTACTTGATCTGTGGGTTAAGGAATCCACCACTGGCTCCTGGCTCTGTCGATGTTGCTGTTCCCCTGCCACTCCTCTAATGTCACCAACTGTCTTCTTGCTCAAGGAAGTTCATGGAATAGGGATTTTGGGGTCCAGGGACATGTTCCTGTGTCTTGCTGGTGATAAGATCCCCCACTTCTGCTTCTCAAAGGGCTTGCTTTATATCCAGCAGTATGGTAATGACGATGAGTCTTGTGAGCAATTACTTACAGGTGAATCTGTCAGTGACTTTCGCCACCTTCTTCCTGGGACCCCTGCAGTAAAGGTTTTTTGGAGGGAGTTAGATATTGGCTAGAAGAGCCACACCAACAGAGAATTCTTGGCACCAGCACATAGCTTGTATCTAGTGCACCTTAGTCCTCAAAGTGACACCCTTGCTCTTCAACCTTAAAAGAAGTGCTGTGTAGCAGATTTGCCCAATGCAATATGTTGTTTGATTGCTTGACTGTGGCTTCCCTGGGCATTCATTGTGGACCAAGCAAAATGAAGCCCCTGACTATTTCAATGTTTGCATATTTTATTTTGGTCTAGTTGTGACGATTTGGGTTTTCTTGACATTGGGTTTCAATCCATACCGAAGGCTGCAGTCTTTGAGCTTCATCAGCAACTGTTTCAAACCTCCCTTATTGCAGCAACGAAGGTTATATCATCTGACCTCTGAAGATTAGTAAAAAGTCTTCCACTATTCCTGATGATGTGTTATTCATCATGCAGTTCAGTTTCTTGCATTGTTTGAGCAACACACAGACTGAATACACATGATGGAAAGATGTGCACGTTGGAAAATAACCAAATATTTCCGATGTTGACACAGGATGGCTACTTTACCACGGAAAGGTGTTCAACACCGTTCTTGTTGGTCCTAGCCTAAGGTCTGAATCAGAACGGGATCCTACATAACAAGGTAGAACTTTATCATAGTATTTCCCAGAATGTAGCATTTATGACAGTAGATTGTCAGATCTTCTGCAACCCCCCCCCCCAAAATATAATAATGAACTTAGACCTAAAATTCTTTGGTTAGCACCTGACCACTTTAATCACTGTGCTATCAAGGTTGGGTAAAAATAAGGGACAGTTGCCATCATTTCTAAATCATGAGCAAGTGCAAAGATCCTATCCGGCATCCTCAAACTATGGTCCCCAGGCCACATGATGCCTGCCGAGGACATTTATCTGGCCAGTCGGGTGTTTTCACCCACTTTTTTAAACTTCAAAATAAGATATGTGCAGTGTGCATAGAAATTTGTTCATAGTTGTTTTGTTTTGTTTTTTAAACTATAGTCCGGCCCTCCAATGTCTCTGAGGGACAGTGAACTGGCCCCAGTTTAAAAAGTTTGAGGATCCCTGCTTTACATGATGATATGTCCTGTGGTCCCTGGAAAAAGCCTCAATATAATTCT
Organism: Tenrec ecaudatus; assembly: GCF_050624435.1. Taxonomy (NCBI): domain Eukaryota; kingdom Metazoa; phylum Chordata; class Mammalia; order Afrosoricida; family Tenrecidae; genus Tenrec; species Tenrec ecaudatus. The sequence continues at coordinate 105,014,288 of NC_134537.1, forward strand.
CAGAGAATAACTCTAGGGAATGATAATGAGTTGATTAGAGTTGGTGGTGTATAAGCTCAAATCTACATATCTCCATTCATCTTGGCAAAAAATATATCAAGGAATAATAACCCTTTCCCTTTAGCAGGTGGAAATCTAAAGTTACAACAGAAAACCCAAAAGACAAAACTAGATGAAAAAAAGATGTCACGTTGGTTAATCACGTGGGAACAGATCATTTTGCTCAAAAGAGAAATACTATTCAAATATGGGAAGATGTCTTACAGCAGAGGCTTCATTTATTAATTTCTAAATTTTTATTTCCTTCAAATTTATCAAAAACCTTTACTTAGTTAACAGTAAAGAGGAAACGTTGAATCATATACTATCTCTTTCTGTCATAGCTAAGATGCGAAAGTAGGTGAATAAACAACAAAAACAACAAAATGTAATTAGATTTGGGCTTTCAGTCAGGTTAGTCATGGTTGAATGGTCGAAGACAGAAAACAAGAACAAACCTGAATGTGTAAAATGCATATGTTTACAAGAACAATAATCAGTATCCTAGAGTGGGAGACTCAGGCAGAGTGCGATTGCATTGTGGAGAGGAATGTGGAAAGGGATAGCCATTCAAAGTCATTTGGCCGGCCACCGTTTTTTTACTGTGCTGATTAAGAGATTTAGTTACTGTGCAATGTACATGCTGCCGTTATTATCTAAAATAGAAATTAAGTTTCCAGTAGGCTGCCCCCTGTGATTTTTCTCATTCCAGTGACATTTTACAAATACAGGTCCATTTTGGTTTTGCTCTGTTGGTCGTGACTCAACCAGGAAGAAGTGGTTCAAAGCCCTGGATTACAAAACACAAAGATAAGAAACTCAAGGGGCCATTTGGCCGTGAAAGCAAAAAGGTACAAATCTTTCAGTAGGCTTAGGGCTTCATAGGATCAATGATGCATATATTTTATATATTATATCTGCACTGTAAGAGTAGGACTCGGAATATCGAGTGAAATAACCTAGCACTTCCTAGGCAGTCATCTGCGAGGAACCAGAAATGTTTGCTGAGGGAGAGATTCTACTGCATTCACTGCCCCACTCCACCCCCCCACCCCCACCCCACGTCAACCTTTTAAAACTTCTGGTATCAAATGAAACATTTGTTCTTTAAGAATGATGCTTTTCCTGTAGTCAAATTAAATGGGATCCTATTCTGACACTCAACATTTCAACTTACTATGTCTATCAGTCACCAGTTTGGGGGATGCCACAAGACCAGGCAGTGTTTCATTCTGTGCTCCTAACTGACCGGAGGGCCACTCATGACAACAGACAATGCCAGCTTCCTCCCAGCATTCTCTTCTCCCTATGCAGTTGAGGTTCAATCTATTAAACATAACTCAATAATACGATAGACTCTCATGACTAGTTTTCTTTGTTCTAACAATATGGTTGAGTCACCTATATAGTTTTCCTATATAGATTCTTATGCAAATTAAGCTATGTCTAGTCTAGTTGACCTAGCAGATTCAATATTCTTTCCTCAAAGCCTATGATCTGAGTATTCTGTTGCTACTCCGACTTTAAGTATCCATTAATGTATATGAAATTGTTATTTTATTCATTTAACTTATGAGCTATTTTTCAGAGCTCTCCATTTTATTTACTAACTTGCTACTATCCTATTCACAAATAACTTTAATTCTTGTCTAGGTGATGCAAGCACCTCTGACAAGCCTCCCACCAAACCAAAACCTAACTCACTATTATCAAGTTGATTCTAACTCATGACAACCCTGTAGGGTAGAGTACAATTGCCTTTGTGGGTTTCCAAGGCTGTAAATGTTTACTGGAACAGTAAACCTTATTTTTCCTCTAAGGGGTGGCTGGTGGATTTGAATTGTTGATGTGGTGGTTAGCGATCCTATTCACTATGATCACTACACCACCAGGACTATTAGGTCTCTACATTTTGTCTTGTTCTTCTACGTTGTTCTCAGAGTGAATGTTATAACAGCAAGGATCTGGTGATTTTACTTGTTCTGCTTATGAACTTTAGACCATAACCCAGGTGCTCTTCTTCAGTAATCTATGCTCTGCCTTTTTTTTTTTATTAGATTTACATCTGCTGCTTTAACTGCTATTAGATATTCAAACATGCTAAACTTTCTCATCTCAGATTACTTGAATATGTATTTTTCTCAGCCTGCAGGCTATAATGCTATTTTGTTAGTTTACCAGCAAGTTGTCTCTGATTCATCGTAGCCTTGTATAAAACAGAACAAAACTTTCACTCCATCTTCATGATCATCAATATGTTTAAGTTTTTTGTTGTGGTATAGTGTCTCCTAACCTAGGAGGTTCAACTTCCAGGACTATATTGGACCATATTCTGTTGTGATTGATAAAATTTTCACTGAATATTTTTCAGAAATATGTTACCCGCCTTTCTTCCCAGTGCAACTGAGTCTGGGAGCACTGCTGAAGCCTATTCCTCTATAATAACCTTGCTGATATTTATGATACTAGTGACATATTGTCAGTTTTATAGCACAGGCCAGACACCACAATGCAACAAACTGGATAGTGTAAAATGAATAATTATAGCCCTTTTACTTTTTTAAATTCCTTGAGCCAGCTTCAACCTAATCATCACTGTTCACAGAGTGCCTTTCCTAATACACGCTACAAAAACGGTTGCCTTTTTTAAAAAAACATTTCTATGATTCCCTATGTATTTTTGTAATATTTATCATGGTTGATTATAATTAATTGTTTGTGTCTCAGTTTTTCCAGAATCAAAGTTTATGCAGATAGTAATCACACATTCCTGAATCTACCGTGCTCAGGCTACATCGTAACAGAACAGCAAAAATTCATTAAACAAATAACTACATTACTATAATCTTCACCAAATTGCAACTGTCTGTGTGTCTAAAATGATTAGGCTTTTTCATTTTGAGTTATAGGGTCCACCGGGAAGAGTGCTTGTGAGGGAACCAGGAAGAGAATTAACATGAGAATCAGTATTGAGGGCCGTCAACTTTTACAACATATGGTTCTTATAGAAAATGATAAATGATACCCTTTAGAGTAATTGCTTGATTTCCCTCTTTTTATTGTTTTTCAACTTTCTATAAAGTTATCTAAAGGTAGCTCACAACCACTTCTACTAAATCCCTTTTAATTCTGTGCCATCCAGACTGAGTACCAGAAGTTATATTGCCAACTAAGTGGCAACAATTGAAGGAAGATTTAATGTAAATAGGACAAAGAAACCCTGATAGATGTTTTTTTCTGAGAATACATATCCTGTTGCATTTTAAAAGGAAGCATTCATTTCTATCAAACTTAAAAGAGATTGCGTATTGAAAGTGGAAGGTTAGAAATTGATAGGTTGTTTGTGTACTCTTCAAACACCTTTATGATGATAGACAACATGATTACTAAAGGGGTATCAACATGTAATTTTTTTCATAAAAAGCTAAAGAACAAAAGTTATTCATTCTGGTTTCATTCAGATGTGATATTACACACATTAACACACTGAGAAATGCTCACAAAATAATGACATTCACTCTTAGCAATCTAGTTAAGTTTGTCTACATAGTAAAAAAAATCTTACGGGGGAAAATACAGAAATAAACATATAAGACATATAAGAAGGCTTAAATGACTATGCTTAAGGGCTAGGTTTCATATATATATATATATTTTTTTAAACTTTGTATATCACTGTGGAATTCTTTTCATTGTTGTTTATATCACTCTAGATACCAATAGTGCAGAAAAGAAATAGCAAAATAAAGAATAAGTTAATGCAATTAAGACCCATTCTCCATATGACATATTCATGAGTTGTATAGCTGTTATTCTTATGAGGACTAGGAACTATACACGATTGATGTCATCTCCATAAAAAGAAGCCAAGCTTTCTTCGGCTGCCTTTCAAGTGTCTAATGGTTTCACATAGTGAAAAGTTCACCTACAAGGGGGAATAGCCTGATTTAACATTGGGGAAAATGTAGTGTATCAAGATTGCATTCTTCCATCATATTTATTCAATCTGTATGCTCAGCAAATAAGGAAAAAGCTGGACAATCTTATCAAGATCATGGCATCAGAATTGGAAGGCAGCTTCTGAATGATGAGCTAAGATATGCAGATGACACAATGTTGCTTGTTGAACGCAAGAAGGTTTGAAGAAGTTGGTGATGAAGAGAAAGAACTTCAGCTTTCCATAAGAATTGAAACTCAATGTAAAGAAAACAAAGTTTCCATAACTGGACCAATAGACAACATCATGATAAATGGAGAAAATATGTACCGGTAAGTTGTGAGGATTTCATTTACTTGGATCTACCCACGAAGCTCTGGCAAGAAGCTGCCTAGATATCAAACAGCATATTACATTGAGCGACAATGCTGCACAAGACCTCTTCCAAATGTGGAAGAGCAAGCTGTCACTTGAAGGACTAAGGTATATCTGACCCAAAACATTGTATTTTCAAGTGCTGAACAATGAAAAGGGAAGATGGAAGAATTGATATATTTGCATTATGGTGTGAAGAAAAATATTGAAATTATCGTGGGCTGACAGAAAACAAAACAATGGCAACAATTGAGAAGAAATTTGATTTAAATAGGACAAAGAAACACTGATTTGGAAGAAGTACACCCAGAATACCACTTAGAAATCAGGCTGGGAAGATTTTTTTTTAAATCTTTTTATTGGGGCTCATAAGGCTCTTATCACAATCTGTACATACATCAAATGAGCAAAGCACCCTTATACATTCGTTGCACTCGTCACTCTCATAATTCACCTTCCACTTGGGTTCCTGGAATCAGCTCGGTTTCCCTTTTTTTCCCCCCATCCCCCTCCCTCCCCGATCCCACCCCTGGTCCCTTGATAGTTTATAAATAATTATTATATCTTATCTTACACTCCCTGGCGTCTCCCCTCACCCGCCTCCCCCTTGCCAATCTCCCAGAGAGGAGGTTACACATAGATCTCCGAGATCGGTTCTCCCTTTCTACATGCCCTTCCCTCCTGGTGTCGCCACTCCCACCGCTGGTGTTGAAGGGTTTGTCTGTCCTAGATTCCCTGTGCCTCCAGATCCCCACTGCACCGCTGTACATCCTCTGGTACAACCAGGTCCGCAAGGCAAGGTAGGATTGGGGACATGATGATTGGGAGGGGAGGAAGCGTTCAGGAACTAGAGGAAGGTTTTGAGTTTCATTGTTGTTACACTGAACCCTGAGTGGCCCATCTCCTCCTCACTACCCCTCTGGAAGGGGTGTTCAGCTCTCTACAGGTGGGCATTGGGTCCCCATCATGCACTCCCCCTCTTTCACAGTGATGTGATTCTCACCACCACCCCACCTTTGATGTTAGAGACCTGGTCTCCTCTGTCCTTCATAGTCACCTATGTTGGTGTGCTGCTTCCGTGTGGGCTCGGTTGCTTCTGGGCTAGATGGCCGCTTGTTTGCTTTCAAGCCTTTAAGTCCCCAGACGCTATATCTCTCAGTAGCCGGGCACCATCTGCCTTCTTCACCACACTTGCTTATGCACACTTTCGTCTTCAGCCATTATGTGAGGAAGGTGATCACACAATGATTGTTTTTGTTCCTTTGTATCTTCTACATGGTCCATTCAACACCTTGTATTCGCTTAGGCCGTGTGCTTCTTCTCTGTGGGCTTTGTTGCTTCTGAGCTAGATGGCCGCTTATTTGCCTTCAAGCCTTTAAGACCCCAGATGCTATATCTTTTTTTGATAGCCGGGCACCATCAGCTTTCTTCACCACATTTGCTTACACACACGGCTGTCTTCAGTGATCATGTCGGGAAGATGGGTATCCTGCAATGGCTGCTTAGCAGGGCGAGGTGCTATTGTATTGGGGGATTATGCATGAGGAGGCCCAATGTCCATCTGCTACCCTACTACTGAACCTATAAATATATGCATATAAATCTATTGCCCCCATAATCATAAATATATTTACATATGTACATGTCTGTATTTAGGCTTCTCTGTATGCACTTTGCCTCCTACTCCTTTCCTCTATTTCCTTTCGCTTTCCTCCCGACCCATTACCATGTTTGGCCTTCATTCTGGATTCAGTAGTTCCTCTCAGTTACCTTGCTCTTGGTCACTCCCTTCCAGTCCTCCCCTCCCCTCCCTCCTCTGATTTTGAACCATTCGCTGTTCCCTTGTTCCTGTGTTGGGCAACACCTCCTCCCTTCCCCTACCTCCCACGCTCTCATGTCTCTCCAGGACCGTTGGTCCTGTTGTTTTCTTCTCTCATTATTTGTCCAGCCTATCTTGTCTAGGTGGACCTGCTGACATAGTAATATGTGCATACAAATGGATATGACTTTGACTGCACCCAATTGGCCCATAAGAACATGGCTTTGACAGAAGCAACATCGACACGCTGATAAGCAGAAAAGCCACTAACATACAAAATGTACAAGGTAAAAAACAAAAGAAATAAAAAAAGACTAAGCAAAAAGATAGCAAATATTAAAAGAAAAATTGCTAGTAGTTCAAGGTCCTTTCGTTGGCCTTTAGACCATCCTTTATACTCCCTCGGGTTCCCTTTGCTCTGCTTCCTCCGCTGCTCCATTGCACGCCCCCAGTGTTTCAGGCTGGGAAGATTTTGTCTCATGTTCTTTTGACATGTAATCAAAAGAGACCAGTCCTTGGATAAGAAAATTATGCTTGCTAATGCAAAGGGTCAATAAAAAAAAGAAAAGAACTCTTAGTGCAAAGGACTGACACAATGATTGCAGAATTATGCTCAAGCTAACAATAATTGTGAGGATGGCAGAGAACGGGGCCATACTTGCTTCTCTCTATGAGGTCAGTAGGAGTTTGGTCCATAAGGGTCACTAGGGGTAGAAATCTATGTAATGGCCCTTAACCCCAGTACCAGGTACTGTATTCGGTACTAAGGATAGAGTGAGGATCAAGACAATTTTTATCATGCTCTCAAGTAAATAAATTAATTAAAATAAATAAGAATAAACACTTCATTGCAGTACTAAATGTATAAAGGAAGTAAACTGAACGCTGTGATTGAGAAGCCCTGGAAGTACCAATTTCAATTAGTTGATTATAAAAAGATTTTCAAAATAATTTTATTGTGGGTCCTTACAGTTTTTTTAAGGATATGTATAAATATGCTTGACAAAATTGATAAAAATACATCAACTTTATCAAGCATATTTGAACATATGTTGCCATTATCATTTTCTTAAAATTTGCTTTCTGCATGAGCCCTTGTTATCAGCTCCTTATTTTTCCCTCTCTCCCCCACTCCCACCCTTATGATCCCGTGATAAATATGTCATTTACATAGAGCTCCATAGAAAGGAGAATGAAATTTAACTATCACAAAGAGGAAAGCAAGACAAAACACAACAGCAAAATTGAAAGATTCTAAAGTCATGGTGATCTTGCATGCCAGAGAGCTAGAGAGTCATTCATTGCCTCTATTTCCAAAATCAAACTTAGATCATTGTCATCTTTTTTCTGGCAACTAGAATAAATTACCAACCAATATCTCAGAGACTCTTATGCTCATCCGATTTATTAGCCCAATATTAACAAAAGTGATTATCTTAAGGGATAAATTAATTTTTATTTTCCTCCACAATGGTCCTTAGTGCATACCTTTCAAGTCAGTTGAAAGCCCAGTGTTTTCATTTGGCCCTGTGCAATACTGTCTCTGAGCTGGACCGCTGGCCATGACCTTCCTGAATGCCAGCCCCTCTGGTCTTCTCTCTAGCTGACATGACAAAATGTAACCACTTTAACTTTTTACAAACCCCGTGCCCTTGGAACCAAAATCTGCTGCTCAGATCCACTCATCCAGCATTGCCACAACTGCCCATGATTGGAGTCTGGGGACCTGAAAGAGCTTTCCTTGCTCCCCACAGCTTCCACAACCCACACTTGGTTGCCCTGTAGCTGGCGACTTCACAGACCCTGCTCCACCTGCTGTAAGATGCACACCCACCTGCCATGCTCACACGTAGAGGCACATGCTCTCTTTTTCCTCTGGCCAGCAGAGCCCCCAATACCTGACAAGTGTTTGTCTCCAGCCATACCCTGGGACTACATGGACTCTTTCTGAGAGTAGACACTCTTTCTGAGAGTAGCCAATCACTAAACTAGCAGAAGCTCCTTCTAGGATTGGGTTTCCCACTTGCAACCACCTTTAAGACCTACAGGAATTCCATTCAGGACCAGTGTCCCTGCCCACCCATCATTTCCATAGTCTTTCCAACATGACCAACTATACCACGTGCCTGATCCCTTGCTGCCTATTTGGCAAGTAGAAGCATCACCTTAGAACCCTGTCTCCCCTTTCCAGTTATTTTTTATCCTTTTCTTTTTCCTTCCCTTCCCTTCTCCAACACCCCAATTTTGTTTTTCTTTCACTTCTTTTAATTTTTTGCTTTACTTTTCTCTTTTTTCTTTATGCACCTTCCCTACTTCTGATTTGCTTATCTTGCCTTTTTCTCTATTATTTTTCTCTTCTTTTTCTTGCTTTTTTTCCCTTTTAGTTTGCTTTGGGTTTTTTGGTTGTTTTATTTTTTAGTTATTTTTGCTCTTGTTATTTTTTTCTTATTTATACTGGAAGAGACAGAAAATATGCCCATATTACCTAGCTACATCTTCATATCCTATAGTCCCAGCCACGGGGTCAGGGTCCTCACTTGTACATTTAGCAATCATCAATGATAGATGGTGATCACCACTAGCAACACCCTCTTACCACTTTTAGGCACAGCCTTCCATCCTGTATCATACATACTAGGTGATAGGCATCTAAAACACATTAGCACACAATCACCAATTAAATATAAATATAATACCACCACAATGATTTTGAGACAACAAACTTCAATTCACACAAGGAAACAAGACAGAGTAACTCAACAAGTCATCAAAACACAGAGGCACAAAACTTTTCTAGGAAGAACAAATATTGGGTCTACCTTAAAAGAATGATTTTTATGTACCTTCAATGAATTGAGAGAAAGGTAAAGGAAATTGAGGATAAAATCAAGGAAAGCTCAGACAAAATTCCAAAAGAATTAAGTAAAACACTACAATAAAGAAAATAAAAATTTAAAAACTGAATTTGTGAAGAGAGATATCTCCATATATCCTGCTAAAGGAAAAGCCAGGGGCATAAAAGGAAGACACAAATATACTAAGCTCTGAAACCATCAAGAGGAATAACTTACATATGATCAGAACGTCAGAACAGCAAGAGATACGGTGGGTGGACATCACAAGGAAATTATTGAAGACTTCTTGGAAGAAAATGCCCTTACTAGCATAAAAAAGAGATAATGTGTATAAAATAGTTCAAAGTCGCCACACAGAAAGAATTTACCAAGACATAGAATGGTCAAGGTTTTCCAAACCTACAAGTAAAGGAATACTACAAACAATGAAAGACCAAAAGACAAGGCTGAGGATCGGGATAGAACCCATGCAGGCATGTAGAAAATGGAATGACACGTAGAAAACTCTAGAAAGATGGACTTGTAAGGCCAACTCAGAATGATCCCTCCTTCAAAATTGACTTTAAATACTATGGAAAAGTTAGGACATTTACAGAGAAATAGAATTTAAGTAAATTTGTAAAATACAGATCAACTTTCAAAGAAATACTGATGCGGGGTCTTTGGATATTGAACCAACAAAAGCAAATAAAAGCCCGACTTTAAAGCATTTAACAATATCACCCAGAAGTCATGCCAGATAAAGACGTGTCCAGACTAAATTAAAACTACATAATGGAAATAGGCAACATGCGATATCAATTGTGAATGGAGACAGTGACAAAGTTAAAAGAAGGAACAAAGTGTATTTCCCAAACATTCAGATGGAGAGGAAGGCCAAACAAGTTCACAATAGTGCAAACGGTTATTAACTTGGAAAGAAAAGAGTGAATTACAGGTTAACCTCAAAGAAAAGGAAGAAAACGTCACATCAAACTAAGCGCAGGGAGTCACTCGAAGTAAATACTAAAACATCAGCAATGAAGAAAATGACAAGAAAATTCACAGACAAAATGAAGCCAAAGAAGAGATTCATGTGGAACAAAGGAAGTAGCCACAGCAAAGATACACAAAGAACACACAGAGAAATGATAGTCATGCTTATAATTACACTGATAATAGGTGGATTAAATGTACCAATCAAGAGACAGAGGATAGCACAATTGATAAGAAAATAGGACCCATTAATATGCAGGCTACATGAGACACGAAGACAAAGAGAATCTAATAACCAAATACTGAAAACATGTATCAAGATAATGGAAATCACAAAGAGCATTAGTTGCAATGTAAATTGCTGATAGAATGGGCTTTAAGCCAATTACCAACATAAAGAGCAGGGAAGGTCCTTATAGCATGACGAAAGGGTCAATAGAACAAGCGGGCATAACCACAATAAAAAATCTGTGTCGTCAATGAAACAGCCTCAAAATAAGCATATCCAATTTAATAGAACTGAAGAAATACACAAATATTCTACATCAATAATAGGATACCTTAAATACCATTTTTGTTGAAGGAAAGATAAACTAGAAAAAAACAGTACAGAACTAAGGGCAATTTAAAAACTTGACCTTGGTTCACTTATATAGAACATTTCACACAACAGTGCAAAACATATTATTTTCCAGCACCAATGAAATATTTCCAGAAATAGACTAGGGTTTAGGCCCCAAAGCAAACATCAATAAATTAAGAATCATTAAAATGCTATAAAATGTTTTTAAAGACCATCATGCAATAGACTCAACATAAGAAAGAACTAGAAGGGAAAAATGAAACAAGAAAGCTGAATAAGCCCTGTTTTAAAACTCCTGGGTGAGGCATCAAAGAACAAAAAATCATATCATTGACTGCACACCTCCATGATAGGATCGCTGAAGACAAATGGGTGCATAAGGAAATGTGGTGAAGAAAGCTGATGGTGCCCGGCTATCAAAAGAGATAGTGTGTGGGGTCTTAAAGGCTTGAAGGTGAACAAGCGGCCATCTAGCTCAGAAGCAATAAAGCCCACATGGAAGAAGCACACCGGCCAGTGCGATCACGAGGTGCCCAAGGGACCAGGTATAAGGCATCATGCAAAAAAAAAAGATATAAGTGTGTGTATGTATGTGTATATGTATATATGTATGTATATATATGTATATATATATATATATCATATTAAATGAAGGGGGAAGTGCAGAGTGGAGACCCAAGGCCCAAGTGTCGACCAATGGAGATCCCCTCATAGAGGGGTTTAGGAGAGGAGATGGGTTAATTAGGGATTGAGGTAGTATCGATGAAGAACACAGCTTTCCCCCGGATCCTGGATGCTTCCTCCCCCCAACTACCATGATCCGAATTCTACCTTGCAGGGCTGGATAGGACAGAGGCTGTACACTGGTGCACATGAGGGTTGGAGGTACAGGGAATCCAGGGTGGATGATACCTTCAGGACCAAGGGTGTGAGGGACGATGCTGGGAGAGTGGAGGGTGAGTGGGTTGGAAAGGGGGAACTGATTACAAGGATCCACATGTGACCTCTTCCCTGGGAGAGGGACAGCAGAGAAGGGGGGAAGGGAGACTCCGGATAGGGCAAGATATGACAAAACAACGATGTATAAATTACCAAGGGCATATGAGGGAGGGGGGAAGGGGGAGGGAGGAGGAAAAAAAAAGAGGACCTGATGCAAGGGGCTTAAGTGGAGAGCAAATGCCTTGAGAATGATTGGGGCAGGGAATGTATGGATGTGCTTTACACAATTGATGTATGTATATGTATGGATTGTGGTAAGAGTTGTATGAGTCCCTAATAAAATGTAAAAGAAGAAAAGAGAAAAAAATGATTAGGGCAAAGACTGTACAGATGTGCTTTATACAATTGATGTATGTATATGTATGAACTGTGCAAAGAATTGTATCAGCCCCTAATAAATTGTTAAAATTAAAAAAAAAAAAACTCCTGGGTGATGGAAGAAATTCAAAGGGAAATGAGAAAAGCAATTAACCAAACGAGAGCGCCAAAACAACACACCAAAACTTTTGGGACAAAAAGGGCCATTTATAGCAGTAATAGGACATACCAAAAGAGAACAATCAAATAAATCCCTGAGCTCCAGATCTCAAACTAGCAGAAAAGCAGCAGCAAAATAGGCTACAGAGACAGAGCACGGCGATTAATAAAGATTTGGAGCAGAAATAAGTAGAAAAAGAAAAAAATGTGACCAATAGAAAGAATTTATAACACAATAAATTGTTGCTTTGAAAGGATAAACAAAATTAACAAACCATACCAGATCCAAGAAAGAAAGGCAGAAGATGTAAACAAAGTGAATAAGAGGTTTTCTAAAAAAAGAAAAATAAAAAGCAAAAAAGAATGAAAAGAAATGTGTGCGATCACAACAGAACCAACTGATTTTGGGAAAAACTCAATATTATGAAATATATTCCAATCAATTTGAAAATGTATAATAAATGCATACATATCTAAAATGCACACCATACTTAACCTTAAATAGATTGGTATAGAACTTTTAACAGACACATAACCAAAAAAAGAAAAGAAATTGAACAGGCCATGAAAGATCTCCTAGCAAAAAATAGTCCTGATCCAGAGGGCTTCAGAGACAAATTATATATATATATATATATATACCATTCAAAGAAGAGGCAGATGTCAACTCCATTAAAAATATCCCAGGGCATAGAAAAGGACGGACTCTCACAAATTAATCATACAAAGCAAGCATAATTATAATATCAAACCTAGCAAAAGGCATCACTCATGAAGAGAAACACAGACCAATGTTGTTAGGTGCCTATCAGTCAGCTCCACCACGTGGTCCTGCAGCACCCTCACGGTTCTTTCCTTGGGCCTCCTTGTGGCCACGGTGTCGATCCATCTCTAGAGCCCTCCTCTCGTTCACCGCCTCTTTACTTTATAAGCATGATGTCCTTCTCCACGGCCTGACACTCCTGAAAACATATCCCAAATACATAAGACACAGTCTTTCCATCCTTGCCTTCAGCTAGCACTCTGACCATCTTCTAAGACAGACAGATGAGTTCGTCTTTTTTCAGTCCATGCTATTTTAAATCATTGTCTTCAACACCACCATTGAAATGCACTGCTCTGTGTCCAGTTTTCTCATGAAGATGAGGCAATTAAAACACCACGGCTTGGGATAGGGCACTTTAATCTTCAAAGTACCATCCAAGATTTTCAATAATCTGACGTGGTCTTGTGCAACAGAATTACCCAATGCACCGCATCTTTGCATCTCTTGACAGCTGCTTCCATGAGCACTGACTGTGGAGGCAAGCAAGACAGTCATCGACAATCTCAACCTTTCCTTCCTTTATCGTGATGTTACTTACCCATTGTTCCAGTTGTGAGGATTTGGATATTCTTTACATTGAGTTGTAATCGATACTGCAGGCTGCAATTCTTAATCTTCATCAGCAAGTATTTCAAGTCCTCCTCTTTTTCAGAAGCAACGTTGTGTCATTGGCATATTTCAGGTTTTTAATAAACATTCCTCCAATTCTGATGTGACATTCTTCATCATATAAGCCAGGTTTTCTGATTAACTGCTCAGTATACAGATTGAACAAGTATGGTGAGAAGATTCAAATTAGTATTTCACCTTTCCTGATTTTAAACCATGTAGTATTTCCTTATTCCGTTCTCACAACTGCCTGTTGATCTATATACAAGTTCCCCGGGAGCACAGTGAAGGGCTCCGGAATTCCCATTTTTCTTAAGGTTATCCATAGTTTGTTATGATGCACAGAGCCAAATGCCTTGGAACAGATAATAAAACAAAACTGAACTCCTTTCTGGTATTCTCTGCCCTCCACCCAAATCCATCTGACCTCAGCAGGGATATCCCTTGTTCCAAGTCCATCTCTGAATTTGACCTGAACTTCAGGCAACTCCTTGACAATATACTACTGCAACCATTATTGGATGATCTTCAGCAAAATTCTACTTGCATGCGATAGCCATGATATTGTTTTATAATTTGAGCATTCTGGGGCGTCACCTTTATTTCAAATGGGTGCAAACATGGTCAGCTGGCTAAGGAGTTGTCTTCCACATTCCTGGCATAGGCAGGTAAGGGCTCCCAGTACTTTTCAACTTGTTGAAAAAACAAAACACATTCCATTGGCATTCCATCAATTCCTGAAGCCTGTTATTGGCTAATGCTTTCAGTGCAGCTTGAATGCCTTCCTTTTGTACTGTTGGTTCTGGCTCCCATGCTGCCTCCTGAAATGGTCATAAGTTCTTTTTGGTACAGTGACCCTGTGGATTCTTTCCATCCTCCTCTGATGCTTCCCGCATCATTCAATATTTTGCCTTACAATATTTCAATGCAAGGATTGAATTGTTTTTTTTAGGTCGTTCAGTTTAAGATACGCTGAGCATGTTTTCCTTTTTGATTTTTAACTCTAGATCCTTGGACGTTTCATCATATTATTTGGCTTTGTTTTCTAAAGCTGCCCTTTGAAATTTCTATTCAGCTCTTCGAGTTCTCCTTATTCTGTTTGATTTAGCTACTGTGCCATTAGCAGCAAGTTTCAGGGTTTCCTCTGACTCCACTTTGATCTGTTCTTTCTTTCCTGTCTTTTTAATGACCCTTTGCTTTCTTTATAAATGTTCTTGATGTCATCCCACAGTTCATCAGGGCTTCTACCAATAGTGTGCAGTGCATCAAATTTTCTCTTGAGATGTTTTCTGACTTCAGATGGGATAGATTCATGGTTGCATTTTGGTTGTATGGACAGTTTTAATTTTCTTCACCTTTAAAATGAGTTTACATATAAGCAACTGATGGTCTGTTCCACATTCAGTCCTTGACCTTGTTTTAGAGACTATTACTGAGCTTCTCCATTTCTTTTCCCACAGATGGAGTCAATTCAATTTTTGTGTATTCCATCTGTAAATGTGCATGAGTACAGTTGCTTTTTGTATTATTGGAAAAGCTATTTGTTTTTTGGTCTTGGTCTTGCAGACTTATATTATGCAATCCCCAGCTTCTTTTGTATCACCAAGTCCATATTTTGAACTATGGTATGAGTTAAAGGCAACAGAGGTATGTACTACAAAAAGAATAGTATATACCAAATCTTGAAATAAAAAATTATCTGAGAAGATGCATAGATTGATAATCAAGCTGAAAAATATAAGAAGAAAAATGGGATCAGGCATACATATAATAGGTTTTACAGAGGATATTTTCCCATATATACTTAAATATATTGAAAGTAGATCCATGAATACAGTAAAGCATACAGGGGACAAAATTGTGAAAACATGTTAGCCATAAACAAACATATTGAGAGAATGAGTTGCTTGGCTTCAGGATCATCTCTGTATTAATAAAGCTCAGAATCACAATCTTAGGGGTACCAAGGTTAATTTGCATCACTGACACCACAAAAACTATGTTCTAAATATATTGTTGAATGGTCACTAGAGTCTTGTGACCTTGCGAGTAACTATAGATGGAATAATAGTGAAGCTAAATCACTCACTGACATTGAGTAGATGCTGATTCACACTTACTCTCTAGGGGAGACTCGAACTCTCTAGGGAGTAGAAAGCCTTGGCTTTCTAGTTAGCATCAGCTGTGGTTTCAAACCACTACCTGCTGTTGGCAGTTCTACTCACCCCCTGCCCTGCAAACTGGAGGGAAGGAAAGCACAGGCGCGTGCCACTCACAGTTGCACAGTAAAACCCCGGTCCTCGACCGCATCAGTACTCAACAGGATCAGAGTTCCACCCAAAATGTCGAGAACATTTTACATTGGAGCTCGAACAAAACATTGGAATCTGACCAGATGCACGTCATTTTTGTAAATAAAAGTTCGTGTTTAGGCCACTCGTCGTTAGTTGGTGTTGTTGGTAGTCATTGATCAAACCTTTTGCAGCTGTGTTCCAAGAGATTTGCTATAGTTTTCTTAGCTTTCTGGCTTTTTGTACTGTTTTTAGATTTAAAAAATGGGTCCTAAGAAAGAGGTTTTTTTTGTTGTTTTTTTTTTGAAGCAGCATTGTGATAAGGAACTATGCTATCCATAGTTGATGATAATTTAGTAAACTCTTTTAGAAAACAGTTAAGGAAACATCAATAGCAGACCACATTAGACAGATTCCATTTTTCCTTCTAGAGAAAGCCAGCCAGGTCCTAGTGAAAAAGGCAACAAAAGGAAAAATAAACACTTCTGAAAAGCAGCTGCCAATTTATTTTTATGGAAGGGGATCCCCCTTCCAAACAGTGACTCTCTCCATCCCTCCTCTCCACATCCTTGTCCACAGATGCAGATCCTCGTCAATCTCAAGGTGTGGGACACACTGTAGTTGTTAAAAACTTTTAAAATGTATTTCT
Source organism: Tenrec ecaudatus (assembly GCF_050624435.1). Taxonomy (NCBI): domain Eukaryota; kingdom Metazoa; phylum Chordata; class Mammalia; order Afrosoricida; family Tenrecidae; genus Tenrec; species Tenrec ecaudatus. Next base: position 105,030,722 of record NC_134537.1, read on the forward strand.
TATTTAAATGGTATTATTTAACTCTGAACGTATTTCCTTTGAAATTCCTGGGTAATGTTTTGTATAAAAATACAAGGTTAGGCTGAAAACTTGGTGGTCAGGAAAGGATTATGGTGACCTGTTTTCAGCTATTTCTTATGGGAAAAAATTGATTCTGAACTCGACTGCATCACATCTGACATCCCTTCTAGAAAGGATTCGCATCAAGGTCGGGGTTCTACTGTGCAAACCTCAACCTCCACAACCCTCAGATGTGCCTGACTACCACTACCTGCTTCTTGGAAGAGGATCCTATTAGAAGTTCCTTGGATAGAATTGTAGAAAAAAAATGCCTAACAAAACTCACAATCACAAAAAGAGCAGTTTTCTTGGTTGGATATAGTCTAGTAAAGCTTTCAGATTATGGTCGTTAGTTACCCTTCCTTCAGGCCTGAAACTGAATTCATCTGCATGCCTCACCTTTCACCCAAACATTAGCTTAATAAGCGAGCAACACTAGGGAAGTTCATATTCCTCAGAATAACCCAACCACTTGTGATCAAAAGAGCAGCAGTTGCCCAGAGACAATGTTGAGAAACCAGGAAAATGATAGGAAAGCACCCAAGGCAGCAGGAAGTAAAGGGAGGAAGGAAGGAAGATAAATAATACCATATTGTGGGGATTGCAATCAATGGCATGGCACCAAATGTATATGGAGGGTTTAATAAAACACTGACTTGTTCCACAAACCTTCACTCAATTCACAATAGAGATACTTTTTTGAGTGTCTATGAAAAATCTATGTGCAAATGACCATCAGAAATACAATCGTAACCCTAAACTATAATTCGACACTATTAATCTATTTGAGAGGTTATATGAACATCAATGTTATCACAAGTATATAGAAGTGAATGATTTTTCTAAACAGAGAGTAGGATTCAGGACAAAGTGCTGAGGTTCTGTGGAATTTGAGGTTCAGATTGAAGAAGCACAGGCACTAAAGACGTTTGAGAAAGAATGGCCTTAGAAATAAGAACACAAATAACGTTTTTCCACGGAAGCCAAGAGAGAAGTGTGCTAGAAAAAAAGAGGAAATGGTCAAGTCGACTGAATTCGGGTCAAGTAAAATGAAGACAATTTGTCCAGTGGATGTGGCACTCTGGTTATTATTGGTGACCATGACAAAGGCAGTTTCAGTGAAGTGGGAGAGAGTAGAACCAGATTATACGGGGTCAAGGAGTAATGAAAACAGAACAGAGCTTCAGAAAAGTCTACTGTAATCCAATGCACAGGGCCTACAATGTTCAATTGTATAAAATGTGGTGTCCCATTATCACAAGGTTAATTAAGTGACCTGTGCGACTACAATGCTAGTGGCTCCAAGAGTCTTGCCATGTGACCCACATTCACCGAGGCCTGTCTCCAGTTTGCAAACATGCAGCAGTGTTCCGCGTCTGTTCAAACATAGATGAGGGTGATTCTGAGTGTTGTGGCACTCTGGGATTTTCAGGATTTTGGTAGTTATTTTAATGTCTACTTCAATTGTTCTAATATTCCTTGATAGTAGACTATTAGAAATAGAGCTAGGAAGATTCTGCATATTTGAAGCCACTTCCTACGTTCTTAACTTAATTCCATTAGTTCCCATACCAGATAATCCCCCTGTTTTCCACTGAAAAAGTAAAGAACTTTTAACTCACCCACTCTTGAGATTGCATGTTGGACTAAGGACAGACTGAATTGTCTATTGCTTTATAAAAAAATTCAACCTGCATGTTTTCATTGTTTAAAAAATGTCTGCTTACATAGGGAAGTATATAAAGGATATGGTAGTGTGAACGTTTTTGTTTGTATTGTTTTCAGATTTAAGGAGAAAGTTGGTCTAGCATGTGAGATGCTGATGGACATGAGCCACTAAATTGTTCTTCCATGTAGCAGCATAAGGTTATTAACAAACCACACTGTCATCGAGTCAATACTGACTAAAGAGTGGAGTAGGTAATACATTTTAAGATCATAGCCTATTCTCTGGGTTAGTCTGGTACTAGACCCTGCGGGATAAAATGGGGGAAAAGCTGAAATGTATGATTAAGGAAATACAGACTTTCTGAAAAAAAAACAACAGATCCCAGTTACTGGAATTTAAAAACAATTTAGATTCTTGTTCTAAGGAACAAAGCAAAGGACAGAGAAAATAAAAAAGGACCCAGTTAGATATTGATAATTATTCCTGTTAGAAGCAATTTATGAGACTGATAATCCAAAGAAGGACAAATTCAGTAAGTTGTGAGTCAGACCAATTGGGCAATGGGGAGACACAGAGCAAGGAAATGATGAAGCCATTATATCAAACTCCTAATTCAATACCTCCTTATCTTTCTTGAATATCAGCTATGTATTTCTTATATACAAGGTGTTCCTCTGTCACTTGACCAAAATGTTTAAAATCTAGGTCATCATATCCTAAAAAACAAAAACAAAGGAAAGCATTTTCTTATCTTCCATTTTCAAGATTAAGAAATATCTAACAGCCTTACTTTTAGGCTAACTGTCAAGCAGTTAACAAATTGTATTATCTATATTTTATAATATAGTCTCCAAGTCCCATCTCTGTGTTTACAATAGGATTACTAACTGTAGAAGAAGCACACACCCCACTCTCCCATCTGTGTGTCACACTGTGGTGAGTTGGGTGCCATATGATGCTTCAAGCTAGGCCACCAGTATGTCAAATACTAACCGGGACATGCATGGTAAACAAGTTTCAGCAGAGCTGCCCAAACTAAGAACAAACTAGGAAGACAGACCAGGTGGTACACTTCTGAGGGATTAGACCACTAACACATTATGAGTAGCAGTGGAATATTGTTGGATGTAGTGCAGGAGGAGAAGTCCCTCCACTTAGAAGGCACTCAAAATACATCTGGGAAAGGGCTATATTCCATCTGAAGAAGTCCATATGTCACCTTTGTTATGCTGAAAAATGGGGTTGCAATGATGACTGACACCGTAGCTACAACAATGGATTCAGCATGGGAAACACTTTGAAGAAGGCACAGTGTTTCTGTTTGTTGTCTCTGTTGGTTGGAACTGACTTAATGGCACCTGACCCTCCCCCACCAAAAAAAATTATGGCAACCTTGAGTTTTTCCCACCTAATTACGTGAACATCCCAAGAACATATGAGGGGGTTACCAACCCCAACACAATAAAAAGCTCCTCTAGGCAGAATGTTCATAGTGTGCATTTTTCCCTCTAAGTGAGCATCAAGCAACTCACTCTGAGGTAGTGCACCCAGTGGCATCACCTGGGAAAGTTCTCTCAGGTCACAGTGAATTTTTTCATGAAAGTAGTTTCACTGGAACCTCATTTTTTGTGATGGTCGATTTAAGAGAAGAGCATGTGGCTTTGAAATTTTGTTGTCTGCTCTGAAAAAAAATGCCACAGAAACTGTTATGATGTTGAACACAGATTACAAGGACAGTGCTATGTGGAAAACTCAAGGGTACCAGTGTTTTCCTCCTTTCAAAAAGTGAAAATGTCAATTGATGACAACCCTTATTCTGGACATCTATCGACTTCCTGAATGAATGAAAAGGTCAATTCATCATGCAGTTGGAGTTCATTCAACCAGTTCATACTGTTAATCAAGCTTTCTATTTAGAGCTTCTGAAAAGATTGCATAAGTGTGTGATATAAAAGGCCTGATTTGTGGCACATGCGGGACTGGTTTTGCCACCACGACAAGGCACTACTCACGCAACCATTTCTGTGCACCAGTTTTTGCCAATAAAACAACATGTTTCTCTTGCCCTACACATCTTACTCACCTGACCTTTCTCCATGCAGCTTCTAAGAATGAAGAGGGACATGAAAGGACAGTGATTTGATGACATAGAAGAGGTGAAGAAGAAAAAACAACCAGGGAGGTGCTACCAGACAGCCAAACAGATGCATTTGAAAAATGTTTCCAAGAATGGAATCGCATATTTGCTAAATGTATTAAATATAATGGAGAGAACTTTGGAGGTGATAAAGTTGTTTAGTAAAAAAATTTAAATAACTAACTTTGAAAAAAATTTCTTTTGTTTTTTTGGGGGGAGGATATTCCCTCGTATTTGATGGATGGGACATTAATGACTAAAGACCTGAATTAATGACTGAAGAACTATGGGAGGCCATCAAGGATGGCATTCATGAACAAAGAAAAGGTGATTAATACGACTGGAGAGAGAAAAAAAAGGTCAAAGGAGATGTCAGCAGAGACTCTGAAATTTGCTCTTAATGGTAGAATAGCAAATGAAAGAATTGATGGAGTCAATGAGCGGAATAGATTTCAAAGGACAGCTTCTGACGGCAAGGCCAAATAATATAATAAAATGGGCAAAGACTTGGAATTCAAAAACCAAAAAGAAAGAAGAACACAATCAGTATATCTGAACCTGAACGAACTCAGGAAGTATCTCCAGGCTTGAGATGCAATCTTGAAAGATTTCATGTGCAACATATAGAGTGATGCAGGAACCACCAAGAGAAGATGGAAACAATAGACAGAGTCAGTGTAACACAATGTAGTTAGTCCACCATTGTAGGAGGCAGCATATGATCAAGAACTAATGGTGCTGAAGGAAGTTCAAGCTGCACTGAGTGCATTAGCCAAAGGCAAGTATGTTAGTCTGGGTACTTTAGAGAAACAAATCCACAGGAACTCATGTATAAGAGAGAGTTTTACATAAAGATTAAGTGAGCATCAAGAAAACATCCCAACCCAGTGCTTCCCAAGCCCACAAGTCCAACATTAACCCATTAATCTATCAACCCATATGTCCAACACCAGTCCACAAAGTCCTCCTCCATCTCACAAAACACACACTATGATGCTGACTGTAAGAAGAAAGCTGAGTCAGTGAATGTGTAAGCATCTCAGCCTTGGTAAGGGTCTCCACACAGGTGCTCCAGCACCCAGGGCTGCATCGAGGTAGATCTATGTGGCTTCTCCACAGGGATGTCTTGCAGGAAGTGAGCCTTTCCAGCTAAAGCATGGAATTGGCTAGGGCAGCTGCACCATGGTCTGACCATCAGAAAGCAAGAGACCCAAGAACTAGGAAGGCGAGGCTCACTGAGCCATTTATCCCGCCACCCTTCAATTAACCCTACATGTGTTTATCAACCAGGTTGGCACAATAAACTAAATACCTCACAAGGGTAAAGGAATTGATGGAATACCAATTGAAATATTTCCACAGCTGATGAAGCACTGGGACCCCTTACTTTACTTTTCTATGCCTGGTAATTTGGAAGACGGCCCCTTGGCCAACTGACTGGAAGAGATAGATAGTTGTACCTACTTTACAGAAAGGTGACCCAACAGGATGTTCAAATTATAGCACAATATCATGGATATTAAAGGCAAGCAAAATTTTGCGTAAGATCATCCAACAACAGTTGAAGCGGTATAATGACAGAGAACGGCCAGAGGTTCAGGGTGATTCAGAAAAGACTTGAAACAAGGGACATCATTGCTGATGTCATAGGGAGCTTGCTTCAAAGGAGAGAACAGCAGAAAGATGTGTGTGTTTTATTGACTATGCAAAGGCATTTGACTGTGTGGACCTAATAAAGTATGGATAACTTTGAGAAGAATGGGAATTCCAGTTTATTTAATTGTGTTCATGGAGAACTTGTATATGTTCTGGTAACAGTACAAGGGAATACTACATGTACAAGTGAATACTACATGGACATTAGGAAAGTTGTGCATCAGACTTGTATCCTCTCACCATACTTGTTCAATATTCATGCTAACTAAATAATCTGAGAAGGAGGATTTAAATAAAGAAGAATGTGTAAGAATGTGTCATCAGGTTTGGAGGAAGGCTTATAAAAAATCAGGAATATGCACATGACACAATCTTCATTGCTGCAAGTGAGGACTTGAAACACCTGCTGATGAAGAGCAAGGATTGCAGGCTTCAGTGTGGATTACAACTCAATATAAAGAGATCAAGATTCTCACAGCTCGATCAATAGGTGACATTATGATAAATGGAGAAAAGGTTGAAGTTGTCAAAGAAATTTTTCTTGCTTGTATCCACAATCAATGCTCATGGAATCGGCAGTCAAGAGATTAAAAGATGAATTACATTAGCCCTATAATACCTGAATTTTTAATTTCAGGAAAAAATTTTTGTTTTTATTCTTTACTTTCAGAAGTATCAATATATATATAAATATATACATTTAACTAAATGTTAAAAATGTCATGGAATTGAACAGGATTGGTTTGCCCACGTCTATAATTCAATGAACCAGTTTTTAGATAAATTTCTTGCTCTGAACATACACATATAAGTGCCACTGGTTTTGCTTCTCTAGATAAACTGCGCTAATACACCATCTAATGGACTCTAAATCATCAGTGAAGTGGAAAGCTTTTAAAATTAAAAACAACATGGGATCCAAATTGGTGGTGAGTGGGGAGTGGCAGGCCTGGTAGGGAATGATCAAGGGTAAGGTAACATAAAGAGGTATAGCTATAACCCAGATGGGGATGGAACATGATAGTGGGGCACGAGGAAAGTCAAGGGAAATAGAGGAAATAGCTAGGAGGCAAAGGGCATTTATAGAGCTCTAGACAAAGACATGTACATGCAAATATATATATGAGGATGGGGAAATAGATCTATGTGTCTATATAGGTTTAGTATGAAGGTGGCAGAAGGACATTGGGCCTCTACTCAAGCACTTCCTCAATGCATGAAAACTTTTTTCTATTAAATTGGAATTCTATGATGCTCACCCTCCCAGCACAACTGCTGAAGCCAAAGTGGGTGAACAAGTAAATGTGGCTAAGAAAGCTGATGGTGCCCGTCTATCAAAAGAGATAGCATCTGGAGTCTTAAAGGCTTGGAGATAAACAAGCAGCCATCTAGCTCAGAAGCAACAAAGCCCACATGGAAGAAGCACACCAGCCTGTGCGATCACGAGGTGTCAAAGGGATCAGGTATAAGGCATCATCAGAACAAAAAAAATCTTACCATAGTGAATGAAGGGGGAAGTGTAGAGTAGAGACCAAAAGCCCATTTATCAGCCACTGGAGATCCCCTCACAGAGAGGTCAAGGGGAGGAGATGAGTCAGTAAGGGTGCAACGTAGCACCAATGAAGAATATGGCTTTCCTCAAGTTCCTAAATGCTCCCCTCCCCCCACCCCCAACTACCATGACCTGAATTCTACCTTGCAAGTCTGGATAGAGCAGAGGTTGTACACTGGTGCATATAGGAGCTAGAGACACAGAAAATCCAGGGTGGACGATACCTTCAGGACCAGGGGTGTGAGGGGCAATACTGGGAGGGTAGAGGGTGAGTGGGTTGGAAAGGGGGAACCGATTACAAGGATCTACATGTGACCTCCTCCCTGGGGGACGGACAACAGAAAAGGGGGTGAAGGGAGACGCCGAATAGGGCAAGATATGACAAAATAATAATTTATAAATTATGAAGGGCTCATGAGGGAGGGGGGAGCGGGGAGGAAGGGGTAAAAAGAGGACCTGATACAAAGAGCTTAAGTGGAGAGCAAATGCTTCAAAAATGATTAGGGCAAAGAATGTGCGGATGTGCTTTACACAATTGATGTATGTATATGTATGGATTATGATGAGTTGTATGAGCCCCTAATAAAATCTTGGGAAAAAATTAAAAGACTAGTTTGAGGAGCATAGATAAGATGTACAATATCCTGGAAAGCAGTAGAGTGAGTTGACAAAGAGAGTGTCCTAGGATTTTGGAGTAGTGTTGAAAATCAAGAAATGCATAATAAATATACAGTGGATGGCATCTGTCTTCTGCCAGCTTGAATAATCAGCTGCTAAAAGAAAGGCACTGGGGAAATGGATACTTGTTATACTGATTAGGTTCCACAGTAATTAACCCAAAATCAGAAAAACAAAAATGAAACATCAAACAATAAACCTTCAATGACTGTTGAATAAAAGAAATGTTCTCTTCCTCAACATTCAACGTGTTTGGGGATGGTCCATTTGTGACTGCTATTGTGCTCCATATTATCCTTCTATTTTTGTCTTCATCTGCAATCTCCTTTCCTGAGACCAATCTCCTTTCTTTATAGCAGAGCTTTTCTGCTTACCGAGTCATTGTGTCTACAATTTCACAACCTTGAAAGTTGAAGGGAAATACCGTCCACACACATCTTCTTGAAAGACATTCCTTAATGGCATACTATCTCTATGTAGTCACTACTAATTAGAGAAAAATTTAGTAATTTTTCTAGAAATCTATGATCCAAGGCAATTTACAAGGTTTCTGTCACTGAGAAAGAAGAGAAGGCTAAATAGTGGGGGAGAAATTGTGTCTTGTCTGGAGTCAGGTTAATCCAGCAAAAGGCTTTTTCATGGTGGCTTATAGTCAAACTTCCACTGCCATTAATTAGATTTTCAGTGGCTAATCCGTCAGAGGAGAGGCCAGTTTCTAGAAAAGGACATCATGCTTGCTAAAGCGATGAGTCAGTGAAAAAAAGGAAGACACCCATTGAGATGGATTTCCACAGTGACGACATTGATGGGCTCGAACATGACCCTTCTGAGGCTGGAGCAGGACCAACCAGTGTTTTGTTCTGTTGTATTCGTGGTCACTATGCATAGGAACCCAGTCAATGCACCTAAAACAACAAATGCAATAATTCTTCAGTAGGAGACTATCATTCTGTTTTCATAATGGTATATACAAAACAAGCACATTGAATAAAGAAAATGGCTATAGTTAAAATGAAATATTTAAACTGGTGTGCAGGAGGTAGAGTAGTTATGAAAAATGAAATTACCAAGGCATAGGGGAGAATGCCTTTGGAAATGAGGTGAGAAATGAAGAGGCTTATTCGGATGAGTCAGGGAAATGGATGTTAATTTTGTGCTAAATGGGGAGGAATAGCATTGCAGGTGCAATTTTTGATGAATGAGAAGGAGTTACGAGGGGTGTGATAAATGATAGTAGTAGAAAGCAGAGAGAATGAGCTCACATAATATCATGAGCCACAAAGGGATGGGTTTTAACCTTGTATTGGTGGGACAATAAACGGAAAGCAGGAATGGGTAGCAAGGGAGATTCTCTATTCATCTCTAGGTTGAAAATGAGAGCTTTGGGGGGGGCGGGAGGGGGAAATCAGCCATGACAAAGGTGTATACAGTTGCTGTTGTTGCTTATTGTTATTCTTATTGGGTGCCTTTTTGCCTGCTCCAGTTCATAATAAGAACAGAAGGAAGTATTGTCTGGTCTTGAGCCATCCTCACAATGGTTTTGCTTGTCCTCACTGGTGTAGTCACTGTGTCAGTTCATCTCAGTCAGGAGCTCCCTCTTTTTCACGGACCGTCTGGCTACTTCACCAGCAGGGCATCTTTCTCCAGGTACTGACTCCTTCCGACAACATATCCAAAGTATGAGAAATTGAGCCTCACCAGTCTCTTTTCAAAGGAACAACCCACCTGTACAACTCCAAAACAGATTTGTTCATTCTATGGGTAGTCCATAGGATGTTAAATAATATTTCCCATTGCCGGCATCCATCCGCATCAATTATTCTCTGGACTTCCTTATTCATTGTCCATCTTTCACAAGTGTATGGAGCAATTGGAAATACCATGGCTTGGGTCAGATACAATTTGACATCTTTGATCTAGCAGTTTAAACTGATCTCCTGTAGAAAATTTGACTAAGCCAATATGTCATGTAATGTCCCAAATGATGCTTTGATGAACATTGATTTGGGTCCAAATAAAAGGGAATCTTTGACTTCATTTTTTTTTCTTTTGTCCGTTTATGATGCTGTGTATTGGTCAGTGGTGAGGTTTACTTTTGCTGTCAGATAAGAATTGGATTGCTAAATCAGAAGTCAGTGACTCACACCCACCAAACCCTTCAGGTAAAAGTTAAGACTATTTTCTCTGGTAAAGATTTATAGCATGGGGACCCCTAAATAGGATTGGTATGGGCTGGACTTTCCTTGATAAAGGCTCCACTTTTTGTGGGTTTAGGCTGAGGTCTATTTCAAATTGTATGCTTGGATCTTCAGCAGCAAGAGCTTCAAGTCCTCCACATGTTCAGCAAGCAATGTGGTTTGATCTGCATATTGCAGGCTGTTAATGAGGCTTCCTCTAGTCCTGATGCCATATTCTTCATGTAGTCCGGATTCTTATGAATGGCCGTGGAAATGAAATAGTGCCTGAAGATAAGCATTTCTAGATGGAAGACACAAAACACCCTCAGGACCTTCATTTACTGTTGAAGAATGACTCAACATGAGGAAGAGAAGCTACTCATTAATTTGGCATTTCTTGTATAATGAGACATTTGATTGTCTGATTCCAAGTGGGCAAGGCCAGTCCAGTCCATTTCATTGGGTACTCATTTTTATGACTGTTCATTTTTATTACTGTCTGTGATAGGTAGGATTATTGTGCCAACCTGGCCAAGGAACACATTTGGGTTTAATAAAGGCGTAGTTTAATTGAAGGGCAAAGAGATAAATGGTTCAGTGAGCCTCGCCTTTCTGTTGTTCGGATTTCTCTCTGATGGTCAGACCAGTATGTGGCTACCTTAGCTAGTTCTCTTCCTCAACTTGTGAGCTACACTACCTGTGATACACCCATTCTATGGACTGTGTCGCTATTGTTTGAGGTTCCTTCAAGACCTGCTTTGCCCCACTGCTGGTGTATACATCACTTGAAATGGGGACTGTCGGTCCCTGTCATCTGGCTGACTGTTGGTGACCTGCCCTGCTGTTTGCTGTCTGTGGCTGGATTGCCTGAATTGCTCTACAGAAGACTCAGCTGTCTGCTTCCTTGACTTGCACCCAGCAGCCCTCGTGAGTTGAATCACTGCCAGTGTATTAACTGCCTCATGGAAGTGAGTTGAACTGAGCCATTTGTACTGCTCTGTGACTAATTAACTGTTTATTTCTTCATGTTGTATCCATCTATCTTTAGCTATATATAATTTATATCTATATGTCTATCTATCTATCTATCTATCTAATCATAAATGTCCTTGTTTTGTTTCTCTAAAGAACCCTAACACACTGACCATTCCAATTTTTCTGGATCCATGGCACATTCTATTAATGAATTAATGAGAATCTGGTCCTTCTCATTTTGAATACCCACTGTGACTCATAAGGTTTTCAGTGCCTATCTTTCAGAAGTGGTCTCCTTTTTCTTTCGTCCTGGTTTGTCTTAGTCTGAAAGCTCTGCTGGAATCTGTTCACCATGGCTGGCCCTGCTAGCATTGAAATATCTGTGGCACAGCTTCGAACATCATAGGAACTGACAGATGAGAATTATTATTTGTTGCTCTTGAATTAGCTATAGTTCTTGACTGTGATGTGCAACATAAATGTTAAACTGTTCTGTATAGTTTTAATTATTGTTGATATGTCTGAGGCCATTATTTTGACAGATATATCAATTTAATTCATTGGGAGTTCCTTAGGGTTTCACTGACCCTCTACTTTGTTAACTCTTACATTCTTTGCTAATAAATGATCCCTTCTTATGAATCGCTCTCTCTAAGCTTCTCACTGGAGGTTTTCAAATGCAGACCCCTAGGTCTCTCTTTGTAGCCCGTCTTACTGTGAGAGCTCTGATGAGGCTGTACTGTCCTGAGACCTGCTCAGAAGGTCTCCCTCTCTACTGCTCCATGGTGTCTTTTGCACTTCAATTAATAGAACCCAGATATAGAGTTGTACAATTTATAAAGTATTTTAAATACCATGAGTGACCTTGCTGGCTTTAAAATAACACAAGTTATGGCAGTAATACAAATGAACTGAACGATGTTAGAAATATTTCTAAAGAAAGTCATACCTTCAACAGATGGGCAGATATCTGTTAAAGTAATGAGAAAATAAATGAGAGATTCAGAAACTTATATTGGTCAGTGAGCTGCCTAAACGTGATGATATATTCATAAGAGAAGATCCCCTTTGCTTGTCCTGGGAAAGAGTCCCCTTTGCTTGTCCATAAACCAAAAAACATTACTTGCTATCAGTTTGCTAATGTTAGACGTACTCAAACAACTCCCCCCAAAAATATTTCTTTAAAAATAAATTAAATTTGAAATGTTTCATCATATTGCTAAAGTAATGTGTGGTTATAATATAAAATACAGATCTGAAGAGAGAGGAAATGGTGAAACATTGGTATTTTCAGTATTGTAAATAAATAAACTTTCATTTATATAACAAGGAAATATTTTATATTAAGGATATAACACATATTAAAAAGGTCATTTTAAGGTATTTATATTTATTCATAATTTGTACATTTTACATTATTTTTGGATCTTTTACATGGGTGATGAGTACCGTGCATTTATGTCTTGTTTATTGGACTTCAAATATAATTTTGCTATCCTAAATAAATAATTACCGCCAGTTAGAGGTGGCAATTGCCAGATTTTAGATCATAGCTATGATTTATTTAATATAGAATTAATGGTGCGGAAGGCAATATCTAGGGAGTCTGATGATGAAGTATTAGACTTTATGACACAGTTTCATAGAATCATAAAGAGTCAAAGCTGAGAGTGAAATTGCAAATGAGCTCCACAACCCTCTCATTTTTCAGATGAGGAAACTTAGGCTTCCCAGGAGCTGGGTCAGGTCCACACTCACTGCGCTAGTCATTGGTAGGATGAAAACTGGAATGAGGTCTCCTGTCTACACAGATTCTGCTGTGTCTCGTCTCCAGGTCACTTTGCTCTTAGGTCTATTAGGAAGCTAAAAGGCAGCAACTTCCCGGACAGCTTGCTGACACCTTTTGGGATGAATTGTAACACTTCCCCTGCCAGTCGCCTCTAGGGTTCATCCGTGTCCCCCCACAGCATTGAACATGGAGTTAGAGACCTGGTGGCGGGCTGACAGTAAATATTTGCTGAAGGAGCAAATGGCTAAATCAATCTACTCTCCTCAGGTACGGAGTCATTAGAATCTTGTAAATGTTTACTATTTGGCTTGGCAGAAGGCTGAATGGAGAACATCTGAGTGCGTGGGGTGGAGGGCAGCGGTACTTAAGCAAAGGTAAAGAATGGCACCAGGTGTTTGTGCTGCTAAGGACGCGAGGCGGTTTAGAGCCAAGGATGGTAACGGGGGGGAGCCTATCTGGGAAGGCAGAAGCCGGCGTAATATAGCCCATCTCATGTACACAGAGATGGACACTACGGTTAATGTGACGTGTCTTCGAATGTTTTCACAATCCCCGTAAACCAGTGTTTGAAAGCGAGAGGAGCCCCAGCTAGCATCGCTGTGAGTAATAAACGTGAGTGTTGCCTGTTGTGTTGATCATCAGATGATTCACTCTGCTGTAGCAGTCACCCTGGCTGTCCTGAGGAAGCATGCAGGGCGTCTTCAGGTGGCATGCTTGATGCATGGCTTTTCATTTTTGATTTATTATTCTGAGATATTCAAATTGAGAAGCAAATAGTTTGATACCAAGTGGTAGATTATTTTCTTCAGTGTGAAGAAAGCCATGGGAAATATCTACCAGTGAGTGAGCAAGGTTTCTCTCATCAGATTCAACACGAATTGGGTTTGACTTTAAAAGTGAGAGACTCATTGGATAAAATAACCACTTTTGCAGCCTTATATTGATTTAATAAATTACTTTAAACATCAGCCAAATTGAATGGCAAGGCCTCTTGTAGACCAGTGGAAGATAAAAATAGAAAGTCACAATAAGTTAAAAACAGGAAGACAAGCAATGCTATAGGGAACAATTAAATAAGAAAAGTGGAAAATCCTTCAAACAAACAGCTCTTAAAGTAAAGCAACAAGGTGTATGGAAAGGAGAAAGAATAAGAATACTGTCACAGTAGGATAGAAATTATCAAGAAAGGCTTCAGAGCACACCACAGGGTGTGGAAATCAAATTATGAATTTAGGTCTGTGCAGAAAACTAGGGTTAGAAGATCAGGGTATAGATATTATTGGAGAAGCTCTGGTACCTTGAGATTACTTTTATAATCATAAAAGGAAGTCAGGATAAAAGAGAAGTGTGGAAGAGAAGAACAGAGGAGAGGGGAAGAAGAAGAGATGGGAGGAGAGTGGAAAATACAGAAGAGGGAAGGAAAAGAGAATTGAGCTGCAAAACAATATTAAAAGATATTATGTGAAGAAAACTGATGGTGCCCGGCTATCAAAAGAGATAGTGTCTGGGGTCTTAAAGGCTTGAAGGTGAACAAGCGGCCATCTAGCTCAGAAGCAAAAAAGCCCACATTGAAGAAGCACACCGGCCAGTGCGATCACGAGGTGCCCAAGGGACCAGGTATAAGGCATCATGCAAAAAAAAAAGATATATGTGTGTATATGTATATATATGTATGTGTGTGTATATATATATATATGTATATCATATTGAATGAAGGGGGAAGTGCAGAGTGGAGACCCAAGGCCCAAGTGTTGGCCAATGGAGATCCCCTCATAGAGGGGTTTAGGAGAGGAGATGGGTTAATTAGGGTGCGAGGTAGTACTGATGAAGAACACAGCTTTCCCCCAGATCCTGGATGCTTCCTCCCCCCAACAACCATGATCCGAATTCTACCTTGCAGGGCTGGATAGGGCAGAGGTTGTACACTGGTGCATATGGGGGCTGGAGGCACACAGAATCCAGGGTGGATGATACCTTCAGAACCAAGTGTGTGAGGGGCGATGCTGGGAGAGTGGAAGGTGAGTGGGTTGGAAAGGGGAACTGATTACAAGGATCCACATGTGACCTCCTCCCTGGGAGAGGGACGGCAGAGAAGTGGGGGAAGGGAGACTCCGGATAGGGCAAGATATGACAAAATAACGATGTATAAATTACCAAGGGCACATGAAGGAGGTGGGAGTGGGGAGGGAGGGGAAAAAAAAGGAGGACCTGATGCAAAGGGCTTAAGTGGAGAGCAAATGCTTTGAGAATGATTGGGGCAGGGAATGTATGGACGTGCTTTATACAATTGATGTATGTATATGTACGGACTGTGATAAGAGTTGTATGAGCCCCTAATAAATTGTTTAGAAAAAAAAGATATTTTAAAGCATCTAAAATGACAATATATGAGTATATCCATTGATAAGAATATTGTGATAGTATACTTTCTATTCCAATTGATTTATAGTCAGTCCAGTTCCAAATTGTAACAGTTAGATTTTATGTTAATTTACACCCATGTGAACATGTAAGGGTGGAGTCCAACCTAGCAATCCAGCCACAGCCTGATGATGGTGTCTCCTTAGAGAGAATAGACACTGGGGATGTCCCCTCTCCCCTGCCTTACATCCTGCTGGGACTCTGCCTGCTTCCAGGGGTGGGCTGTGTAAGCCTGTGAGTCAATCGCTAGCGCCCTGTCATGTGTCCACCAACCTTGGACTCATGCGAGCCTGCACCCCCTGGTCTGTGGTCTCCCTGCATCCCACTTCACCTTTTTCCTCAGCAGCTTTCATAATGCATTTCATTTCTATTTCTTTGTATCTTTCTGTCTAGAGAGTGGGCTCATCAAGGCAAGAGACACTGTCTCTTCACCTTTGTGTCACCTGGGCAGAACTAGGTTTGGAGCACTAATTAAAGTAAGCACTCATTAAATATTAATTGAGTGAATGTAAGACTGAATGGGTATCTTGGAGGTAGCTCAGATAAAATGCTTTCTGAGTGTGAGGACAGAGCCTGGATGAGGACTTTGGGAATCGTTTCTGGCACTGTTTTGTAATTCAGCAATGAAATGGGAGTGGGGGTGGTGTAAAAGCAAAGATCACACAAGTAAAAACAAATAAAAATTCAATTTATTCAGAAAACACCTTCCTTTTCAATTGCAGGCATTTTAAAGGTACATCATTCATTCTGAGTACTAAGCTAGTCATTTGAGAACATCAAGAAAAAAGTTACATATTTTATGTCACTGCCTTAGCACAAAACACATTAATTATATTTATGTGAGCAGGAATAAAAGGTGTCTTGAAAACCCGAAAATGATTTCTCAGTGACAAGAGGTGAACCAATTAAAATCAGATCTGCAATGAAACATTTGACAAGTCTACAGTGATAGACATTTGAGAAGGCTGTGGGGAAAATGATGCAGCTACACAACTTGTCTCAACCTCAGTAAGGCCAGCAGGAAGGAGCGTTGACACAAATTGTCATGAACTAGCCCAATGCATTGGCTTGTGATCTATCATACATGCAAATGTGTGATACACATTCATGTCTTGTCATGTGCCTGTGATAAAAGGAACGTACTAACTTATGGTTTTCTTATCTTTGTCTTTTTAATTCCAACCAAATGATTGGGTGGGGCCATGCTAATCCGGTGTGTGCACACAACAGTGGGGCTTGATTGGTCAGTTTGTGCCATTCTGTGGGATATAAGGGTGATCCCTCTCAGAAGCAGGAAGGGTGGCTCAAGGGAAAGCAGTGCCACTAGTGTAGCGGGTGTGAATTCACTGCCTGAAATGGAGGCAGCAGAGGCACCTAAGACCACCCAACCACGATCAGGAGGCACAGTGGATGAGAAACACCCAGGCCGGGAGGCAGAGCAATGGCCTTCCTGAACCTCAAAATAGGCAGAATTCCAAAGTCAGGTTACTGAGAGACTGAGGCTAAGAGCGAGATACAGGTACTAGCTGACAAGACACCTTGCTGCAGACAAAACACTGGTTTTTAAATAAATGATTTTTATTGGGGGCTCTTACATATAGTATAACATATATGTGTGTTATAACAAACCATATATCCACTATCTTAAACAGACGTAAAATGATTGGCATCAACAATTTCTAAACCTTGCGTTTCTTTTTGAGACCTTTGCTATCAATTCCTCTTTTCCCTCTCCCTCCCCCACCACGCCAACCCCACAAATCCTTAATATATTATGGACTCTTATTATCATTTATACAAAAGGCTATTCTTGATGTTTTCTAATTTTGACATGTGATAGCCTATTACCTTCCCTCCTAAGCCCTACAAAATCATGAGCATTGTATGTGAATTCTCCGTGAGTTCACGGAGACACAGTGCCGTGGGGGAAAGTTGGGTGTCACCATAGGCTGCCGAAGGACGGAAGATAGAGGCATGTGCAATTTCTGCCTTGTGGCGATCAGTCTGGAGCTGGCGTGAACCTCAGTTCCCCTTTGCGGTCCTGAGGCTTGAGGAAGTCAGACACAGTCCCCGTGCCATTTCTTCAGTACTCAGTGCCCAGGGCATACATGTGCCCACCATCATGCCTTTCTGTTCCAGGGGGAGTTCCATTCAGAGGCTCTCATACAAATAGTCCACACCAATTTATAAGGTTAAGGCCTGCATTTTCCCTTCCTCAAAACCTCTATGAGCCAAATCTCTCTAAGAGCCATCGCTTCCTTTACCGACAAATTTTGCTTGTAAGGTATGATTAAGGCATATGAATTCTCCCATGGCATTTTCTCTGTTCCTTAAGGAGAAGATTTCCAGGTCTTCTTCAACACAAAGGGTTTAAACTGCCAAACTTTTGCTTAGCAGACAAGTCTTAAACACCGTGCTTCCAGGACACCATGATGCCAATCACTCCAGTAGCTGGTTTTGATGATTCAAAACTGTTAAGTCTACATAAATCTTTTGAATCATTAAGTTAGATAGTTTTTCTAGTGAGTACTAATTCTATTATGATAAAGATACTTAAGAAAGGTATTTCTCACAGGTATATCTTGCTTTCCACTAGCTAACATATGTCTACAATCAGAACATACTATTTCATGACAATGCTGGAAATCATTGATTTAAAAAGTATTATGTAGGGAATATGAATGAGAGGATTAGAATCAGTCTGCCTAGGTTTGAATTCTAGCACGATGCCACATCAATTTCTTAAATTCTTGCACACTGCTTAACTCTTTTATGTTTCTCCCACCCCCACCCCCAGAAACACCCATCGGTTTTGGAAGAAGTACAGCCAGAATGCTTCTCAGAGGCAAGGATGGCCAGGCTTCTTCTGAAGTACTATGGACATGTTGTCTGTGAGACAAGTCCCTGGAGAAGAATATCATGCTTGGGAAAATTAAAGAGCATATAAAAAAGGAAATCCCTGGGCAAGACAGATTAATAAAGTGGCTGCTTAAATGTTCTCCAACATAAGAACAATTGTGTGGCTGGTCCAAGGCGGGGCAGTGTTTCATTCTATGTAAGATAGGGTTGTTATGAGCTGGAACTGACTCAGCATCCCCTAACAACCACAGCAACAAGAATGCTGTAAACTGGTGATTATAGGCAGATCACTTAACTCATCAGATTGTTTAAAGTTTGAACAAGATATGCTCTGAGAAAGCATTTAAAACAGATCTTCAAACAAACTCCCTGTCATCAAGTCACATGTGACTAGTGATGACTCTCCACAACAGGACAGACTACCCCTGTGGGTTTCAGAGACTGCTACCCTGGACAGGAACAGAAAGCCCCATCTTTCTCCCTCAGAGTCGCTGGAGGTTTCAAACTGCTTACCTCTCGATTAGCAGCCCAAGGCATAGCCAGGATGCCACCTAGCACAGAGCAAGCAGCGTGTCTCATTTACTACTATTCCTACCATTATCCTTGCTATTGTTACAGACTCCTAATTAGACACTAGAGTTTGATAGATTAGAAACAGTTAATGTCTTTAGCTGAACTTGCAGTAATTGTTCTGATAATAATATGTTGAACTCTGAACACTTTCAGATATTGCATCATTTTCTAATAATATCTGGTGGGAGTTTGGGGGTGGCACAAGCAGCTATGAATGACAGTGTCTCTGTCACTCTGGTTATTTGGCAAATTTCTTCTTATGATATATGTTTGCTTATTGAAGTAACAAAAGCAAGGAAATAAAAATGTGGTATTTCATCAAAAGTAGAACAAGTTTTACGAAATGAATACGTAAATATTACCAGCATAGTTCTGCCTCATTTTTTATACCAATGAATGGAATGAACAGCGCTTAGAATAATACACTCTTGTGACAATGAACATTAAAAAATGGGTAAGGAATATAAATTTGTAATTTCCACATTGGGCAGCTACCCAGCCGCCCACCTTAAAGGGAATGCTGATTAAAAGTGCCATTTTAACAACCAGACCCTTGAACTCAACAATAAATTAGATACCGGTTTTGATCTGCTGGATACCCCTCACTGTTTTCAGTCATTGTTCTCCAAAGCGAATCTCCAGGGACAGTAGGATCCTGTGCACGAACTGGACAGACAACTTTGCAAGGGTTTGCCTTGTCCACTGAAGGGGGCATTTGGTCCCTGGAAACCCCGTGTCTCTAATGGGTTTCATAGTCAGAGTTTTGTTTTGTTTGTTTGTTTGTTTGTTGTTTTACCTAGGGAATTGTTAAAAAAAATTGAAGCAGCAGTCTCTGGGGAACCTTGGATTCCATGGCCACCTGCTCTTTGTGACCTGAGTCTGCTTTTCCAGGATGGTGCCTCCACCCAGCTGGGGTGGAGGAGAGGTCCTGCAGGGAAGGAAGGAGAGAGGCAGGAAGTGGTGACTACAGATGCCCTTGAAGACATAGCTGCTGACGCCTCCAGGGAGGGGGCCAGTGGGACCCAGCACCAGGATCTGCTGTGGTCACCATCTTTCCGGCATGGGCAGAGTGCAGGTTCTCTGTCTACTTGAGAGGTGTCCTCCCACCTCCACAGGATAGGCTGGGGCCCCCCATCTGCCAGGTCCCAGAGCCCACGGTCCATCCTCTGATAAGCCACGTGGCTCTGTCTACTTCCCCAGAACACCCTTTGCCCCAGCCCAGAGCACCGTGAGCTGTCCAATAGCAGGCTGTCTTCATGACTAGCCCGTGGGGTCCTGGGCCCCAGACTCTGAGCAGTGCCCTGGAGACAGGCCTGTAACCGGGGAACTGAACTAAGTTGTGTAAGGGTGCTGTAAAAATACCCTTGACTGGATGTACGACTCCTGACACTGGGCTGCACTAAAGCCCGTGGGCTACAATTAGGGGAGTGTACCAGTTCTTCAGATGCCCGCAATCTGACCGGCCTTCCTTGGGCCTTCTCCAGCAGGACTTGGGATGATGCCTCAAAATCTGTAAAAGAAAAACAGACACTATTGTGGTTTTTCAATTCTCCTGGTTTTAAAAAATAATAATAAAATGTGAAGCATATCCATTGAGACTCTTTCACATTTCCATTGTTACCGTTGCTACAGAATAGTCTGAATGTTTGCTGTTAACTCTGGGCCTTGCGAACTGCAGGTCTTGACCAGCATGTATATGCCCGTGTGGCCCAGTTTCACAGCAACAAGTAAACTTTCTGAAGAAGCAGTTTGTGATCTTAGATCAAGGTGCTGTTAAATTACTAGATAAGTTGCTTTCTTGCAGGGAGGGACAAGATGTGAAGATTGCATGCAGAAGCAGGCAGACTTACGACTTTGCTGGGATCAACCTCCCCGGTCTGTCCATTTGTGTTGGGCACTGTTGCCCCAGCCAATGAAGCTTCAGGCTGTGTGAGGTTCAAGTAGAAAGAGTACGGTTTTCCTTCCAAATCCAATCATAATGGTATCCTTATAAGAGAGAAGAGACACACCCAGAGGTAAGGCAAGCGTGCAATGCAGCATGCCAAAGAATGTCTGGAGCTCCTAGAAGCTGAAAGAAACAGGCCCCTCCTCCCCCTAGAGAGACTTGAGAACGGACACAGCCCTGCTAATAATTTGATTCAAATCGGTGGCCTCCAAACTGAGAAACAAAGTTTCTCTGGTTTAAAGCCACCCGTTTTGAGGTATATTTTACAACTCTGGGAAGCATATTCATAGAACTTAATTAAGGTGTGCAAGATCAGCACCTTGAAAACACCAGCCACTCTGTGGGAGAGAACCGGGCTTTCTACTGCTACAAAGGTTATAGCCTCAGAAACTCACGAGTGGCATTTCTACCCTGTCCTATAGGGTTGCTGCGAGTCAACACTATGCCAAACTCACTCCGTGTCGCTGTGTTTGGATGCATGCAGAGAGAAGCTGAAGGGTGTGGGGAATTAGGGACTAGCGAGTAATGAGATTTGAATGGGGTTTTCCAAGCTAGGTAGTAGTATTATGAGAGGCTGATGATAAAGGAGGCTTTTATATGGTTCCATGTCTTGAGCTCAGGTACAAAATATTGGATCCTGTAGCTTGGTGATTCACTGTGATTTCAATTCAGCATAAGTAAATATTTATCTCTAAGTAAATTTATCTCTTTTCTCCAAATCTTCCAACGGTGCTCCTTTCCTTCACCCAAAGGAGCTCAGGTGACACAATTGTTAAGCACTTTACTACTAGCCAAAAGTCCAGTGGTGCAAAACCACCCACTGCTCCTTAGGGGAACGATGTAATAGTTTATCTCCATAAAGGTTGTTTTTGTTAGGTGCTGTTCTTTCAGTTCCAATTCATATCAACCTGACGTACAACAGGGTGAAACACTGCATCATCCTCACAAGTGTTAGGTTTGAACCCATTGTTGAACCATTGTGTCACTCTATCTTATCAAGGGTCTTCCTCTTTTTTTTATTATCTGTCTACTTTACCATGCATGATGTCATTTTCAAAGGACTGGTATCTTTTGATATAACATGACCGAAGTATGTGTGACAAAGTCTCACTATCCTCACTTCTATGGAGCATTCTGGCTATACTCTTCCAAGACATATTGTCAATATTCTTTACCAGCACCATGATTCAAATGCATTGATATCCTTATTTGGTCTTCCTTTTTCAAGGTGCAACTTTCACATCGTATGAGGCGATTGAAAATACCATGGCACCTTGGTCCTTAAAGTGACATCCTTATTATTTGTGGGTGTTTACTGTGTTTGTGTTAGTCTGGGTAGATTAGAGAAAAAAATCATAGACACTCATGTGTATAAGAAAGAGCTTTATATAAAGGGTAATTGTACATTAAGAAAACACCTCAGCCTAATCCAGATCAAGTCCATAAGTCCGATATCAGCCCATATGACCAAAACCATGCAATGATGCCGAGGGTAGAGAGATCACAGCCAGTAGGTGGAAAGTCTTGTGGATCCAGTGGTGTTATAACTATCTCAGCGCTGGCAGAGGTCTCCACATGCCTCCTCCAGCTCAGGGCACTAATGTAGCTCCATGTGTCTTGTCAGCAGCTATGTATCCCAGAGAGTTAGCATGAGTCTTATCTCTAATGAGCTATTTATCTCCTTAGTGCCTCCAAATGAGATCATCAAACTATGACCTGATTGACGGGTAGACTCCACCCCTTCACTCTTAATCCTCTCAAGTTGACAACAGATTATGTAACCACCATAGCATTGCTATAAGTCAAAAGCAACTCATTGACACCTAGTAACAACAGGAGAAATTAAATATTTTCAGCTTTGTTGGTCATATACTCTCTGTAATGACTTACTGAAATTTAATAATATGGCAAAGGCATCCACAAAAATATATTTTTAAAAAGGCATGGCTGTATTCCAAATAGCGGGTGGTGTAGTGGGTTACGTGTTTGGCTGATACGTGCAAAGTCAGCAGTTTGAAACCACCAGTTGCTCTGTGTTCAGAAAAAAAGATGAGCCCCAGAAACTCACAGTAGTTCTACTTTGTCCTATAGGGTTGTTATGACACAGACTCAACTCAATGGCAGTGAGGATTTGGTTTGCATTCCGACAATACTTACATGAAGAAGTACGTGTTAGATTTCATCTGAGTCATAATATGTGGACACCTCATTGACAATATTTAGACACGAATACTGATCTTAGATGTTCTGTTGACAATTTTCGCTGTTGGTCTCTGCACCCTATCATTCTCTTCCCTGTCTTGACATTTCTTGGTTTCTCGTTCACGCAGGATCAGTTGATTCCTCAGTAATGAGACTTTGCAGGTTCCACATCCCCACTTTCTGTCCCAGACCCTCTCTCTGTTCATGTGCACTTGGTTATCTGAGTTTCTTGGTTCTCGTTCACGCAGGATCAGTTGATTCCTCAGTAATGAGACTTTGCAGGTTCCACATCCCCACTTTCTGTCCCAGACCCTCTCTCTGTTCATGTGCACTTGGTTATCTGAGTTTCTTGGTTTTAATAGTTTAGGAATTCAGACTGCCCTCTGGAAACTACATCAAAGGGAAATATCCACATGGCCTCTGGCTTTCATGTGGGGTCAGCCAATGGGGATCTAAATAAGGCATACAAGGTGGGGTGGTATTTGTTCCCCCTACACCATTCTTAAAGCATATTAGGGGGGGTCCTTTCACAGAACTATGTCTCTCAAGACAGACAACAGCACTATAAACACACTTTCCTTCTGGGTTTCCGGAGCTGCTCCTTCCCCTTGTATCTGTGGGCTTAGTAAATTATTCATTGTGACATCTCTACACCTACAACTTTGGATATAATCTATTTGAGAATAAATCATCCTTGAATGTTCTGATTTATACCTGCTATCTGTTTCTCTTTTGTCCCTGGCCGAGAAAGACTCTGTGTTCTAGATCAATCCAGAGGAACAGGATTATCTGTTGGCTCAGCCCAAAAGTTTTGAGGGTAGACCAGTACAGGGCCTTTTGGTTAAAAGTGACTCACAAAGGGTAGTCAACATTTACTGACCATACACGTTAGTCACGCAGTACTGTGGGAAAGAAAATTGTCAAAACTCAAGCAGGCGTAATTGTTAACCGAAACTGGCAAAGGAAGGAGAGCATATATGAGATCATTGGGCATACAACTGGAAATCCAAAGTCAATCTGAAAAAGATGAGTTTCAAGGTCAGGCCAGGCATTCATTTGAAGAGGAATTTGAGGTAGTGAATGAAAAACAGTGAGGTAGTTAGTTTATTGTGCCAAACCGACCAATAAGCACATGCGGGAGTAATTGAAGGGCAGAGAACTTAATGGCTCAGTGAGCCTCGCCTTTCTAGCTCTCTGGTCTCATGTTTTGTCATGGTCTGATCAGGGTCCAGTTGACTTAGCCAGTTTTCCTGCTTCAACTGACAAGGCTCACTTCCTGCAAGACATCCCTGAGGAAAAGCCACATGGACCTACCCCAATGCAGCCGTGGGTGCTGGAGCAGCCGTGTGGAGACCCCTGCCAGGGCTGAGATGCTTACACTTCACTGACTCGACTTTCCTCCTGCAGTCGGTGTCATTGCGTGTGTTTTGTGAGATGGAGGAGGACTTTGTGGATATGTGTCGGACATATGGGTTAATATCGGACTTGTGGGCTTGGGCAGCACTGGGTTGGGATGTTTTTTTGATATGCACTTAACCTTTATATAAAACTGTCTCATACATGAGTTTCTGTGGATTTGTTTCTCTAAAGTACCCAGACTAACACAAACAGCACCAATTTGGTCGCGGAAAGTGAAGGGCAATGCTTTCAGACACATTAGGTTTCTACTGAAGTTGAGCATAAGAACTGTCCATAGGAAGGTACTCTTTAATTTTGCCTTGGGATTGTTACCGAAGTATATGCCTGAGGAACCAAACCTTACAAAGACTTCTGGTTTCACTAGAGAACCTTCCAGCTCCGCTTAGAAATAACAGCAGAACCCCGCTATTCAACCACATAAGTATTCGACCAAATCAGATTTCGTCACAAAATGTTGAAAAAATTTTGCATCGGAGCTTGAATAAAACAGCAGGATATGACTGATGCACGTGAGGTTTTTTTGGTAAACAAAAGCAGTTCATGTTCCATCACTTGGCTTTAGTTGGCATTGTTAGTATGCGTTGTTAGTACACATTGTTTAAACCTTTTGTGGCTGTGTTCCAAGAGCTTTTCTATAATTGTATAGTTTTTGTACTTTTTTTAGATTAAAAACATGGGTCCTAAGAAAGTGTTTTTTTGAAAAGAATCATCATGATAAGGAACTGGTTAACCGTATTATTGATATTGTTGATGGTAATTTAGTAAACCCTTTTAGAAAACAGTTAAGGAAGCACCAACAGCAGACCACATTAGACAGATTTTTTAAAATTTTATTTATTTATTTTTAGGGAAAGCCAGCAAGGTCCCAGTGAAAAAAGATCAAGAAGCGAAAAATCTCCTGAAAGGCAGCTACCAATTGATTTTATGGAAGGGGATGCCCCTTCCAAACAATGACTCTCTCTCCATCTCTCCTCTCCACATCCGTGTCCACAGATCCAGATCCTCATCAATCTCAAGGTATGGCCATACTTTGGTTGTTAAGATTTTTTAAATGCGTTTCTTATTTAAATTATATTATTTAACTCTGAACGTATTTCCTTTGAAATTCTTGGGTAATGTTTTGTATAAAAAGTCATGGTTAGGGTAAAACTTGGTGGCCGAGAATTTATTAATCCATTCTAAGTTATGTCTTATGGGAAAAATTGATTCAGAACTTAAATGCATTGCCTCTCAATGTTCCTTCTAGGATGGATTAGCATCGAGGTCCAGGGTTCTGCTGTATTTCATCATATTGTGGCAGTTCTATATCCCACTGTGTTGAATCCTAATATATGAGATCCCAAATAGATAACTCAAAACTGTGCTGCAATAACCCCTCGTTCACAAATTCTTACCTGACACATGAAGTTGTTGCTACTATGTCCTTTCATTTCAAATTGGGCCACACCTGAAACAAACTCTGCTAACCACAAGGTCTGTAGTTCAAATTCATGCCAACTGAGTCAAGCGTCAAGAAAGATGACACTTTCTACTTCTGTAAAGATTTGTAGTCTTGGAAATCCACAGGGACAGTTCTACCTTGTCCTATGGGGTCTTTATGACTCAGAATTGACTCGATAGCAGTGAGTCAGGTTTGGTTTTGAGCTGTGATTATTCGATGTGAGCTGTGCTTATTCCAGAACGGTGCTTCGTAGTTGAAGCAAGACCAGAAAGGACGTACATTTGTAAGATGTGGGTGAATTAGGGTGATAACTAGAATAGAATTGGAGCTCTGCTAGAAAGTTAATCTTGCTTAGAAACAAGGACAGCATATTCAATGTATAGCAACCAACTCTTGATCGATAGGGTTAGAAACAGTATTATCCAGCTCAAAGCTGGAGGCTGACCACAC
Source organism: Tenrec ecaudatus (assembly GCF_050624435.1). Classification (NCBI taxonomy): domain Eukaryota; kingdom Metazoa; phylum Chordata; class Mammalia; order Afrosoricida; family Tenrecidae; genus Tenrec; species Tenrec ecaudatus. Next base: position 105,056,725 of record NC_134537.1, read on the forward strand.
TATTTTGAATATATGTTGCTTTCTACTGCCCTGCGAATAATTTAAATTACCACATCAGGCTCTAAAAGGGATCACTTACACCTCTTCTGAATCTCTCCTGGGGATTTGACCCCTATTCATACTGTTGCCCATACCCCTCCAGCTAATTCAGAATTTAGAACCAATCCCTTTATAACGCCTTGGTCAAAATGTTTCTGCAGGGTTACTAAATATAAATTTAGAAATGAGCCTTTTAATGTTTCTTTTTGAAAAGCATTTAAAAACCTGGGGGAATAGTAGGCGCTAGAGAAGGGGGCTGGGCCAAACAGGTTTCACCTTGACTCGCAGTGTATGCCACCTTGACTCGCGGTGTATGCCACCTTGACTCGGTGTATGCCACCTTGACTCGGTGTATGCCACCTTGACTCGGTGTATGCCACCTTGACTCGGTGTATGCCACCTTGACTCGGTGTATGCCATACCCAGGAAGTGCTGGGCCATTATCACTCCCTTCCGTTTTGAGGTTAACCTGTCAGAAAATACAGTGTGGTTCGAGATTTTTAAATATTCCAAATGTTCATATGCATATACACACATGGAGAGAATGCTAGTTGCCTTTTGATGAAAAGGAACAAAATAAGAAGCATGATGTGGTGAGGAATCAGGAAGAAATCACCTGCTGGAAATCACATGCAGAACTAACCATGGTTTCAATCTCTGCAGGCAAAAAAAAAAAAAAAATCCAGGCCACAGTGATATCTAAAGAGTGAGGAAAGTGCAAACTAATGGGTGACTGGTTAAATTCATCTTCAATAATTCATACAGAAATCAGGAGCAGAATAAAGCTGGAGAAATCTGAAAATGTCAAGCAGAGACACCTATTAAATGACCTTCTAACCATTATCCAAGGTCAGAAGAAACATTAGCTTGAAACCATGTGAGTCCTGGATTTTAAAAAGATGATGCACATTGTTCTTCAAGGTCTAGTCCCCATTTTAAAGCATAAAAGAGGAAGCAAACCCCAGAGATAAACAGATTTAATCCAGATTGCTCTGGACTTAACTGTTAAAAGGCATTAGTTCAGTGGAAGCAGCAGTGGGTGTGAATTATTCAATGCCCATATCCTTCCCAACTTTAAGGTGTTTTGTTTTTTTTTTAAACTAGGTGTCAAGACCATCAATAATTGATAAAGCATTTGTAAACCCTTAGCAAATGAACAGTCAAGGGACACATTAATAAAACATCTTTTAAAATCTCAGTCTCTGGGCTGATTCTCATCATCTGTCCCAAAGATGAGTGAACTAGCTGGCTCCACCAGCCCCAAAGAGCACTGCTGAACAAGGTGAGGCAGAGGGCAGAGCCTGCAGGAAACCAGGACCATCTTTGCACTGGGTCCCATATCCCTCCAGCTGATTCAACGTTCATAACCAATCCCTCTATAAATCCTTGGCCAAAATGTTTCTGCAGGGTCACCAAAAATACATTTATAAATGAGCCTTTTGCCATTTCTATCTGCAAAGCAAAACAATTCAGAGCCTGGGGGAATTGGAAGGTTAAGGGGCCAGTGCAAATCTTCACCTCGAGGTCACCATTCAAATTCATTTCAGGTGAAAGGAGAGGTCAGGGTTGCAGAACACCACAGCTTTGGGGGCGTTAAGTGGCTGGGTTCATCTTATTCTCACTGGATAACGCAAAAGAAATCAAATTGTATTTTACTGACACGACATCTTTCTTCCTCTGAATGAGGAATAATGCATCTACTGAAAGGAGCCAGCTATTAGCATATCAACCTGTCACTGCCCCTGGGCAGGGAAGTGATTGTCAAAATCTCAGTGTAAATATGATCAAGAGGCGAGGGTCGGGCTCCCAGGGCAGGAAGGCATGTGCCACAATCCTATCAAGAGAGTGACACCCCAGGATTGAGTTGAGGCTACTCGGTAGGAATTGCTTCCTTCGAGGAGTTCCCCTCAATGCCAGGGTGCAGAGGGTCATTGGAGGGATGTTGAGTGATTTCAGATATATTTGCAAACATATATGGAGCAGCAGTTGTACGTGTGATCCTGTAGCGGCTGAGTTCCTAATTATCGGATGTAGTATGCTTTTTTTGACATATTATTTTACATTACATAGACATTGCATAGAACAACAAATGATTTTCCAAGGTGGTACAATATTTCAAATGATCAGGTTATAAAAAAATTCTACTACATTTCTGAGGTGGATATTTACAAAAGTCAACCTTGATACGAGACCTTGGAGGGTAAGAAGATGCAAGGTTTCTCCATCCCTCACGTACACATGTTGGTCTAAATATTCCACACTGCTTCTGCATGGATTCCCATGTTACGGATTCAGTGCTACTTAGACCACAAAAAAGACGTGAACCTCTTATCTGGAAAAGTCATAGCAGAGCTATGCAGTAAGTACTTTCTGCTCTTAATACATTCTAGAGCCACTGGAAAATATTAAATGAAATCATTAAATCAACCAAGTATGCAAAAAAGACTAGGTCTTCCTCGGTTGATTTCCTTTGTTTAGTTTAGAGTTGGGTTTGGGTTTGGTTTGGGATTTGGCTTAGGATCAGATTTTCCATATTTATAAAGTGTGCTCCCCATAATGGACATCTACCCTCATTCCAGAAAGTTCTTCCTGCGCCTTTAACTTAAGCACTTTCCCTAAGCCTCTTCAGATTGCTCTCTAGCAAATCCCTGCTTTATTTTCTTCATAAGCCATTATTATGGTGGTAATATATTTATTTCTTCTTGACTTATGTATCTGTCCCATGCCACCATTAATTAAAAACAAATTCCATATAAAAAAAAACAAACCAGACTGTCTGCTGAATGAATGATAAATGCTTGTGGCACAATTCTTTACATGGATTAATAAGTACATGGACTAATACAGAAAATAGGGAAAACATCAAAACAGCTTTTAAAGGCAATGTGCTAAAAATATCCTCCATGAGATTGAGCAGTAGATTATCTGAGTTTGCAGAAAGATGCCTTCTAGCTAGAGTGAATATGGGAGACTGTGTGAAGCCCGAGCTCTTTTCAATGACTGCTGAAAGGCTTCAGCTTTGAGAATGGTTTTAGAGAAATATGTCCATCAGTGGAGAGCATGGTGAAATATCTGTGGAGCTGCGTGAATGAAAAAATGGAAACTACCATGACATGAATGATGGAAGGAAATCCTGCTGAGGTGGCAATAACCCCCAAACAGCTCATTGTTTTCGTGATGTGTCAGAATGCTTCCCCATTATGCCATTCAAATTACAACACACAAGACACTTGTCCTGGAGATTTCAAAGTGGGAAAACTCCTCATTTTAAGGAATTAAAACTTTCAATAAAAGCAGTGAATACACTCATAGTTTACGCATTGCTCATAACCAAATACTTGACTACATGTGATTAACTTCCCCTGGATAAGAGTTTGCTTCTGAAACAACACCTGAATAACCTGGAAGAATCTTAGTGTGCCGTTTCTTTCTCTTGTGGATGCTTTTCCTGACCCCAGCATATATATTCTTTATATAATGAATTTTAAAAATAAGCTAAAATAAAAACCAACAAATATGGCCATAGATCTAAAAAGTGTGGCTATTATATTTTTTTGCACATGACAAAATGATACTCTGTGCTCCTCCTGGATAATGGTTAAGCCCTGCCTATCTCCCAATCACTCACTCCTTGCCCTCGCCAGATATTTGTTCTTGTAATCATCTTGTTCTACTTGCAGGAACACATTTCTTTCCAACAGCCTCCTATATCCTTGTAGGCAATGGGCTGTGTCCATTCCGATCAGCACAAAGGATGCAATGGGAAAGATCCTGAGGTAGAGCGTCAAGTGCGGAGCCAAGTAAAGAGGTTTTGGTGATGGCATAACCCTAATTACTTATGTGCACTGCCAGATAAATTACCTAGTTAGACCCCCTATTCCCACTTTGCTTCTGTGTGGCTGTAGTCTGATCCTTTCCAAAGCAAAGTCCACCCAGCCATTAAAATAAATCAGGAGATTGTCACTACCTCTCAGGCTCCTCAGAGAAGAAGCTGAAAACAAGTGTGTACACACAAACCTACACAGAATCCCTGGCACTGAAGATTTCATCAGCGGTCTGACAAGAGGATATTTAATTAACTCTCATACCTGTCTCTCCCTGCATGAGACAAACAAAGAGAGGAGCTCTGGAAGATTAATTAATTCAAGATGTAAATGCAGCATCAGATTTTTTTTTTAAAAAGAACAAACAAACAACTAAAATTCTCAGTGACAGAAGTTGGTAGGAGTCAGGAGTGTTTCTCTTGGCTTGGGAGCCCAAGAGAGTTCTTAAAAATTTTGCCACCAAGCACTCCTCTAGCATAAGAAGCCAAGTGGGCATGCTTCGCCAGTGTGTGCAATCACCCACCAGACGCTGGAAACGATGCCTTGGAGAATGGCCGCCCGCAGGGCGGCTAAGGAGCTCGGGCGTCTCGCCTTCAGAGGCATGGACATTTTAAGCTATTTCCCCAGTGGTTAGAATGGCTTTGCAATATTTACAATGTCTTTGCAACAGAGAACAATTATTTCACAATGTTAATGTATGCATGTATAAAAACCCTACTTTCTTGACCCTCTTTTATTCACTCCAGCCCATGAGGGGGCTTTGGAAGAAAGGGCTGGGGTCCTCAGTTCTACCCTCTGAACTTAACTTGGCCTGAGCCATGAGGAAGAGGCAACTGGTCCCCACCCTTCCAGCCATAAAGCTGGAAGGTAGGCCCTCCCCTCCAAGGGAAGCATCGCCGTGTGCAGGTCTGCCTATATGAAGGGCAAAGCATGGGGAAGCTCATTGTGCCACAAATCGTTGAGCACATCGTATAAGTCAGACTTCATTTTTTCATTGTTTACATGGCTGTGCTTTAGAGGGTGGACGAGGAGGAGGGATTAATTTATTGATGCATCAAACACCTCTTTTACTCAATGGAAGGACGGTTTGGATAGCATGAAGGATTTGAATACTTTTGTTTTCCACCGATACAATTTATTACAATGCAATAAGATTAGATCTTTACTGAGTTAGGGTAAACTAGAATTAAGTTAAAAGTAAAAAGTAAACACCATACAGGCAGAATGATAGATATATGAATTGATTTGAAGTTATAAACCTTACAGCATTGTCTTGGAGGAGAATTCTTCAATGGAGGGATACAGGTCAAGAAGCCCTAGATCATGGGTGGGCAACATTTTTTCTACCAAGATCCATTTGGATATTTATTACATAATTTTCAGGCCATAGTAGTCAAACTTTTAACTCACACCTAATGTGAAGGCTAAGGAACCCTGGTTGCATTGTGGTTATATAATCCACAAGTTGGCTGTTCAAAACCGCCAGGGGCTTCAGGGAGGACAGATGGAGCTTTCTACTCCCATAAAGAATTACAGTCTTGGCTTAAGTAGAGAGCAAATGCTTTGAGAATGATTGGGGCAGGGAATGTATGGATGTGCTTTATACAATTGATGTATGTATATGTATGGATTGTGATAAGAGTTGTATGAGTCCCTAATAAAATGTAAAAAAAGAAAAGAGGAGGAAAAAAGAAAATAATTAGGGCAAAGAATGTACAGATGTGCTTTATACAATTGATGTATGTATATGTATGGACTGTGGTAAGAGTTGTATGAGCCCCTAATAAATTGTTTAAAAAAAATTACAGTCTTGGAAATCCCCAGGGGTAGTTCTACCCTGTCCTGTAGGGTCTCTATGAGCCAGCATTGAGTCAAAGGCAATGAGTTAATGTCATGGCTGGAACTGTTACTCTTTGGTGAAGTAGGCGATGTTAGCAGGTATTAATGATTTGGGGGTCTTGAGCCCTAGATATCCTTGAATGAAATGTCAGGGCAAAAACAAATGATCATTTTCCTATAGTTCCCGTCTGTTACATTTCACTCAAAAATATATTCACATATTAAAAAAAGGAAACGCTTTCCCGGTCCTCTATAATTAGAATCATTTGCTTCCCTTTAAGTATACTTTGCCTTTCATGACCAATAAAGGGCTCCTCTTATCACGGTCTCAGACTCTCCGGATTTTGACTTTCTTCTCTTAAAACTTCTTGATTCAAATGACCGTGCATTGTTTTGCATCAAATGAAGTTCAGCATCACTTTTTTCTTTCTAATAGACTCAATGGTTTGAACTATCTTGACTTCCAAGTCCTTTCATCTGGGATCATCTTTTGCTGTCCGTTCATTGGACAGTTGTTACCAACTATAAATTTCTTTTAAAACAGAACATGAGTCAAATGCTGCATCCTTTACATGATCAGAAGGCTTACGTATTAACATGATTTTGTACCAGTAAATTTTAAAAGATTAGAACATAACAGGATCAAAATACAAATAGATACGAGTATTCATTATAGAGCTGTTGATAAATGCAAAATATTGTGAATAGTCTAAATGTGCATGCATAGACTAAAGAAATAAAATTGGGTGCATCCACACAGTAAATCTGTCTAAGACGGCTCTTGGTTATACAGTGGTTAGATCAATGGATTGCACTCTGCAGCTGCTCCAGGGGAGGACATTGTTGCAGTGTGTGCTCATGAAGACAGCAGTCCTCTATGTCCTGTGGGGGAGTGCTATACTGAATCAACTCCAGAGCAATGAATTTAAATATGTCTGAGGTCGATGGTTTCTCCAGTTGAATAGCATTTGGGCCGTCATGCTCTTTTAACTATGCTCCAACATGCTTTAGGTCCTGATGCATTCCTATGTTAGAAGACAACAAATGCCGGGAGTAAATGTATGATGTTTTTACATAGTTGATAGTAGTCAAGGGAATAAACGCTTCCAAGTTCACCTTCAATCACCATCAATGAACCAAATCACTGAAAGACAACAGTATCATTTGGAAATTTTAGATTCTATATTAGGTAAGCAATTTCTTTAATATTTGAAGCAGTATCTCTTATACATTACTTTTAATAGCTAACACCTTTTAAGGATATAGTGTATGTCAGATCTTCTGAAAAATTGTCATTGGTATAGTTAAGTGCTCTCCAATTGGTTGCAACTTGGCAGTGAACCTGGACACAATAAAAGGTGCTGTGCCATCCTTAAAACTTGCTACGTTTGAGCCCATTGTTGCCATCCCTGCATCAGTTTGTCTCATGGAAGCTTTCTTTTTTGCTGAACTTGGTTTAATGTCCTTCTCTAAGGACTGCCCCTGACTATGCACACGCACACCCTCACAGAGCAAATCCAAAGCACGTTCAGCAAAGTCTCTTTCTTCTCACCTTCTAAGGAGCGTTCTGACTTCACTTCTCTGCAGCCACATTGGTTTGCTCTCTGGCAGTCCATAGTGTATTCTTCACCAGCACCAGAATTTAAATGTGCCAATGACTTGGCCTTCCTTTTTCATTGTCCAGCTTTGAATGTATGTGAAGCATTTAGAAATATGATGGTTTGTGTCAGGCATGTCTTAATCATCCAAGCGACATCTTGGCTGTTCCAGAGGTCTTTTGCTACAGATTTGCCAAATTCTGAGCGCTTTATACAAAGTATAACCTTTCATCTTCAAGTCCACTGTGGGTTAGGCACTCCATTGTCAGCGCAGGAAGAACGAGGTAGCTTGAGGGGAGCTTAACTCGTCCAGTCAGACACTTGAAACTAGGCTTTTCATCTGCATTCCGACTTCATGCTCTTACCAAGGGCACAAGGCATTCTGGGTTAATAGGGGATACGTGCATTGGCTGTGACATGCCATACTCATTTTCCCTCGCTTCGGTTTCTTTGGCAACTCACTGCACCTCCAAGTGCATCACGATGACTGCTGGCCTCCTGAAAAGGTCAGGCAAGCCCCCTCCAGCTGCATGTTGCCACACACACCACGCAGCCATGCCTCTCCCAGCTTTGTCATTTGTTGCTATAGATTTCCTATATTTTCAATTATGTTCTTTTTCAGGATGGTTACATCAGATTTGAGGGCAATAAAGGGTTAATTAAATGATCTTGGCGTAATTACTCATTCTGAAACATCTCCTGTTTTAGTTGTGGCATTGGATGATTTTGTGTGGAAAGAGAGAACAGGAAAACTCTCCCAGGGCGGCAGCAACAGCTCAAGCTGATAAAGGAACGAAGCACTGCCTATTCTTCAGTGATTTTGATCACAAGTGGGAGAGTATGTTACTTGTCAAAGTGCTATTAGGAAACTCAGTGTGAGATGAAAAGTGGAACTGGAAAAAACAAAACAAAAAACCAACCTGCTCAGCTTTTTCCTCTGCTCAGGAATGTTTCTGTTTGTTCACTTAAAAATGACAGTTTTGATACATAAGACAGAAAACGCCTAGGTGGCACTAGGATATGTTTTCTACTGTTCCGATTCTAAATGGAGAGCCAGACAGCCTCAAGTCTTGCTGGCTCACCCTCCACCCTCCCCACCTTTCTCACAAGGAGCTTGATGAGGACCTGATTGGAAACCATGAAGTCACACAAAGTTACTTGGCAATTAAGGCAAAAGGTAAAATCAAAACAAAAACAGTAAAACGAACGAACAAACAAAAACACAATAACAAATACTTGAGGATGTCTTTTACCTGAAACAAAAAGGATGTACTCTACACTTCGTCTTCATTACCCAGCCACTTTGAGAAAGCTGGAGCTCTGCTTTTCTGAAGCGCAAAAGCATTTATACAACTCAAGCTGATAAAAATCATGGATCGCTAACATCAAGGTTTTGTCTCTTTGTTCCTCAGTGTGGAAGCATGGAACAGTAGTATTTTCAAGCCGTGCTTTGCTGCATCATGTTTTCTACCAAGGATTTGCTATAAAATCAAGCTGGGTAATTGAAAAGATCAAGGCAAATCATCTAAATAAATCTATATGTCTGACGTTTGTGATCGCCTTCTGCCTGAAACTACCCCAAAGTGAATGGTGGGAAAACATCGGGTTCTAATTCTACACCTGGTACAAAGTAGGTTGGTCTTTTAGGAAAGAAGTAATTCTAGTTGACATGCTGACCACTGGTTCCTTGTATATCAGTATTTCTCCACAGTTTCTTTCTATCATTATATCATTGTCTCCCTCAACATCTAAGTTATATATATATATATATATATATGACAGCCTCCTGTATACAACTATATTTTAATTAATTATAGTCCAAAGAATATCATTAAAATAGTTTATGTAGACATACAATGTTCTCTTCAGTTGTATTACAAAGTTAGTCACCTATACAACATCTCCTAGAATTGGTCCGTCTAAACATCCTCACAATTGGACTAACATACTATGCTAGTGTGGGTACTTTAGAGAAACAAATCCATAGAAACTCATGTATAAGACAGAGTTTTATATAAAGGTTAAGTGTGCATCAAGAAACATCCCAACCCAGTGCTGCCCAAACCCACCAGTATAACATTAACCCATACGTCCAACACCGATTCACAAAGTCCTCCTCCATCTCATAAAACAGACACAACGATGCCAACTGCAGGGGGAAAGCCTAGTCAGTGAGTGTGTAAACATCTCAGTGCTGGCAGGGGTCTCTACAGGGTTGCTCCAGGGCTCTATCAGGGTAGGTCCATGTGGTTTCTCCTCAGGGATGTCTTGCAGGAAGTGGGCCTTTCAAGCTAAAGCAGAGAACTGGCTGATGCAGCTGCAGCCTGGTCTGACTATCACAAAGCAAGAGACCCGAGAACTAGAAAGGTGAGCCTCACCAAGCCATTTATCTCTCTGCCCTTCAATTAACCCCACACGTGTTTTTTGGCCAGTTGACACACTAAACTAACTACCTCATAGACTAACATCATGATAAATGGAGAAAAGAATGAAGTTGTTAAGGATTTCATCTCTTGTGGATCCATAATTAATGCTCACAGAAGCACCAGTCAAGAGATCAAATGATTCATTGCGTTGGGTAAATCTGACACAGAAGACCCCTTTAAAGTTCTGAAAAACAAGGGTGCTACTTTGATCAAAACCTTGGTGTGTTTAATTGCCTCCTGTGCATGTGAAAGTTGGAGTGAAGATGGAAGAAATATCTATGCCTTTGAACGATGGTGCTGGCAAAGAATATTGAAGTCTCATGGACTTCTAAAAGATCAAGCACAACCAGAATGCCCCTAAGAGTCAAGGATGGCAAGATATCATTTCACTGACTTTGGCCACGTTATCATGTGAGACCAGTCCCTGGAGAAGGCCATCACGCTTGATCAATGGGAGGGTCAGCAAAAAGGAAAGTTCTCTCTGCGAAGGATTGGCACAGTGACTACTTCGCTGGCACTAACAGCGGAACCATTGTGAAGATGGTGCAGGATTGGATGGTGTTTGTTCTGTCATGCTTAAGGTTGCTGTGAGTCAGAATCAACTCCTAGCCCCTAACGTAAGCTTTCTTCTGCATGACGACCTCTGAAAAATACAATAGCCGATGAAATGACTTGGCGGAGAAAAAAATTCCCCAAGTGTAATCGATGACTATTAGCTGACAGTCTGATTCCTTGCCTAAATTGTAAAGGGGAATCTGAGGTGGGGATAGGAGGGACCAGCTAATTGTTGCTAAAATAGTAAGTGGGCAGATATGATCAAAATCAGGTTTGAATGAATGCTAAAGTCCTCAAGGGAAGAATCTGAACTCTTGGCTGCCAAGGTTCCCAGTAGATTTTGGGATTCCTAATCCCCTTTTTTGGTCCCAGTTCTGGGTACTGAGTGTATGATTTCGCTCTTTATCATTCTAGATGTTAGGCTTTCCCTGGTTTCCTTTCAGTACTGGCATTATAGTTTAGTTCTTTATTTACTTATTCCCATTTATTTCCATAACAATAAAGCCTTCAAAGTATAAATTATCTCTTGGGTGGTGCAAACCCAAGAGTAGTATAGAATTGACTATTAATACCAAGAGATTGGTGATTTGGTCTATACAGAGGCAAGACTGAAAGAGCTGATGATCTACTCTGAACAAAAGAGTTGTTAAAGACCCTGTGGATGACAACTCTACTCTTACACAGTTGACTTCCCAGGAGTCACACTCTACTCAATGACAAGTGTGGAGATAAAGGGCAGGGAGCTTACTGTAACCCAAAGCTGGCAGCATGATGAACTCCACCTATGAATAGGGAATGAAGCAATAATCTGACTCTAAAACAATAAGCACTTTGCATGTATTTATTTTCGCTTAAAGTGTTTAATCAAATAATATGTCCTTTGGAAAACTCAGAGTGTCTAACTTAATTTAAAAGATACTTTCCTCATGTCTTCTTTAGATCAATTGCTATGCTATGTTATAATTCGATTACTGTCTTGTCTTATTCTTGGATGAGAGCTCTTTTAGGTAAGAGCCAACTCTCACTCATTTTATACCCAGGTATTTAACAGTAACTGGCACGTAGCTGAAACTCGGTAAATGGCATGTTGAATGAATACATAAGTGAGAAAAACATCTTGAATCTATCCCTTTACATTTCCAGGCTTCAATTCCTTAATCTTTAAGATAGTTTAGTTGTTTTCCTGGGTCCCTTTCAAATGTGATGAATAGAAGAAATAGGCAATGTCTTAAAATATGGATGTTCAGTCTCTCAGGAAAAGAAACTATTAAAGAAAATTGTTTCATTTTTCCTTTGATTTAAACTAATGCTTTGAAAGAAAATCTTGTTTTAATTTTAAAATGTCTTCTCCAAAATGCTTGCTCTGGAGATAAGTTCAGGTACAGGTGGAATAATGTGCACTGGGATGTTGTTGTCTGACACACATATTTTATGAGTTGAAAACTGGAACATATACTCTGGCAGAGAAGACCATGTTTATGGGGATAAAAGAATAAAATATTTTAAAGCAGATATAGTCTATGCTGTGTGTGACAAACATAATTCTGAATGCTGGGACTGTTTGTTGGTGGCTGCTGTTGTTCAAACAGCTCACGATCTGGAAAACAGAACTTCTCGAACCAAGGAACAAGGGGAACCTCAGTGAAGGATAAGGCAACGTAATGAGGCTGGAGGAAGGACATTGAAGAATAGAAGGCCTTAGCCCCCTCCCTAAAGGCAGGTTCACTCTGAAGGGCCATCCAACAGCCCAGCTCCCCTTTAAATCTACTTTACTCTGCAGTTCAACTCTGACCTCACCTCGCTCATGCATACCTTTCTCCCCACCGGGGTTCAGTCATCATAGTACTCTACATTCCTGCTGTGAGTCTCTCCTCTAAATTCACCTACCCCTGTGAATAGACCTGGATTCAAATCAGATTTGTTCTTTGAAAACATTCAGTATATCTCCTCTTTAACCTTATTCTTTGGACATGTGCTGCCGCTCAGTAAGGTAACCACTCACCCACCACATGTGGCTATATAAACATACAAACGAAACAAACTCACTGTCATCACGTCCAGGCCAGCTCATAGCCGCCCTGTTCGATACACTCAGTCGGGAGTTCCTGCGACTGTAACTAGCTACAGGAGTAGAAAGCCCCATCTTTCCCCATGGAGTGAGTGGTGGTTTCTAACTGCTGACCTTGCAGATCTCTATGTAATCACTATGCCACCAGGGCTCCTAAATTTAATCAGCTATAATTCAATAAAGTTTAAAATTCAGCACTTTGTCACACTTGAAGTAGTCAATTGCTGCATATGGTTAATCACTATAATACTGGATAAAATGCATATGGAGGACATCTTCATCATCATAGAAACGTATGCTAGACATTGTTGTTTGGGGCGCAAAGTAGTTTTAATTATGTGTATTAACTCCTCTACTGCTAACTGAACCCTTGGATTACCTGGCTTTGATTGTTTTTCTTTATTTCTGCAGTTATTTCCCATGACCCTGAGCTGAATAGTTATTTCCAAGATAATCATTATTTTATTACAGGTTGATCTGTTTTCTAAACAAATAGGTTTGTCTTTTATTTTACCATTACGTCATCTTTTCTAAGGAATCCTGGTTGCACAATGGTTAAAGCTTAGCTGTTAACTCAAAGGTCAGAGGCTCAAACTCACCTGCCACTCTGCTGGAGAAAAGACTTCACAATCTGCTTTCATCAAGATTATAGTTTAGGAAACCTTATGAGTTATTTCTACTTTGCCCTATAGGGTTGCTAGCAGTCAGAATTAATTCAACTGTACACATCAATAGAAATAACAATATTATTATTATTAAGAAGTGTATGAGGGAAGGTAGGCCAGCCCCCACAACTAATCACGGGTTCAATAGGTACAATTGTATGGTTAAGATACATAAAGATTATAATAAAGTCATAGAGAGCATGAGGTATAGGAGAGAGTCAAATAAAGAAGTCAGACATGTTTCATGGTAGCATGCTCACTTCCTGGATGGCCATGATCTTACCAGTCAGATCCGCACAGAGCTGAGTGGATGTGTTGTGGGGCAGAGACCCAGCAGCTGGCTCAAGACCCTGGTTTCTGCTAATCAAGGGTTATATCAACTTAGGGAGGGAGCGTGATTGCAGGTCACCACACGTCACGGGAAGGGGCAGTACAATAGGCATACACATCGTAGGAAGGGGATGCATGATAGGCATAAATGTGACAGGAAGGGGATGCATGATAGGCATAAGCGTGACAGGAAGGGGATGAGCTAGGGGTGTGCACATAGGAGTGGGAGGGACTAGAGGTATACATGTGACAAGATGGGTGGATCCTTGATTCATGATGACAGCCTAATCTTGGTTGCCCTTGGGTGGGCTTGACCTCTCTGGGGTATTCTACAAGGAAAGAGTTAACTACTATCCTTATCAGAAGGGATTGTGTCCTACTTGTGGGATAAATAGTGGTGACTACTTGCTGTGGATGGCTGATAACCTTTAGGGAGAATAATCCCTGACCTACTTCTGCTGACCTCCAAGTGTCTAGTCATTCACCACGTGTAGCAAGCAGCTCAGTCTGGCATATATTTTGGGGAGACAACTTGGGAGAAATCCTTCCATTTCCCACAGAAGTGTTTGTGACAGAAGGAAGAACAGAGAGGCCACAACAAGGATACTTTTGGTTCCTTATGTAAATAGCTCTCTGTGAGTTCTCTTCATTGTCTTTCAGAGAGCATTGCTGATATCTGTGGCTGATAAGGTCAGGCTCTACTCTCATGGGCATCCACCACAATTCTTCATGACATGATTTTTGTTTTATTTGAGAAAATAACTGATAGTTGCTAGGAAGCTCTTAAAAGACTTAAAGGGGCTCATTGCAACTACTTCAACTGAAGTGATAGATACAGAAGTTGGGATATAATTAACAATATTAACACTAAATTATACCTAAAGATGATGATGCTGACATATTTTAGGGGACATGTAAAATCTGGCTATGTCACAATCTACTTAACCTCAGGTGATTTTCTTAGTCTCACTAAACCTTTATTGACAAATGAAACTAGGATATATTTGAGCACTGAATGAGAAAGCTTGTAAATTTCACTCACTGTTGCACCTATCACAATGTAGATTGGCACCAAATATTTGTTCCCTCTCTTGATATTCTATTTATTAATATTCATTCTTCTTTTATTTCTTTAAATGGATTAGATGACGATATTCTATAGTTGTCACTTTTAGTTTTGACTATCTTTGTATGGAATTACACATTACCCTCATACTAAATTGGGCTGAAATAATACACTAAAGAAAGTGATTTGCCTATGGGCTCAGAAATAACATAGATATTACTTTACATACAGGCTTCAGGCTTGCTTTCCTTGCCACCTTGGGCAACATAGTGAAGCTCCCACAGATTTAGTTTCTTCATCTATAAAATGAAGGTGAAATCTACATATATATATCTTACTAGGCTGTTGTGAGAATGAAGTAAACTATTCTGTGTGTAGGGTTTAATTTGGCTCTCTATAATTACTGGAAACTATAATACAAAAGAAGGGAGATCAGGAAAGGGGATAAGAATTTAAAAGAAAGAGAAAACCTTAAAGTAAAATTATTTTCCATGCCTACAATCATCCTGGGGCTCCATTTCTATCTCTTGTGATGTGAGGCAATATGACACTGTTGTGGAAACATCAGTTTGGGGAGTAAACTGCTAGGTACAGACTGATCCCCCTCCACCTTAACCACCACCTAGCTCGGTGTGCTTAGCCAAGTTATTTTGATGCCATCTCCCTCCTCTTTTCTCTGCATTAGAAATTATAATGTCCATTTCCTTGAAATATAAAGAGTACACAAGGTTCTTTATTTGGCAGTGATTGCTAAACAGCAGGCGATTCCAGGAGGGCAACTCAGTGATTTCAGTGCATTCGGGGGTGTCTCAGAGGACAAACGTGGTGCCCAGTTTCTAAAATGTTATAGCCTTAGAACTCCATGGAGCACAGTTCACTTTGACACATGAGGTCACAATAAATTAGAAGCAACTTCATACCAACTAGTTTGTGCTATTTAGCAGATAGTAAAAATTTTAATAAGGCAGAATTAGTATGCGTGAACTTTTTCTTTTTTCAATTTCTTTTGGGACCAGTATCCGAAAGGGGAAAACAATATTTTATTATCAAGGGACTAATTACTTATGTTACTTCCTTCATTCAAAATGTAGAGGAGGAGAAAAATTTGGCTACAAATTTATAAAGCCCCAAATAAGTCTTTGAAGAGTTGATATCCAAGAATTTATGTTTGGCACGCACACACACACACACACACACACACACACATTATCCATGTATAGAAGCCAAAGGCTAATGATAAACTACGTAGTGAATAATTGTAATGACTCGATTTTGAAAAGTCCTTCCAGCTTAAAGAATAATTTTATGTTCCAGTTTTGTTCAATGTGAATTGTTCTAGAAGCTATGTGACTTCGTTTCTATTCATCTGGTTTAACTAATGTATTAAACACAAAGAAAGTGAAACCCTGAGATTTGGTTCAATTCATGATTTAATAGATGAATAAACCAATACAAAGCATATATCATATGAATATATATCATATGAAACTAATTTGGGGTTCAGAATATTAGTACTTCTTATGGTTTTAGTTTACCAGTTAGCTCCATTTAAGTGCCAGTAATTATGACAACCGTTGTGGTGTCTGTAAGGGCCTGTTCTAAATGGACTATTTGCTCTATTGCTTAGAGAAATTTTTGGATATAATAGGGAGGAGAGATCCCTACCCCATAAGGATATTGCAGCCTAGCCTAAAGTCTAGACCAGTGGTTCTCAACCTTCCTAATGCTGCGACCCTTTAATAGCAGTTCCTCATGTTGTGTAACCCTCCAACCATAAAATTATTTTTGTTACTACTTCATAACTGTAATTTTGCCACTGTTATGAATCATCATGTAAATATCTGATATGGAGGATGTATTTTCATTGTTACAAATTGAATATAATTAAAGCATAGTGATTAATCAGTAAAACAATGTAATTTTATATTTTTAAATATTTATTTCTAATGACACATAAATGGAATTTTGTCTTGAAGCATGGAGTAGCATGGGTAACAGTCTTCATGCCGGGTACTCATATGTGGGCATATCTGCATGTGAGTGGACCCGCCTGGAGACGGAGAAAGGAGCGGGGTCTCGGTTCCTAAGACCATCGGAAATAATGTGTTTCCCCATGGTCTTAGGCGGCCCCTGTGAAAGGGTTGTTGCACCTCCAAAGGGGTCACCACCCACAGGTTGAGGATCGCTGGTCTAGACACTTCTGAGAAGTTCTGGATTCGAAGGATTTACAGCCTCCGGCCTTTGGGTCACCCTGCCTGCCTACGTGCTGATGTGAGAATGACAAGGTGGAAGACGACCGGTGCAGAAGAGACACCGTGGGAAGCGCCCTCCCTCTGTAATGCCATATAAGGTAGAAACGTAAACTGTGTGGAGAACCCTTGGCCATGGGACATTAGTCTGCCATTGCTCTGCCAAGCCCCTTCCGCTGATCACCGGAGTTCTGAGATTCTTTCTCCTGGCTTGGGCTTCCTGCAACATTTCTGGTGCGCTGGTTGGGAAATGGGACCACCTGTGGGGAGAACAAATCACCTGGTGTTTGTCATCAACCCTCCAGAGCCCCACACTGGGGGACCCCATCAGCCCGGGATGGACCAGCCCACTGAGTGCCCCCCGACAGTGTTTGCTTGGTTGTGAGGACACCGAGGCAGGACAAGGGGAACCAATTCGTCGGCTCCAGACAAGTCGAACATCCGGAGGAACCGGCATGAGGGGACGTCTGGGTCCCAGTCTGACTTGCCCAGACAGCAAAAGAGACCTGCTTTCCTTGAGGCAAAAGGGGAGACTGATCCCCTCTCGGCACCTCCAGAGTACTACTTAGAGAAATAAAAATGGGAAACTGAGGCTGCCTAGGAGGGGAAGCTGAGTGGACTTGTGTGGAGACGGATTGAGACTGGACTAAAAGAGGTGGTTTCTTAAGCCTCTCACAGGGCTGAAGCAGAGGCGAGGTTCTGAGCCCCGTTTCCAGGGCAACCTTGAACCGCTTAAGGTGGCATTCTGCAAAGCTGAGTGACAGCCAGGAACACTGAGCCAGCCACGCTAAGAGGAGCCTGCAAAGGCCCCCCAGACATTACGGGCTGGGGAAGAACAAAGGGATAGTGTGACCTTTCCTTTGCGCCTGTTCCCTCTTTTTCTCCCTATTTGTGGCATGCCTGCTGTTTGTCAGAGGGCGGTTTATGGGAAATATACAGGTAAATCCACCCCACTGGGTATGATGTTAGAACCATTTAAAAAGGGGTTCACAGGGGATTTTGGAATAACTATGTCCCCTGGGAAGCTAAGAACCCTGTGTGAGCTGGAGTGGCCCACCTTTGGAATGGGATTGCCCCTGGATGACATTCTAAACAAAGGTGTAGTGCAGAGTGGCCTCTTGTTACCGGAGAGCCAGGACACATGGGCCAATTCCTGCTTAGAGATTCCTCGCTTCATTTGGTCTTACACGTGCCTGCCTGGCTTAGGGGACAGGCATCAAAGGTCCTAATAGCTAAGGGAGGGAATATAGCAAGGATTGCTCTTCCTAATCAGAAAAGCTTCAGCTGCCTAAGGTTCCTGAAATACTCTTATCTGAGCCAAAAGATTTAGAGACCCTTGTCCCCTCACATCTGCATCAAGTGAGGAGACCAACCCTTCAGGAGTGGTGACTTTCAGGACCCCTTCTACACCTTGGGAGCTCCCACTGCTCAGGCCAGACACCCCCAACCTCTCCCAGGCTGTCAGATGCCACTGAGAGAGGTAAGAAATCCAGGAATAGTCAGCCGTTCACTGAGGGCTGTGAACTCTGGTACACCAACCCTTCACAACTGACCTTCTCAATTGGAAAACCATACTCCCCCCTACAGTGAGAAATACAAAGCACTCATTGCCTTTAATGCCACCCGTCTTCCTGACCCACAATCCTACATGGCCCAATGGCTGCCATCTCTTCACTGCTTTATTCAGTAGAAAAGGAAGACACTGGTGCTTCGGGCTGCCATGAAATGGTTAGAAGAGAATGTCTCAGAAGATAGCCTAGACCTTGGAGAATATGCCGTATAGACCCTGCCTAAGGAAGATCTGCAATGGGATCCAAATGAGCCAGATGAGAGTCCTGGAGACTTCGGTGAGGGACTGGGTGAGGAATGGTGTGTCAGTAGTCCCTTCGATCCAGAGAGCCGAGGCAATCAAATAATGGTAAATATAACCTTCGTAAGCCAAAATGCAGGCAACCTCAGGCACAAATGGCAGACACTAGAGGGTTTTGCTGGCTTGAAGGCCTCCTAGTGCCTAGAGGTTGCAACAAAGCTTTTGTTAATAGGGAAAGGGAATAAAAGAGGGAGGCAGATAGGCAAATGAAGAAGAAAACAGACCTCATTGCACCTGTTTTATCCCAGCCCAGGGAACAGAAGAGAGGTCGCCCCACCAAACAGACCAGGAAGAGGGGGATAAGGGGAAGAGTAGAGTCAGGCCGAGTTCCCTTAGGAAGTGACTAGGGCACCATCTGCTGGGAAATCAGCCATTGGAGCAACGGGGGTCCGTGCAAGCCTTGAGACTCAGTGGCTCCATGGAGACCGGAGCGGTGAGTAGTGCCGTACTGTTCCAGTGGCTGTGGATTCAATCTTTGAAGACGGAGGCTTACCAGGACCAAGGTCTCCCATGTCCCACTCCGGAGCCCTGTACATGCAGGGGCACAAGAAATGGACTTTCTTGTTGACAGTGGTGGCAAGCTCCTTGTCTTCCCTAGCCCTGTAGCTGCTCTCCTGTTTTGATGGGAAAACCTAAGCCAAGCAACCAGGAAGGATATGAAGTGATACACCCATTTCTGTATGTCCCTCAAGGTCTAGTTCCACTAATATGATGAGACCTAGTCTGAAAACTGAGGGCCACGATCTCATTTTCTGATGAGAAGGAATTAAATTTATGCTTGCCATGCCCAAGGGTAATCTTGACCCTTGCCATCCCTAGCGAGGAGAAGGGGAGGCCCTTTTCAGGTAAATCAGAGAGACTTTGAATCCAAATGTCAATGGCCTGGAGTCTTGACTGAGGATAACCCACCTGGACTAGCAATTAACTAAGTCCTAGTGTGGATCAAGGCTAAACTCAGGTCCAGCCAGTGAGTCAGAAGCAGTGCTCCATTCCCAACGAAGCAGTAAAGGGAATCCAAGCCCACTCCCAGGCTCTCCAAGAACATGGTGCCACTGGGACTGTGATGTAACTAGTGCAGGTGAATTATCCTCAGCCTAGACTCCAGCCTGGTACAAGGCTAGAGGGTGGTCAAACAAGTGTCAGTAACCCTTTTCCCCACTGTGCCTCATCTGGACACCCTCCTAAGCCTACTCCCTGTGAAAGCCTGTTGGTACACTTGTCTAGACCTGAAAGATGCATTTTCAGCATCAGACTGGTACCTGAGAATTGAGAAGTGTTCACCATTTGAGAGAAAGATGCCCAAATGGGGGCCAACCCACAACATGCCTGGTCATGATAGACACAGACTCAAGAACTCCACTACCATCTTCAGAGAAGCTCTTGCAAAAGACTTCCACCAGTTCCCAGCAAAGGCCATGGATGCGTTCTCCTCCAATATGTAGACAATCTCTGGTTGAGCCATGAGGGCCTAAAAGGATGCCTTGAAGGGATAGACAACCAGAGTACAAAGACTCCCAGAAAAAGGGCCAGATCTTCAAGGGGCAAGCGGAATATTTGGAATTGGTCCCCAGACGGGAAAGACAACTAGGGGTAGAATGGAAACAGGTCATCAAGATGATTTTGGTACCTAAAACATGAAGACAAATTAGAGAATTTTGAGGGACCATTCTGCTGCATATTGATACCAGATTTTGTGGTGCTGGCCAAAGCTCTGTAGGAAGCAGTGAAGAGGGGAGAGAAAGAATCAGTTGAATGGGGAAAGAACTGAGCAGAAGCCTTTGAAAAGCTAAACCAGAACTGCAAGCAGAATTAGGACTCCCCAACTTGATCAAGCCTTTTGAACTCTATGTGACAGAAAATAATAAGGTGACGATAGGGGTGCTCACCCAGACACTTATGCTTAACCAGAAACTCCTGGTTACAACCAGTATATTTCCACACTGTTAGATAGGGTCTCACGGGAATGGCTCCCTTGCTTGAGGGCACTTGCGGCCAAGGACATAATGGTGTGAGACACAGATAAGTTGACCCTGGACCAAGACCTAATGGGCCAAGAGGCAGTGGTCACCCTCATGAACACCTAGGGACATCATTAGTTAACAGACACAGGTCTCACCAAAAATGAGTCTGTTGTGCAGGAACCTGTGGTTGTATATAGAGGCCGTGTCCACATTGAACCTGGCCACCCTGCTCCCTGGCAACAACAAAGAATCTGAACATGACTGCGTAGAAGTCATTGAGGGTGTGTTATCTAGTTTGACCAGATTTACCAGACCAGCCCCAAAGTGACCCAGATGAAAAACACTGTGTAGACGGAAGCCATTCTGTCGACCCCACAGGGGTCAGAGGGGCAGGCGACTCTGTAGTCATGCTGACTGAAGTAATCCAAACAAGAACTCTACCCCAAGGAACATCTGACCCCAAAGCCAAATTGGTGGCACCAACCCGTACTTTCAATTAAGTGTAGGAAAACTCATAAATATTTAGGCTGACACCAAATTTGTGTTCTTAAGGCTACTTGTTCATGGTCCACTGCTGAGGACATCAGAAAATACACATCTTAGCAGTACAGGGGAGTGCAAAGGCAGCTGCTACTGCTAAAAGAGCAGCAGCCTTGCCATGCTGGGCAGCCGTTCACTGCCCCCCCCCAGTACCTTGGGCTCCCACCCTAACCCCTGGATGGTCCATGGGAGAGAATGAGTGAATGGGGCAAGAAGCAGCAGAAGATGCCCCGGAAGGAGGGAGAAAACTGCCAGGTGGAAGAATCACTATCTCTCACCTCCTGGGGCTGGCAGTCCTCCTTGTCAAGCAAGAGGCCATGCACCCAGGACAGGAAAGGACTGAAAAATTCTTAGAAAGATGTTTCAATGTCCCCCGTCCTGGCCACCTTGCCAAAAAGGTCAGTCAGCATCGCATGATGTGTAGTTACCATGATGCCAAAGAAGAACCATCCTTGCCACCAGGAATCCAATGATAAGGGGCAGGTCTCTTCGAAGAAGTGCAAGTGGTTTACACCGAACTACCCAGGTGTGGAAGTAACTGGTGTTTGCCAGTAATCATCTGGGTGAGTAGAAGCTTTCCCCACCAGATCTGAGAAGGCCCTTGAAGTAGTGAGAAGACTAGTCAGATAAATAATCCTGAGGTGAGGGTTACCACTCCAGATTAGATCTGATAACAGACAGGCCTTCATTGAAGAAATAGTGCAGATGAGAGCCAACGCCTTGAATGTCAGAACTCAAGAGTTTGGACAGGGTTGAGCACATGAATCAAACTCTTAAATACATGTCAGGAAGTAACACTCAGTTGGGTCCAAGTATTGTCACTAGTTCTCTTTAGAGTCAGATCCACCCCCCTGTGATAGTTATATAATTTCATGTCAACTTGAAGAATTATGAAAGTGTAGGAGTGTCTTCAACCCCATCAATCAGGTTACCGACTGATGGTGCTTCTTAGTGGGTAGAGCCTTCTCATAAGGAGGGCTCTAGAATTTATCTCTCTCTTTCTCGCTCTCTCATTGCCTTTACCTTTCTGCTAGTGAGCCACTCTAAGACATACCAGAGCCTTGGAGATGTGTCCACAGACATTGGTGCCACAAGACTTGACACTCACCTGCCCATGACAGTTCTGTATTCTGTGTCATTGCATGTGGCTGTGTGAGCCTGCAGAGGGACTCAGGGACTAGTAGTAGACTTATGGACTTGAGTTGGTTGGGCTGGAATGTTTTCCTAATATGCAATTACTTCTTGATATAAAGCTCTTTCTGACACCTATCTGAGTGTCACTGGATTTGTTTCTCTAGTCAACCTGGCCTAATACACCCCCTCTTAGGAATTTGGGTATTCCTTTTATTAAATTATGCATAATAGACTCTCACTCTGCCATCTGCCAGAGATCTCCAAAGATCTAAGAGAAACTGAGTTACATAGGCTCTAGCAAAAGTAACCAATATCCATATTGGTAACTGAGAAATTCCCAGTGTATTAGTCTGGGTACTTTGAAGAAACAAATCCACAGAAACTAATGTATAAGAGAGACTTTCGTATAAAGGGTAATCGTACATCAAAAAAATATCCCAACCCTGTGTTGCCCAAGCCCACAAGTTCAACATTAACCCATTAACCCACATGTCTAACACCAATCCACAAAGTCCTCCTCCATCTCACAAAACAGGAGGAAAGCCGAGTCAGTGAACGTGTAAGCATCTCAGTGCTCGCAGGGGTCTCCACACGGCTGCTCCAGCACCCAGGGTTGCATCAGGGCAGGTCGTGAGACTGCCCCTCAGGAAGTGAGCCTTGCCAGCTGAAGCAGGGTACTGGCTAAGACAGCTACACCCTGGTCCGCCCATCACAAAGCAAGAGACTCGAAAACTCGAAAGGCAAAGTTCACAGAGCCATTTAGCTCTCCACCCTTCAATTAACCCCACATGTGTTTATTGGCCAGGTTGGCACAATTAACTACCTCACCCAGTTAATCTTTTTGCATCACTTTTGCAAACCAAATTGGGAATGCCCCTTCACCATCATTTTAACCATGCCATTGGCAGTAAAAGTAAAAGGAATTCCCCCTGGATTCATCATAACAGACTGAGAGAGCCTCATTGCATTGGACAGCAGAGACAGACCCTGCCAACTCCTGCAGGGTAACACTAAGATGATTGGCATGTCCTGCTCCAGCCACAGACCGGAAGCTGGCTGGTCCACACATAGTCATCAAAGCCTGAGGATCCTCTTCCTAGCAATTCTTAAGGGTACACGTGGTTGCAAAGAAGGGGGAGGTGGCGACTGTGACATGTGTATCCAAACCACCTGGTGGTGGGCTGTACCACTATCAGAACATTGTTATTCTACAAATACAACTCCGAAGGTACTCATGTGGGAAAATGTACTTATGCCTCCACTCGATTTTCCTGTGTATCACCCAAGAAGTGGCACATATTTGTATGATCCTGCTAACCCCCCTCCTCTTCTTGCATTTGATATTAGGGCGATGTCCCTTTTGTCTTTGAGGTTTTTAAAAACTCCTTAACATTTAATGTTTCATTTTGTTTTTATTAAAAGATCATTTTATTGGGGGCTCTTACAACTCATAACAATCCATACATCAATTGTATCAGGTGTATTTGTACATATGTTGCTGTCATTTTCCTCTAGACCGTTGCTTTGTATTGAGCCCTTGGTATCAGCTCCTCTTCCCCCCCACACACCTTCATGATCCCTTGATAAATTATAAATTATTATTTTCATATCTTACACCAATCACTGTCTCCCTTCCCCTATGATTTCTGTTGTTCATCCCCCCTGGAAGTGGGGGAGGGGTGTTATGTGTTCATCATTGCAATCGGTTCCCCCTTCCTCCCCTCCTCTAGTCATCGAGTTTTGACATTGGCCCCATTGTGAAGAAGACCCCGGCAAACCACATTAAGATTTGATGCCTATCAGGTCATTAGTCACACCCAGGGCCTTACATGAGGTTCACTAGACCGGGAAAGCTGCAACGTGTTGTAAAATACGTACCTTTGTGACATCCGATGATCAGACTGCTCTCAAGGTTGTGCCCGTTAGAGCTGCTTTAACTGAGCCATCAATGACCCTCAGGTGCCCCTTCCAAGAGGAGCACCAGTGTCTGAGTAACACCTATGAATGAATTGCCAGCCACCCAACCTCAGCTCCCCCTAGGGGACAAGAGAGCGCAAGGACTCCAAGGGACCGACTGGAGAAGGATGGTTCCCAGTGTTGCCATCTTTATGATGCCTTGAGTCCAGAGTCCACCAAAGAGGGTTTTCCAAGTGTTCCATTCATTCTACAAAGAAATTACCAAAGTCTGTTAAAAACCTATTTCTAAGGCTGGCAGAACCCTAAATGAACTGTGCAGACCAGGTTACAAAGACAACGAGTGGTCTCCAGAAAGGACACTTTAATACCACAGAGCAGCCACTTGGGCCAAACATGGTCATGGGGATATCAGCCAGCCATCTATATGGTATACCACTTAATTCAGCTCCAAGAGGTAGTTGAGATTATCCCAAATGAGATATCCAGGGTATCTAACAAGTACTAGCCTAGCAACAGAGCAAAATTGGAAATCCCATGTATCAGAACAGACAGACCCTAGATTACATGTTGTCATGAGAAGGTAGAGTGTGCCCAGAAATAGAGATGATACAGGAAAGGTAATCAGTGAGGTAATGGAAGGAATTCAAAAGTTGCCTATGCCCCTGTACAAACATGGAATGAGTGGAGTCCCAAAGGCAGTGGGGTAGATGCTTCTCTGACTGTGGCGTGCTCAAAGCCCTCCTAGGAGGAGTGTGCTAGTCTTGTCCGGCATTAACTGGCTGTTCCCTGCCTTCTTCCATTAGCAACTAGACCTCCACACTCCGGCACTGAGATGGCTCTCCGTCAGAAGACGACAGCATAAACTCTCTCTATGAAACAGGGCTAACTCCTACAAGAGCAGGCAGGTTGTGAGACTTCAAATGGGCGTATTATATGTTATGGTGTTTCAAAGGGGGTCATTAGGAAAGAGGTCTCTGACCCAGAAGATTTTTGTGGCCTAGTCAAAGTCCAGACAGTTCTGAAAAGTTCCAGATTCTTAGGATTTATAGAGTGTGTGACAGCTTCCTGCACACCTATGTGCAACGCTTCCTGCTTTGGTAAAGTACTGGTAAGAGAACGATATGGTGGACACCACTGAGGCAGTAGAAACATGGATGGTGGCCTCCCTCCCGTTTCATTTAGTGCTATGTAATCCTACCGAAGAGGGACCCACATAAACCTCTTGGGAGCGCTTGGTCATGGGGCATTGGTCTGACATTGCTTGCTGGCAATAAAAGCCTCTTGCTCTGCTGTCACTGGCACCCAGGTGAGGCTTTTGCCTTTCAGGGCTCTGTCTTCCTGCAACAATAGTCAATTGAAATCAAAATGATGATTTAAAGGCTTCTCTTTGTTGTCGATTTAGCTTTGACTTCCAATGAACTGTGAAAAGCGCTTCAAACCCCCTTGTGCCTCCTGCACTTCAATATGCCCTCACAACAGACGAACGTCCCTGCCTAGCTAGATGGCTATACGTTGGATATATGTGACTTTGTTACGTGGGAAGGCAGGTACACAATATAGCTTAAGATAAGAGCTGACTCGGACAAGAGGCCTGAATGAAGCTACAACAGTAGCAGCCATGTCCTGTGTTCAGCCAGATGTGTGGGCATTGTACCTGCAGTGTATTATTTCCTTTAACAAAAGATCATTCATGAAAACCACTGCCTTGAGGAAAATAAATAGCACAATTGGAAAATAAACCTGCCTAAAATGTGAATATCTTCTTTACCACCACCTGTCCCAGTTCCCATGACACACGCAGAATGCTAATATAGCTCAGTTTTAGACCATTCTGAGCTTTGCCTCTATACTAACTATATAACCAGTAAATTTTTTTATGTTATAATTTTTAAATGTTCAGAAATTTTAGTTTCCCCACTTTTCTCTTCTCACTTCATGTTACGTCAATGGAAAACAATGCAAACTATGTATAATTTTTACTGGGCTTCTTATTTTTTTTTGTTTAAATTCATAAACTCTCTGCCTATTTACTGTATATACTCAAATATAAGCTGACCCGAGTATAAGCCGAAGTTCCTAATTATTACCTGGGAAACCAGAAAAACTCTTTGGCTTGAGTATAAGCCTAGGGTGGAAAATGCAGAAGTTATTGGGGTGAGCTTCAATAATCAAAACAAATGAAAATTACTAAAAATTGAGACATCAGTGGAGTAATGTGCTTAAATATCTATTTTAAATAAAAAACATAAATAAAAGGTTACAAGTCATTTAACATTAGTAAATCAGCACAGTAAGTGGAAAATAGGTTCAACAAAAACAAGGTATCAACAATGATACCTTAAGAGTACTATTCCCTGAGCTCAATCAGCAACCAAGCTAAAATGTAAAGAGTTAAAATCCTCCAAAACTGGATTCCTCATCATCATCTGTATCCCAGTGCAGAGCTTCAGCGGATGTGAGGTCATCATAGACACTGTCCTCACTGAGATCGCCGTCATCACCATCACTGCTGTCATTTTCATACAAAGTGCAGTCTTCACTGCCATCCATAACTTTACTAATACTACATTTCTGGAAGGCATGTCGCGCCATGTCTTCTGGAATGTCTTCCCATGCATCTTGAACCCATTTTGCTATTACTGGTAACTCTATTTCAGGCTTCATGAGATTTCCTCCTTTTGTTAGTTGGGCTTGACCAGATGACATCCATTCATGCCACATCCTTCACACATGGTCTTTAAAAGGATTATTCAAAGATACATCCGGAGGCTGCAATATAGATGTAAGCCCACCTGGAATACTGACTAAAGTACCTTTACTAGATTTTGCCAGTGTTTTTATGTCATCGGATAGGTGGGCTCTGAACATATCCCAAACAGGTAATGATGCCTTTTTCTTTAAGGCTGCTCCTGGTTGTCGGTTCCAAATTTCTTCCAGCCATTTTTTTTTGTTCCGTCTTCATCCATCCAGCCTTTAACATGTACATGCACAGTAATTTTTGGTTGGAAATTGATCTTTTTAGGCAAGGTCTTTCTTTCAAAAAGAATGACAGGGCACAGTTTAGTTCCATTAGCCAAACATGATAAAACAACTGTAAAGTGTTTTTTCTCTCTCATTTCCTGTGGTTTTGAGAAAAATGTTTTTTTCCCCCTAAACTTGCCCACAATTCTGTTGCTTGGAAGATCAAAAGTCATGGCTGTTTCATCCATATTCCCAATATCTGCCAGGTCATAATTATAAATCCTTCTTTGTTTTATAATAAATGACTGGAATGACATAATTTTTTTCTTCAAGGTCTTGTGGCAATTTCTGGGAAATCTTTGTTCTTTGTCTCAAACATAGTAGGCCAAACCTATTCATGAAGTGGGTACACCATCCTGCTGACACAGCAAATTTTTCAATACCTGGTGCTTTATATTTGTCATCCTTAGCTATTTGTTGAGCACATATGCGGATTCCCATGCGTGTTATGCAGTAACCATTTTGACGACACTCCATAACCCGTTTATGCAATTCATTCTCTAGAGCCCCATAAAAAGACATTAAACCACAACAAGCTTTTCTGGCTTTTGGAATTTGTTCCAAGTCAGCCTTCATTTTCTGCCACTCCCTCACTTGCTTTTCGTGAACACAGAACTCCCTACTTGCAATACTGTTATTGCTCTCTTCTGCTCTTGACACAACCTTCATTTTGAAACCAGCCTCACATGACTGGCGTTTTTGTTTTTGTTTTGGTTCAAGAGTATCCATTTCTAATAGGATAAAAAACCAAGACTTTGAAAAAGAACTTTCATGGTAATGCCGGCTACCTCCGTCCCCCACACCACCCACGACATGTTAGCCGGGAGGAGGGAGGGAGTTTGTGCAGGTGGGGGATGCAGGATGTGAATTAACACAGAGACCAGAGGGGAGAGAAGGAGCATAGCCACAGACACATCCTTACCAGTTCAGCTGCCGGCGTAAGTAAATCACTATAGGTGCTTCTGCGAAGCTGTCCACATCATAGGATGGCTCTGATTGGTTAGATGAGAGTAAACAAACATTCAAAGCCTTGTAGTGTCAGCGGGACTTTGAATGAACAGCAGAGAAACAGAAATCACCTGTGAGATAATGAGCGCTCATTGTGTTACCTGGGGGGGGGGGGCGGGTAGGGCCCAGAGAGATGTTACACCTTGCTGGGGTACCACTGACCTGTGTATAAGCCGAACCCCAGTTTTTCAGCACATTTTTTATGCTGAAAAACTCGGCTTATACACGAGTGTATATGGTATATCATGTTCAGCGAAATTCTTTGGATTCTTGGTCCACTGGTACTTTTTGATATTTTATATCCCTTACCTCCCTAGATTTTAAATTATATAACCTAGAATTTATTTCTGTAGGCTCTCTGGTTCTTTAGTCTTAAATTCCTCATCATCTACATCAGCGGTTCTCAACCTGTGGGCTGTGACCCCTTTGGGGGGGGTCGAATGACCCTTACACGGGGTTTCCCTGAGACTATCAGAAAACACATATTTCCGATGGTCATAGGAACTAAGACCCTGTTCTTATACCCATCTCTAGGCAAGTCCACAAACATGCAGAAACACCCACATACATGTACCCTGCCTAAAGACTGTTACCCATGCTACACCTTGCTTCAAGACAAAATTTCATTTATTTGTCATTAGAAATAAATATTTCACAATATGTAATTATATATTGATTTTGTGATTAATCACTATGTTTTAATTATGTTCAGTTTTTAACAATGAAAATACATCCTGCATATCAGATACTTACATCAAAATTACAGTTATGAGGTAGCAATGAAAATAATTTTGTGGTTGGGAGTCACCACAACATAAGGAATTATATTAAAGGGTCATGGCATTACGAAGGGTGAGAACCACTGATCTACATTTTCTTCCTTTCTTCCTTTCCCTCTCCCTCCCTCTACTCCTTCCTTCCTTCTTTCTTTCTTCTTTCTTTCTTTCTTTCTTCTTTCTTTCTTTCTTTCTTTCTTTCTTTCTTTCTTTCTTTCTTTCTTCTTTCTCTCTTTCCCAAATTTTTTTGGATGCCCATCAAAAGTGCCAGATCATTAAAAATTAGTATAAAATGTCAACGGGAATCTCTGGAAATTGATTTACACACCAGAATAGAAACATGGCCTCTGGCATCCTCCTCCAGGAAAAACTACTCCAAAAGCATTTATTAAGAAAGCACGTCTCACAACCTTCTGAACGAGCGAGGAGCAAGAGAAAAGAGTTTGAGATACAAAGAGGTAGAGTGAGATATGTGTATTTGGTTTCGGAAAGAATGTTTTTTGAGAGAGCTGAAGATTTAACTACATTACTAAACAATGTCACCACGTAAATGTTTTTAAGAAAGCAGCATGGCCTCAGGTAGTTTATGGTTTTTGTTTTGTTTTATATCCAGTTTGACATCAGAGAACACGAGTGAGGCAAATGGAGAGTAAGAAAGGCCATGAGAGTAGGAGATATCAAACTAGTTCTCAATTTAGGTGACACAGGATGAAGCTCCCAGGAATTCCTTAGAGGTACCAGGCAGAAATCCCTTCATAATGATTTTTACCAAAGGTGGGAAAGGGAGAGGCATGTATTCATTAATTCCAGGTCCCCATTGTTTGGACATTGTATACAGGAACATCAGCTTATCTTCACTTTGGGGCATCAGAAAATTATTTGTGGGAAGAAAACAGAGAGCTTCTGAAGACGCTTGAGGCTGGAATCCTGTCCACCAGAGATGGAACCAAAAGGAAAGGCCAGGAGGGCATGAAGAAGAGTACAAACGGCAGACTGTACCTGTGAAAGAGCAATGCTTTCTGTTCCTCGCAGAAACTCATACTACGGTTCCAAAAAATAGGGCTAGATCATGTTCAGTGGTGATTACAGTTACAAATTTACCAAATTAATAAATTATATTTGTGAGGCCCGATAGTGCTATGGGATAGAAGCAGTACTCCTACCCATCCAAAGGTCGGCAGCTGAAACCCACCAGCGAAAATCGGAGAAAGGAGAATCTGCATGTACGAAGGTTTTCAGTCTCAAACTCTCTATAGAATCTCAGGGAATTGATTGACTTGATGGCAATGGGCGTTGGGGTTGGATAGTCTTTAATACTAATCTACCTGCCCACCCCAAACTCCTTTAAGGCACACACACTTTCACCCATATCATTACACATGGTTGTGAGACACGGTTGGTTTGTACTCTAGAAATAAAGCGATATCTGGCGCAATAGAAAG
This sequence comes from Tenrec ecaudatus, assembly GCF_050624435.1. Lineage (NCBI taxonomy): Eukaryota > Metazoa > Chordata > Mammalia > Afrosoricida > Tenrecidae > Tenrec > Tenrec ecaudatus. The sequence continues at coordinate 105,087,053 of NC_134537.1, forward strand.
GATATGTTTTTCCCCATAGCAAAATAGCATTTGTTAGCATTGAACATTAGAACAGCAATGACATAATCAGAAGCAGCAGAGCACATCAGCATTGCAAACTCAGGGTTAATGCTCCTGAGGTGAAGACGCGGGAGAGGAACAGCTGCTGCCAGCAGATGAATATGAATCAGGACACTGCCTGATCGGGTTCATGCCACAGAGGAAGAGATGTGACTGCCACAGATGCATGCAACACATGTGCATTTAATGTGAACTAAATACATACGCTTCTGTCTTCACACAGACCCAGCAAAGTTGAGACAAAAAGAAAGTGTGTATAGCATGTGGGTGAAGCGAAGATCGTGACGTAGAGCAAACAATAAATACCAGTCTACAGAAGAACCACATATACAGTTGACGAAGATGCCTGTCTCTAATTTCTCCCTGAGTCCAAACTTGGTTTTCACACCGAGGAATCTGTGAATCACCGTGTTGAGAACATGAGATATATATGAGTCACAGATATCCTCACCCCTTGTAAATGCCCAAAGTGGCCCAGAGGTCAGTAGACGCAGCGGTCCAGCCACCCACCTCTAGCAGAGACAGGGCCCTGTGCCGAGCTGGCCAACAAAGGAACCCAAGGAGTAGACAGCAACGGGAGAATCTTCAGCGCCTGTCTTAACTGTGGAAAGTTAAAGGACATTTTTCACAGGAGTGGATTTCTGGGAAGTACTTTCTGAGGTACGTGGAAAAACAGATTTTCAGACATCTGAAACCCACCTTGAGGATGGACATCTGAATGAATAATAAAGTCATCATTGTAATTCCTTTAGTATGGACTGCTAACGATTAGTTATGCGGACTGCTCATTTATAGGCGGCTGTTTTAAAATGCATCCTATGAGAAGCGCCATGGAGTCAGAGATGATAATCTAGTCGTAGGTAATAATGGTGGGGACTAGTGCTTTAGCAAGTGTGGTCAGAAAGTTATTTCCTGGGAGGATACTAATCAAGATGAGCGTTAGAGGATACTGGAGTAGAGGAGGTGGTGGAGGGAATGATAGCAAATCTGTCCCGTAGGCAGAAGGCGATGTATTCTGGAAAGAGTGGCATGAGGTTCGGATGCAGAATTAGAAAGGGACCAATTATCTTGTAGATCAGTAGAAACTTGAATTTCATACAGGGCATACTAGGAAGCTATCGAGAGGGTTTATGTAGGAGGCCTTTATGATCCATATATATATAGATATGTAATCTTTATTTTATATATAGATTCTTGAGTATCATAAAAGGAGCCCTGGAAGGGTATTGACTATGTGCTGGGTTCCGTGGTTGGCAGGGGAAACTGCCAGCAACTCTGTGGTACATTCGCTCCTCCTGTAACTAGCTACTGTCTCACAAGCCCGCTGAGGAATCTCCCGGAGTCAGTATGGACGCCTGGGTCCTGCGTTAGTTTTGGTTGAGTGTGGTAAGGAGAATGGAGCTAGCAGAATCACAAGGAAGGAAGCCAGGAGAGAAATGGTCAGAGAAAGTTCTTGGTTGCTTCAACACCATGGAAGGAGCTCATCTTCATGACAGTGCGTGGACATTTGTAATACACACAGTAAGCTCTTGCAATCAGAGAGCAAGAATTTGAGATTAGTGCTTTCAAGTTTCCCTTTGTTTCTTTGTTGTTATTATTAGTTTTTCAAGAGAAGCTGCTCTTTTTGTCGTGAAAATCTCCAGAACAATCAAGAAGTCACGTGAGTTGTGGGACAAGCCCCCTTTGGCTCCCTATGTTTTTCTGTTTAGTCTTCTGCATTGGATAAGGACTCTGTTGTTCAGGGCAACATTTAGAGTCTCCGTTCCATGCACTTGTTTCTTTATTAAGGCTGTTTCTAGCTCATATTTAACCCAAAATATTTTTTAAAAACAAAACATATTATTGGGATAGCCAAATAATTTTATTGTCACTTTTACTTTGATGAAATTGGGCTCCTCTGGTTTATTCATCCAAGACTTTCAGTCCCTCGCCACTGCTCACCCCTTACTTCTCATCAGACATGTTTGAAATGTAGTACGCTTTGCTGGTTTACTTCATTATCTGTGCTCTCCACCCACCCTAGTTCTTCATTAAAAACAAAGATAGTTATGTATCAAGGCCTATTATAGAGGACATTATTGTAGTTTGTTTTTGAAACCATTCTATGTTTTTGAAGATTTCTCTCAGGTATCTTGTGATAGTATATTTTGGACTTTTTTTGGTCTTTATCTTTTAATGTTTTTCCAGCTATTTATTAAATCTTGGCTAATTTAAGAAGACATTAGAAAAATAACCATGTCATAGGTATTTTTCATCTCAGCTCCTGACCAGTGATATTCCTGATTTTTTCCCCCTGAGGCCCACCCTCATCCTTCCCTGCAAGGCTGCAAATTTAGTATGATGTAATTAGCTTTCGGCTGGATGCATTTTTGTTGTTGCTGTTAGAAGAACGGCAGGTATAAATATTGGATCGCATCCCCATCAATGCTGCCGTTTCTGTCTATCTGTCTAATTGCTATTGACCCCAGAAAGTAAGTTCTGATTGAGGAGCAATGAAAGTAATATTGATTACAGTAAATGAACTTTTCTGTAGTTGGTCAGTCAATTAAGGGAAAAAAATATCTAGAGTTACAGCTCATGTAACAACATCCAATTTCCATGCCCCTGGTATTTCCCTGGCTTCTTGACCTAGGCGTGGGTATTTGAAGCAAATCATTTCTTTTGTTTAATATCAAACTCCCATTGCCTTGAGCAGAAGGATGGTAAAATATAAGTCTGTGCCCCTGCTGTTCAAACAGAACAGAAGGACATTAGAACAAAACAGATTTTACTTTTAATCCTTCGAATAAGAAGCTTTTCTGCATGCATCTTTTATCAGAGTAATAGACATTGTATTCTAGGTTAACAATCAAGAAATCCCTATCGAGAGGCGATCAGCGGCTTACAGCTGCTGTCACCCGGAAGGAGGTTCCGTTCTGATTTTCTTGAGATGACTGATAATGGTAGCGCTGTAGGTGGATGAAGCACCTTTCACCCTGATGTGCTTAATAGAAATCATTCTGCCAGCTGTGACTGCTGATGCTTAGGCCCTGGGGGACTTCGGAGCAACAACTGAAATGCCACATGGAGCGGGAACAGAGAGCAGAAATACACAAGGCCACTGGACAGATGTAACCTTATGGCTAGAGACCCATTCAGGAGCAAGGAAGACTTCTTAGGTCATTCAATACTTCTGACACTTGAACCCTGGGGTCTGAAAGTTTACAACCTCAAGGCCTGCTGTACCAAACTACCAACCTGTATGTGTGCCTTCACACAGGTCTTTGATCCCAGGACAAAGTTAGCAGTTCAAAACATGTGACTGGTATATCTCTAATTATATGCTATTTGAGTTGGATAATCAGGGAGATGAGAGCTGTTTAAAAAATAGTGAGTTTGACAGTTATTACACATTTGGGTGCTCAGGACCTTGTAAATATGCATATCATTATTACTGAAAATTCATAGTTCAGTTTTAAAAGTGCACTGATGTTTACAATGGTATATGATGGAAAATTTTTATTTGAATTCCCAGATTGTCACACAAAGCTGATCCTTGTTGTTGGATTTCTGTTATAGAAAGTAGAATGTAAACCCCAAGAAATCTAATTGGCATCTGCAAAATTATATTGGTAGCAAATGGCTGCCTAAGATCAGGTCCAGAGATGCCTTCCTCTGGGAATTGTTACTAAATGACCATAGAGGATGGTTAAATTGTTTTCTGATGGGGCCTTTGAAATCTTTCCCAAAGAGAATCTTTTGTTTCTCTGCTAGCAAGTCTCAAAGTTCTAATCCACTAAATACCGTCTCTTCGCAAGCATAACTGTTCTTGGTAGTCAGTGAACCTGTAATTACTGAAACTTACTTCATTTTAGAGTTTATTTTTTGGCATTTGAGTTCATTTTGTATAATTTGAGAGTTTCACTCTAGTTTTGATGACAATCCTAAGCCAACATTAACCAGGTAAATGTTCAGAAAAACTTTTTCCTTAAGATATCTGTTTTACTGATTGTGTGGTATATTTCATCCCTTTTGTTCCCTGGGCCTAAATAGTGATGATTTCCATTATATAATTTGATTATTACTATATTTATCATGAGTCAATAATTAGTGTAATTCCATTATCGTCCTGAATAAATCAACCATTTATCTCTTACTCCACTTCTCTGCAGATGTAATGCTTGGTCACTATTCTAATGTAAAAATGATGAAAGCTTTGTGAAGGTAATGCATCATGAAATTTTAAGCATATGGGGTAAATTGATTTAAGCTTAAAAATTGAACTCACTATACCTCCACCCCCTCCATAGCGCTGTAACTCTTATGGAGATTAAATAGTGGTTGGGTTGGGTTTGGAATATTTTCCTTTGGGCAGCAGTGTCTGTGGATGGTTGAACAATCCACACGTAAGAATCCTACTTAATGCCCTTTCACAAACAGTGATGACCATATATTTTTCATTCACATGTCAAGTATACATTATGAATGCTTTCTAAAACATAAGATATGATGTAAACAAATCTGTTTTTCATAGAACCAGTATTTCAAGGGGTGGAATTTATAAATTTAAAAACTCAAGTAGTTATATGAAGTGACTAAAAAATACGAAGGAAGGAAGTATGATTTGAAGATTCTTACATAACAATTGGTGAGGGTGGACATATCCGAAAACGAGGCAGCAAAACTAAGACCAAGCAGTGATCTGGAGAGGAGTCTTGCAGGCACAGGGAGCAGTCAGGCCAATGGCTCTCCAGGAGAACAACTGTAGCGGAACCTCAGTGAACAAGGGAAGCGTGATATTGGATGTGGTCAGGGAAGCTGTCAGAGTCAGGGAATGTTTTATAAATATGAACCAACTAAGAAACAAGTTACAGATTTCATTTTAGATGAAGTTTGGAGGCACTAGAATGTTATGATATATGGGATGATTTAACTGACCAGTATTTCTTAAGTGGTCTCTATGGGTATATAACATCCATCATGGAGTGGACAAAAGAAATTATTTAGTAACTCTGATAGATGTTCACAGGAGAAACAAAACAGGTGTGGTTGGTGGTGGTAACAATAGCTACAGTCACAATATGTTCTAAAGTTAGAGTCAATATAAGAGACCTTAGAGTAGGGTATGTAAGGAGACATTAAAATAATCCACACATTTTTATTATGAACAACTAAGAGAATTCTCTTGCTATTTGTGGAGGTGGGAAAGTCTGTTGGAGAGGTAGGCTTTGGAGATCAAGTGGTGAGAATGAAATATTTTATGGATATACTAAGCTTAGGTTATTTTTAGATATTCAAGAAAATTATTGGATATAAAGGTTTGAGACACAAGGGTAGCTTATGCATAGAATTGGAAATCCATTCAATTATTGATTAATAACTATTTAAATATTTAAAATGATAATAGTTTATTGTACATACCTAGCCAATAGGAATATAAGATTATAAATATGGACTTCTCAAATTGCTTCTCCAGCCAGATTAAGCCTAACAGCACTGACAATATTGCCTCTACCCCTAAAGGCATGGATAAGTCTGTCACTCTTGCTAGAGCGGGTGGTGTTGTCCATGGTGTGAGGTCACAAAGCTAATATCCAGCATCACCACCAATAGATGAGGTGCTGGTGAGAGGAGAGGCTCTGGGTGATCCTGTGTGTGATATTTTCCAGCAGTTTTGTCAGGATGCGAAGTCTAGGGACCATTCACTGGTCCCCCTTACCACAGAAAATGTGATCAAGGAAAGGGATCATCTCAGAACCTCAGAAGCACATCTCAAGGGGCAAATAAAAGCTTCTGTGTGTGCTACAAAGGAGTCTTCTCTCTTCAAGTAATGAAGCTGACATTGCCAAAAACCAAATTCAGAGTCTCATCATACAAGTAGCTGAATTACAGCATCAGCTGAATTGCAGGCCTAGAACAATGTCTGATATTAAAGTAAGGGCATTAATCAGAAAGAAACGGGACCCTGAAACATGGGATGGGAACAAATGACATGATGATCTAAAAGAGGAGGATATTGAGCCCCAAGAGTCCACTAAGCCACCCCAGTAAATAGATCCACTTCTCCCACCTGAGGGGATTCATCCACTATCAGTAAAATAGCTCACACTTGAGCAGAATGACCGAACTGTTCAAGCTGAAATGCCAGGTGGGGCTGTACCTGGAGCATTGCCTGGGAGAGATGCCTTACAAGATATTGCTGAGAGCCCCCAGGAAACACCCCCCCACCCCCATTATTTCCTCTACGGTTGTCACTAGAATTCTCAGAAAGTTCCTAAAGGTGAGGTCCAGATGATGACTCAGGAAGAAGTGCTGTACTCAGAAAGATCTGCTCGAGTTTTCTAATACGTACAAGCAGAAGCCTGGAAAATATCCATGAGAGTGGTTACTAAGGGTTTGGGGTACTGGTGCAAGGAATGCAACATTAGACCAGTCTGAGTTCCTTGATATGGGACCCTAAGCACAGGTCTCAGTAGGAGAGGTTAAGAGAGGATTTAATAATTTATATGGTTGGTTCACTGAAGCATGGGATACAAGATGACCTAAATTAGACCAACTTGAGGTACCTGATCTACCTGGGTACATTGTAGAAGAAGGTATCCAAAAACTTAGGGAAATTGGTATGTTGGAATGAATTTATCAGAATAACCCCATAGACCCCCCCAAAAAGGAGTGCAGACATATTTTTCACCACAACCACAAGGAACAAGTTTGTGAAGGGGGGCCCAGCATCTCCTGTAGCTTTTATTTTATGTGCACCAGGATTAACAGTGGGAACTGCCCTAAGTGAACTCTGACATTTCCCTAGAATAAGGCTGATTAGACCCCCTGGGTGTAGGGACAGCTTCAACACTGAATCGACAGAGATGGGGTGGGTGTGGTTATTGTAATAGTCACGGTGTCCCTTGGAGTAAAATACATGGGAAACCTACTAAATATTTTTGTGATATATATGGGCAGAAGGCTGCTAGATCAGGTGATCAGCAGATTAAGCATGATCCCCAATCAATTCACAGAACTCAGTGAGTTCATAGACCCACAGCCCGGTGAATGAGAGGAAGGCCAGGTCCCTTTGAAGGAGGATCCTGCTACATCATGGAAGATTTCTACTGTCAGTCTTTCTTCTAGCCTTCCCCAAAGGGACCTGCGACATTTCACAAGTGACTGTTTATTGAGGGAAAGGAAATAATCAAACGTTTGGGGGTATGACTGGACTCTAGCTCTGAGCTGACCCTAATTCCAGGAGACCCAAAATATTTTGAAGGCCTACCAGTCAGAGTAGGAACATATTGAGGTCAAGTTATCAATGGAGTTTTAACTCAGGTATGCCTCAATGTGGGTCCAGCGGGCTCCCAAAACCCATCCTGTCACTATTTCCCCAGTTCCAGAATGCATCATTGGGACTGACATACTTAGTAACTGGCAGAACCCCATATTGGATCCCTGAAATGTGGAATAAGGGCTATTTTGGCAGGAAAGGCCAAGGAGACACCATTAGAACTGCCATTGCCTAGGAAAATAGTAAACCAATAACAATTCTACATTCCTGGAGGGATTGCAGAGATTAGCGCCATCATCAAAAACTTGAAGGTTTCAGGGATCACATCCCCATTTAACCCATCATTTTGGCCTGTAAAACAAGCAAACAAACAAACAGATGGATCCTGGAGACTGACAGTGGATTATCATAAACTTGACCAGGTGGTGACTCCAATTGCAGCTGCTGTTCCAGATGTGATTTCATTGCTTAAACAAATTAATTCTTCTCCTGGTACTTGGTATGCAGCTATTGATCTGGCCAATCCCTTTTTCTCAATATCAGTGTCAAAGGACCACCAGAAGCAGTTTTCCTTCAGCTGGCAGGAGCTAGAATCCACTCTCACAACTCTTCCCCAGGGATACATCAACTTTCTGTGCCATTCCATAATTTAGTCTGAAGGGGCCTTGATCATCTGTCTCTTCCACAAAATGTCACACGAGTTCATTATATTGATGACATTATGCTGATTGGACCCACTAAGGAGGATGTATCAAAGATTCTATATTCATTGGTACAATATCTGCATGAAAGAGAGTTGGAAACCAAGCCAGTGAAGATTCAGGCACCTTTCAACTCAGTAAAAATTTCTAGGGGTCCACTGGTGTGGAGCATGTTGAGACATTCCTACTAAAGTGAAGAATAAGCTTTTGCATCTGCACACACACACACACACACACACACACACACCAACAACTAAACTGGAGGCACAATGCCTATTGGGCCTCTTCAGATTTGGAGGCAATATATCCCTCTTTTGGATGTTCTACTCTGACCTATTAATCAAGTAGATAAGATGACATGCATTGTCGAGGCAAGTCCTCCTCTTTCCTCTGCCACTCCTGTCATTGTCCATGAGCACAGTGGACATGGTGGAAGGGATGGAAGTTAGGCCTGGGTGCAGCAACATGGACTTCTACTCACCAAGGCTGACGTGGCCATGGCCACTGCTGAATTCCCCATCTGCTGGCAGAAGAAGCCCTCATTGAGTCCAAGATATGGGACCATTCCTCGGGGACATCAACCAGCAACTTGGTGACAGGTTGATTACGTAGGACCACTTTCATCATGGAGGAGCAACATTTTATTCTTACTGGAATAGACACCTACTCTGGATATGGACTTGCTTTCCCTGCACACAATGCTTCTGCCAAAACTACCATTTGTGGACTTACAGAATGCCTTATCCACCCACCTGGCATCCCATATAGCATTGCTTCAGATCAAGGAACTCACTTCACAGCAAATTAAGTGTGGCAATGGGCCCATGTCATGGAGTCTACTGGTCATATCATGTTCCTCATCATCCTGAAGCAGCTGGCTTGATAGAATGATGGAAGACCTCCTAAAGACACAATTTCAGTGCTAGCTAGGTGGCAACACCTTGCGGGACTGGGGAAATGTTCTTCATGAGGCTGTATTTGCTCTAAACCTGTGGCCAATATATGGTGTTGTTTCTACAATAGCCAGGATTCATGGGTCCAGGAATCAACGGGTGGATGCCGGAGTGGCACCACTCACTATTACTCCTAGTGATCCCCTTGCAGCATCTTTGTTCACTGTCCCAGCAACCCTGTGTTCCTCAGGCCAGGAGGCCCTGGTCCTGAAGGAAGGAACTCTCCCACCTGGAAACATAACACTGATTCCACTGAACTGGCAGCTGAGAATGCCCCTGCCATTTGGGGCTCCTCATGCCTTTGGATCAACAGGTCAGGAAGGGTGGCACTGTACTGAGTGGTACGATTGATCCTGATTACCAAGGAGAGATTGGACTGGTGCTACATAATAGAGGTAAAGAAGAATATGTCTAGAATCCAGGAGATTCCCTAGGCCATTTTTTAGTATTAACATGCCCTGTGATTAAAGTAAATGGTAAACTACAGCAACCCAATCCTGACAGGATGTCTAATGACCCAGAACCCTCAGGAATAAATGTCTGGGTCACCTCGCCAGGCAAACCACAGCCCACTGAGGTGCTTGCTGAGGGCAAAGGTAATAGAGAACAGGTAGTAGAAGAAGGTGGTTCTATTAGTTGCGACCACATAATCAATTGCAAAAGTGAGGTTTGTGATTTTCAATATTTCTTCTTTGTATGTGCTTAGTGAATGTTTCCTTTTTTCATGTATGATGTAGCAGATACAATTAGATTCAGTGTGTTTTCATTTATATGGATAATAGTTGTGTGATGTTAGGTATACGTGTGATTTTTTTATTAATGTCTGGAAATTATATATGGCTAAAAAATTGTGTACAGGTGCCAAGTTGGCAAGGGGGGATTATGATAGTTAGGTTTATTGTGCAAACCTGACCAATAAAAACACGTGGGATTAATCAGATCACAGTTTGATTGGAGGGCAAAAAGGTAAATGGTTTTGCAAGCTCCCCTCCCCACTCCCTCTTATTCTGTGGTGATAGGACCACGCTGGGGCATGCTGCTGCTTTAGCTCGTTCTCTGCATATTGTGTAGCTAGAGCTTCAGGCTCCTTCAAGACCTGCTTAGCCATGCTGTTGGTATGTGCACCATTTGAGCTTGAGGCTGGTGGGTCCTGTCACCTTGCATTGCTTGCATTTGATATCCCATCCAGGTCTGTTTTGCTAAGCTCCCAAGTTACTTACTGCTGGTGCCCCACTGGGCTGTTTGCTGCCTCTGGGCAGACTATGCTGCCTTGCCTAGAGAAGAAACCACTGTCTGCTTCATTGACCTTGAACTTGAGTTGAAGGATTTCCAATATATTAACTGTTCTATGGAACTGCGTTGAACTGAATCCTCTATACTTCTGTGTGGACTAATTAGCTGTTATATTCTTTCTCGCTGTATAAACCTGTCCTTTTATACATATATAATCATAAGTGCCCTGGTTTGGTTGTTCTAAAGAACTCTGCCTAATACAAATAGCAGTTCATTAAACATCTTCTATTGTGCTCAAACATAACACTAATAATGAAGACCCAAAGATAGAAATACTTGTCCTCAGTTTGATTGTATGAACAGAGAGTAAGAAAATGTTTACCCCATGGTGTAAGTATTATGGTTGGGACAATGTAAAAGGTATAATGGTAGCCCAGAGGTACAGTTTCATGGAAGAATTTCTAGAATAGTTGACAAGTGATCTTGATGGAACATGTTAGCTAGCTGGTTGAAACAGGATGAATAAGGATATTTTATGTGCAATGATGTGGGATCGAAAAAGACTTTAAGTTTATCATTTGATTTTAACGTAAACGCTGAATTAGGATCATTAATCATATTTACTGCTATTGAGTCAATTCTGACTCATTGTGAACCTATAGGACAGGGTATTATGCCCCTGTGGGTTTCTGAGACTTTAACTCTTTAAGGGAATGGGAAGTCTCCTTTCCCATGGAATGGCTTGGGGTTTCAAACTGCTGACCTTTCAATTAACAGCCCAAATTGTAACCACTACATCACCAGGATAAGGATGCAAATGTTACACTAAGTTGAACTTTTGTTTTAATGTTATTGGGATTTTTGTATAATATGAATTCAATTGCCTTTTAGGAAAAAAAAATGAAATCTTCCAGGATTATTCTTTTAGAAAGAATTTTCTGGATTAGCTTGGTGGGGAAATTTCTGCAACCATTAAGTCAATTCCAACTCACAATGATGCATGTATTACACAGTAGAACTGCCCCCCAAAAGTTCTTAGCTACAATCTTCTTGGAAGCAGATCCCCAGTTCTTTCATCTATGGTGCTGCTGAGTGAGTATGAGCCACCAAGTCTTCAGTTAGTAGCTGAATGCAAGCCATTTGTACCATCAATGAACCTTTGATAACATATTGTTGTTAGGTTTTGACTCATGAGGAGTCGATGTACAACAGTCTGAAACACTGTTCAGTTCTAAACCACCTTGGAAATTATTGGGATGTTTGACACCGTTATTTCAGCCAATGTGTTAATGCATCCCACTGAGGGTCTTTCTATATTTCACCGACTGTCTACTCATCCAGACTTTGAATTTTCCTATAAAAAATGCCAAAGTACATGAAATGAAGTCTTACTATCCTTGCCTCTAAGGGTCATCCCGCGTGTACTTTCGAGGCAGGTTTGTTTTTCTGGCAGTCCACAGTACTTGAAACAGTCTTCATTTACACCCCTCTCAAATGTGTCAATTATTCTTCAGTCTTCCTTATTCATCGTCCAACTTTCAGGTGTGTATAAGGCAATTGAAAATCTCTTAGGCGAACCTGAGTCCTCAAAGTGACACACCTCTTCTTCAACATTTTTAAGGGGTCTTGGGCAGCATATTGGCCAGTGCAGTACTTAATTTGCTTTCTTGACTGTTGCTTGTATGATAACTGATTGTGGGTCTAAGTGAGATGAAATACTTCACAACTTAGTCTTTTCACCTTGTATCCTCACATTGTATATTGGTTCAGTTGTGAAGATTTTTGTTTTCTTTCCATGGATTTGTAATCTACAAAGAGGGTTGCCATTCTTCATAAGCAATTGCTTCAAGTCCTTACCATTTACTTTTAGCAAACATGTGTGTATCATCTGCTTATCACAAGTTGATAATAAGCCTTCCTCTGATCCTGATGTGGTGTTCTTGCTCGTATTACCCATATTCTGGGATTATTTGTTTGGCGTACATACTGAATAAGTATGGTGAAAGGCTGTAACTCTGATGCTCCCCTTACCTGATTTTCATCCATGTAGTTCTCCCTTTTCTGGTTGGACTGCCTCTTGCTCTGTGTGTAGGTTGTGTATGAATACAATGTGTTAGCCCGGGTAGACTAGCAAAACAAATCCATAGAAACTCGTATGTGTATAAGAGAGAGCTTTATATAAAGGGTAATTGTACATTAAGAAGCATCCCAACCCAGTCCAGTCCAAACCTATAAATCCAATATTACCCTATAAGTCCAATACCAGCCTACAAAATCCTCTTCTGACTCATGAAATGAATACAATAACACAGAATTCACAAATATCACAGGCCAGTGGTTGGGAAGTCTTGTGAATCCAGGGGCATTTTAAGCATATCAGTGCTGTCAAGGCTTTCCATGTGGCTTCTCCAGCACCCAGGGCTGCATCAGGGTCGGTCTATATGGTTTCCCCTCAGGAATGTCTCACAGAAAGTCAGCCTTGTCAGTAGTGAGTCTGCAAGAGTCAAGAAAGCGGTATTTCCCACCTCCAAGGAGGAAATACTGATTTCCCAGAATTCTCAGGGGAAGGCCAAGCCCAGACAGAGGCCTCATTGGCTATGACCTGATTGACAGACTAGACTCCACCCCTTCGCACTTAATCCTCAAATCGATAAATGATTATATAACTACCACACAAAATAAAATGTTTTGCAATTCCCATATTTCTTCATGTGGTCCAGTTTGTTATTAGCGAGGAATGATAATAGAGGCTTGCAAGCAACGTTATTAGTTTTCTCCTGCTATGTAAAAAATCACCACAGACTTCACTACTTACACACCACTCATTTAGTAGATCACAGTTTTACGTGGGCTCAGTTGAATCGTTGCTTAGGGTCTTTTAAGGATGAATATGTGGCTCCTCAATCTTCAAAGTCAGCAATAACATCTTGGTTTTTTTTTTCTTGTCGTTTGATCCTGTCTTAGTAAACCTTCCATGCAGTCAATGGTAGTCTCTGCTTGGTCTCAGGTGACTTGATTAGACAAATTATGATGCTCTCCTGTGAGACTAGATGAAAACCAACATATTAGTAACCTTAAGGATGAAGACAAAAATCTATTTGACTGTGGTACATAACATAATTAGTCAAACTATATCACCATGTTTGCAATTCAGTAATTAGGGCAGGAGATCTTGACCATTACCTTTAGAATTCTGTTAATCAGACCATTCTACAATTTTGGAAGAGATTATAGTAATTTGGTATTGAGACAGGCTTCAATAATAATAGAGGCCGTATGAGCTTAAAATATGTTTAAGTGGTAGAATAAAAAACCATCAGTATCGATCAATCTATTTTAGGTGAGTCACAGAGTAGACCAAAACAGTTATTAAGTGTTGTTATTTGGAGTATCTGGATAGCGTATAATATAAATAATTGAAAGTCTTAGATCAGTATCGTTGGAGATCAATAGCCCTGGAAAAAAGGAATATAGGGGAATGTTGAGTTATTGCTTGTGACTATCAAGCATGATATAATGTGTACAATGGTGGGAGGATCCGTGGGGAATGTGTAAAGACTCCTGCTGTTCAGTAAAATTGAATTCCTACAAATTTAGAGATGTAGACATCTTTGTTGTGTAGATGATAGTTAGGAACACCAAAGTAAATGATATTCCTTAAAATCGAAGACATACTCTCAATGTATTTTGTTGGTAGGATACTTAAAAGTACTATCACATTTCTTATTTTATTATAGAAACGCAACAACATAGGAAGCTCAGTTCTAGAAGGAAATCTACCTAGATGACCTCATTCATTTGTCTGCATAGGCGAGGACTGACTTCTTTTTAATGGGTCTCCATGAGAGTTAATTAGTCTTTGGTTTCATAATACCTCTGAAATGGAATTCCTAACTTCTTTGAAAGCTGAGACTGACAAAACCTTATTTCTAAAAAATGATGATCAGAAAATATTATCTTCTTAAGTGCATATACAATAGTCTCTAACATAGCCCCATAGAAAGCCAGAAAACATTCCTTAATTAAAAAAGACTGAAATCATACTCTGTGTGTTGTGTATTGGAAACCCATAGGGGCATTTCTGCTCTGTCACCTAGAGTGCCTATGAGTTGGCATCAACTAGGTGGCAGTGGACTTATGACCCCAAATGAAATTAGAATTCATTAACAAAATTAAATTTTCTAAATCATTAAATATGTAGAAATTAATCAAAATATTTCAATGAGTCAAAAATGAAACCCAAAGAGAAATTATAAAATACTTAGAAATGAATGAAAATAAAGGCATGGCATACCAAAACTCAGAGAATACATTTGAAGTGGTAGCTAAGAGATGGACTGATACAGTGGTTGAAACAATGGGCTCATGCTTAGGAACCATTGTGAGTATGGCACAGGACTGAGCAGTGTTTGGCTTTCTTGTTTGTAGGGTTTTGATGGGTTAGAACTGAATTGATGGCACCTAACAAGAACAACAAAGTAAATCCTATAGCTGTAAGCGTCCATTTAAAATGGGAAGAACAATTTCCAGTAAATAACCTAACAAAACATTATGGGAACAAAGAGAGAAAGAAATTGAATTCAAGCTGAAGAAAATAAATAATCAAGGTTAGAACAGGCATAAGTAAAATAGAAAATAAAAATTAAAGAAATGAAATAGTGAAAGATAAATTTTGAAGCATCTACAAAATGGACTAATGTTTAGTGAGATTGACTAGTAAGGGAAAATTAATATTATTCATATTACTGAAATCAGAAATCAAAGATAACATGAATATCAAACTTACAAAAATTAAAATATTCTTTCAAGAATACTGATAACACAGAAAATAAGAACAAAAGTCAGTATTTGTCATAATTATTTGGTAGATAAAGTAAGGATATGAATATTTATATTTAAATTAAATATGTAGTTAATCATGACTAGATACATTTTAAATACATAATAATAATTAGGAAATACTCCACAGTGTGAGGAAAAAAGAAAAATAAACCAAAGGAGATAGACTAGAGAATATTTTACTATAATAGCATTATACTGGTAGAGGTGAGAGAAAACAAGTAAGAAGAAGAAAGAAAATGGGGGAAAGATTAAACACTCTTAAACATTGAATGGATTGAGATATAACTAAGAAAGAGGAGTCAAAGATTGCAAGCTATCTGATAAAAGCCCAACTCACATCCATCAAGTCTATTCTGACACAAAGAACCCTGTGGTAGTTGCCTTATCTGGTGCCAACTTGAGACTATTAAGAGTGAAGGGGTGGAGTTTAGCCTGTCAATCAGGTCGCAGCTTGATGACTTCATTTGGAGGCGCTACAGAAATAAATAGCTCACTGGAGGCCAGATACAGAGACTCCCTACTTAGTCATCTTGGGGACAAATCATACAGCGCTATACTAGAGCCCTGGAACTGGAGGAGCCATTTGTAGACCCCTGCCAGCAATGAGAAGCTTCTACTGCCACTGGTTCCACAAGACTTTCCACCCACTAGCCTGTGATCTTTCATCATTCAGCCTCATTGCATGGCTGCGTGAGTTTAAAGAGAAATTTATGGACTAGTGTTGGCATATGGGTTGATATCGGATTCAAGGACTTGATCTGTACTGGGCTGGGGTGTTTTCCTAATGTACAATTGCTCTTTGATATAAAGTTCTCTCTTACACATTTGAGTGTCTATGAATTTGTTTCTCTAGGTTACCCAAACTAACACAAAGTCTACAGGACAGAATAATAGAACTGTTGCTGGGGGCTCTGAGACTGTAACTCTATGGGCGTAGAAAGCCTATTCTTTTTCCCAAAGAACAGCTTGTGGTCATGAGCTGTGAGTAGCCAAATGCATATTCCACTACATCTCCAGGAAATAAATTAGATAGGCAAAGAAGGTCAGAGTGGATGAAAAAGAAATGACTTAAAATATAGTCATTTTATGGATAAGTTATCAGATGAAGTTATCAAATATTTAGATCTTGGAATATAAGGAGCTGGAAATAAAACTAGTTATTGGTCTCATTTAGAATAAAATATTTAGATAGTAATTTCGGTATGTGATAAATGGTATGCCCAACCAGGAACGAAGTTATAGAATGAGAAGTGGAAAATAAGCACAAACTATAATGCTGTCAGAGATTTGTATAAACATCTAATAGATAAGAAAAGCAAGATACCTGTTCATCTCGATGTATTTAAAGAGTTTATTTATGATATGTTGGTTTGTTGACCTTATATCCCAACTGTGAAACTCCCAGCATCTGGTTTGTTGCTAGGTCTTTTCATGGTTGTTCTGACCCACGCAGACCCTGTGCGCAGAGCAACCAGATACTGCCCTGTCTTGTCCTAACCAGATAGTCTTTGTTATGTTGAAACCTATCCTCAAAGCCAAAGTGTCGATCAATCTTGTGGAGAATGTTCCTGCTACATCTCTACTTTATACCAAGCACGATGTCCTTTTCCAGGGACCGATCTCTCTTGATAACATTTCCAAAGTGCCTCAGAGGAAATGTCACCACATCACCATCCTTGCTTCTAAGGAGCATTCCGGATGTACTTCTTCCCAAACAGATTTCTTTGTTCTTTGCAGTCCATGGTACTTTCAATATTCCTCACCAGCACTATAATTTAAAAGTATTAGTCTGGGTTTCCTGTTTCCATACCTAACTTTATCAGGCTATAAGATGATTGAAAATACCCTGGCTTGGATGAGGTGTGCATCAGGCCTCAAAGTAATATCTTTGCCTTTCAGTACTTTATGCAGCATGCTTACCTAATGCAATGCTTCATCCGATTTCTTGACTGCTACTTCCATGAGCATTGATTGCAGATACAAGGACGATAAAATCCTTGACCTCAAGCTTTTCTCCGTTTATCATGATGTTACCGATTGGTCTAGTTTTGAGGCATTTTTTTTTTACGTTAAGTTGTATGTCATGCAGAAGGCTACCAACTTTAATACAGCAAGTGCTTCAGACCTACTCACTTTCAGCAACCAAGGTTGTATGAGCTGCTGATCGATCGAAGGCCATTAATAAGCCTTCCTCCAATCCTGATGCCTTGTTCTTCTTCATATACTCCAGCTTCTCTGATTATTTGATCAGCATGCAGATTCAATGAATATAGTGGGACAATACACCCCTGACCCAAACCTTTTTGGATTTTAAATGATGCGCCATTCTATTTTTCTGTTCAAAAAATTGCCTCTTGATCCATGTACGCATTCCATTATTAGCGTGCGTGCACACACACACAAATAACAACAACAAACAATGTTCTGGAATTCCCGTTCTTCTCAAGGATATCCACTGACTGTGATCCACAGAGCCCAATGTTATGACATAGTCAACAAAACATGCTTACTTCTGGCATTCTCTTCATTCATCCACGATCCATTTGACATCACTAGTGATATCCCTGGGCCATATCTTCATCTGAATCATCCCGAATCTCTGGCAATTCCCTGCCAAAGTACTGTAGTAATTATTGTTGAATATTCTGATGGCTGCGGCCTCCACTGTTTCTTATTTTGAACTTCTTAATGGCCTTGTCTTTGGGCCTGCAGTATATGCAGTTTGTGCAATGAATAGGCTGTACATGGCTGTGGCCTTTGTTGGCGTGACTGCTATACATTTTCTATGCCATCTCAGAAGCAAGGATGCAAGAGAGAGAAGACAGATGTTTAAGTGCCTTTTTGACAATAAATGTAACTCAGGTTTATCATTGCTATTATTGTAAGCCTTGTGAGAAACTGATTCAAAATGGCCGATACCAATCCATTTCTACTCACTGATGCCTAGCATATCAACCTCTATGCAGTCCATTTAATTTTTGATGGCTTCCAACATTCCTGGATTCATAACCCATACATTTAAAGGTCCAATTATTAATAGATATTTGCACATTATTGTTCTCAGTTTGAGTCTTTCCCCATCTGCAAATGAAGGTTCCAGAGTTTTACTCCATCTCTGTCCTTCTGGTCAACTCTGCTTTGAGAAGGAAACACTACATCGGTCATACTTCGAGTGATTTCCAACCAAAGGGGCTCACATTCTGGCACTCTCTCTGACAAGGCTCTGCTGCTTCTCATGAGGTTTTCCGTTTCTGACAACGTTCTGCATGTTGGTGGTGAATCTGCTATGCCATCTATACCTTAGATAGAGATGTATCTGAAAGTGAACCTTTATTATACTGCTTATTATCCATCCTTTGAAATGGTAAATATCTTGTATGTAAAATTTGGCTGAAATGATGTCTGATTTCAAAATCCTTCTTTAGCTCACCCTTCCTTCATATCTATTCATCTTGCACAGTTAAAAATCCTGCCTTATTTTAATGATCTAAAACTGTGGAAATATTTTAAAACATTACTGTAGCTTTAGCTTTGATTCTTTTCTCTAGAGTTAGAATTTCTCAGTTGCAATTTAAGAATACATATATAAAAAGCAACCTGGGTTGCCCATAAGTTAACTGTTAATTGCGACAGTATGGGAACACAAACTTTAAAAGTTTATGCTCTTAATCTTCATTTCAATTTTTCCATTTATATGAGGGATAAATTAGACCTGTGAACTTGAATTGTCCTTAAGACTTCTTATTTGTGACCTTATTTCTAAGAATAAAGCTTCCTGGATCACTGCAACCACATTGATCTCTCTATGGTCTAACTCACTTTGTAATTACTGTCAACACTGCACAACAGCCTGGCCAAGTTATTGTATATTGTTCCATCCTTTAATCATTCTATAATGCTATTGTCTTCTACTCTTCATTGTAACAACTTACTGTTTTATTTGTGTAAATGTTGGTATAACCTTGATCAGAAAATCTATTTGGAGGAGGAAGCATATATTATATACTTCTTTTGAATGTTATAGTTTGGCATAATGCAAGATACAGAAAAATCACTTAAATGCATAGATTTATTGATTTATGCATTATTCCTTGATAGTGTTATTATCAAAATCAATGTATGTTAGACAAAGCAGAAATAGCAATGTTTTTCCTGCCTCACATAGTCACAGTCAGGATCAAGTCAGATATTAGAAGAGGAACTATTATAAGTTACTACTACTAAGGAGATATAATTGAGTAAGTTAGTAATTTAAAAAAATTTTATTTAGCTACACTTTAATAAGGAATTTCTTCAAAACAAATAAAACAAAATTAGGAGTACTTTGCATCTAGTTTGACAATTTTGTAGAGGTTTGTTACAGAGTAGGGTTGACTTTCCTCCAAAGACCACCCCAGCATGCTAGTCAAAACAAAAATTATTTAACTTAGATAAATAATAAAAACTTTTGCATCATATATCATAATATACAGAAGTAAATTTAATTTCTTTTTGAGAATTTTTCATAATTATAAGGAATAATGTCATCATTAATAAGGAGAAATACTCCTCAAAGTTGAAAGCAAGAGTTTTGAATTACAATCAAAGTTTTAAATTAAGCACTGAGGGAAATGTAAATTTCTCACTGTAAATACAAGAGTAGTTGCTATTCATTGGATACTATACTTACTAACTAGAGGCAGTTTACAACTTCAATATTCCTTCCTTGTTTTAAATCTCTTTGAGATTTTTTAGTGATTGTTACTTCAAAACACCAAAACTCATCCATCATTTTATTGTAGTATTACGACTATGTGTTGCTTTAATGATAGATTGCAATCTATCCTATTGGTATTTCAAACAACAGCAATTACCTATGGTAAACAGGTTTCAGGAGAGCTTCCAGACTAAGACATACTGGGAACAACGACCTGGCAATTTATTTCCAAAAACTCATGGCTAGTGAAATTTTATGGATAGTTATAGGGTACTATTTGCTATAGACCTAGAAGATGACCCTACTCATGTTGAAGACAAATAAAATAAGACTTGACAAGAGCTTCCTCTGGCGGGTCTAGTTGATCTATAGTCATTCATTTACTGATGTGGCATAACTGAAAATGAGATCAAACTGCTGAACATAACCACTAGTAATTGGTATTTGGAATATATCAATGGGATAATTTGAACTTGCCAAGAATTAAAAGAGTATGCTTAAAGATCAATATCCTAGGAATTAGGAAGATAAAATGGATCTGTATTGCACATTTTGAATTGGACAATCATACGGCCTATAAATCTGGGAAGAACAAATTGATAGGAATGGTATTGCATTCATCATCAAAAAGAACATTTTTATATCTATCCTAAAGTGCAACACTGTGAGTGATCTAATGATATCCATATGCCTACAAGGAAGACTAATTAATGAAATCTTAATTCATATTTATGCACGAACAAATTATTCCAAAGAAGAAATAGAAGATTTTACAATTTTCCAAAGTCTGAAACTCATCAGACATATAATCAAGATATATTGGTAATTACTGGTGATTGAATTGCAGAATTTGGAAACAAAAAAGAATTGATATATGGACAACATTGCTTTGTGGAGACTGCATGACATAATTTTGCAAGATCAATGCATTATTCATCTCAACAACAGTGGCTACATAAATTGACTTCTGGGTGGAATACACAAGAGCAATTTACTATGTCTTCAGCAAGAGACAGTGGAAAGCTCAATATCATCCATCAGAACAAGATTATAATGACTAGAACACACAATTAATTGTTCATATGTAATTCCAAATTGAAGCTGAAGATAAATAAATGAAGGGATTCATTTAACATAATGAACAATAAAGATGAAAAAGCCAAACATCATACATGAATGAGCCAAAAAAGAGTAGCCAGAAAACTAAATAGAAGAAAGAAAGTAACAAAATGAATGTCAGCAAAGTGTTTGAAACCTGCTCTTCAAGGTAGAGTAGAAAAATCTGAACAGAAGATTTCCATGGATGTCTCAAGAAGACAAAATAGTTTATAAAATGTACAAAGATCTTTACTTAGCAAGTCAAAAGGCAAAAACCACTGAAAGAGCAGAAGATAAAAGTCATGCTCCAGTTTCAATGACAATTGAACAACACAGGAAGAATTGACACAAACTGAAAACTATGAGTGCAAGGGAAAAAATGTTCTGAAATAGTTTATGATGATAACTGCCCCATTCTTCTTAATATGATTGATTAATTTGTATGATATGTGAAGTAAATGTCAATAAAACTATTTATAAAAAGGGAAGAGATGGAAAGAATGCACCCAGCCACTCTACCAAAAAGAATTTGTCAACATTCAACTATTTCAAAAGGTAGTATATGATCAAGAACCAATGACATTGAAGGAAGAATTTAAACCTATACTGAAGGCAGTCACAGAAAATATAGTTCCAGAATTTATGGAATATTAATTAAGATATTCCAATAAATAGATGGCAATGCTAGAAGCTTTCACTTCTCTTTGACAAAAAATTTTTTTCAAGGCAGCAATATTGTGAACCAACTGTAAGAAATCTATAGACATGCCCATTCCTCATAAAGGTGATTCAAAAAAATTTGGAAACTATCAAATGATATATTCATGTCCCACATACATAACATTTTTCTGAATATCATTCAAAAACATATTCAGCACTCTTCTCAAGGCTATCCATAGTTTGGTTTGATAGGCCCAGTCAAACATCTTGGCACAGTCAATAAAATACAAGTAAGCATCTTTCTGGTGTTCTCTGCTTCCAGCCAAGATCCATCTGACATCAGCAGTGATACCGCTTGTCCCCTGTCCTCTTCTGGATCCAGCCTGGACTTCTGGCAGGTACTTGTCAATGTACTGCTGCAGTTTCTGATGCATGAACGTCAGCAACATTATGAATTATGGTGATGGTTACTAAATACATCATAGTCTTCAAGAAAAATGAACAAAGCCACCAGAAACAAAGTAGCCTGGATTCTATTTAAAAGGAAGGATGATGAGATTCCTTTGCACTGATTTTGGACAAGTTATCATAAAATATGTCACTGAAGAAGTGTATAGATCATTATAGGTAAAGCAAAGGTTACCCCAAAAATTCAGGAAGGTCTCAGTGAACTAATTGATGTAGTGGCTGCAACAATGGGCCCAATATATCAATGACTTTGAAGAAGGAGTTGGACTGAGCATCATTTAATTCTGTTATACATAGGCTCACTATAAGCTAGAACCAACTCACTGGACGATAACAAGAGCCAGGACCACTAAGATGGCCATGCAACAAAACAAAACAAAAAAACAAAAATGAGGTTTGGACAATTACTGCTAGCAAAAATATGGAAACAGGACCCCTCACGCATTATAGGTGTGATTATGAATGGTACAGCTGTTGTGTAAAATAATTTAGAAGATCTTCAAGTAATTAAACACAGAATTACTATGTATTTATCCTATCTGCTAGAAAACTCTGTGGTAATTCTAGTCTGACTCATATGAACATGATGAATGAGAATTATTTTCTTTGTCTCAGTACCATTGAATCAATTTCAACTCATAGTGACCCTATAAAACATGGTAGAGAGGCCTCTGTGGGTTTCCAAGTCCATAATCCTTCACAGGACTCAAACATCTTGCCCTTATAGAGAGCCTGGTGGTTTCGACCTTGCAGTCAGCAGCCTAATATGTAAACCCCTATGTCAATAAGCAAGTCTAGAGACACCAGTGTTTAGTATTGGTGTCTATGGTGGTAGAGGAAGGGAGGAAGTCATTATTTAGGAGGCATTGAGCTCTTAATAAGAGTGATGGAAAAAATTGGAAATGGATAAGGATGATAGTTACACAACATGCTGAAGTAATTCATATTATTAAATCATATGTATGAAATGGGGGAGAACATTGAGAGGAGTGCTGGAGTTAACTGAAACAGAGGAAAATCCATATAGTACACAATCCTGAAAATCAGAATAATCTACAAATGATGCATGGATACACAAGAGGGCTGAGTGGATGTAGGAGGGAGAGTGTAATTATACCCACCGATATTTAGGTTTCACAGAGGACTTTTATACATGACTCGCCACCTGTGCTGCTGCTATATTTATGGACAGACCATATAGGGGGCCAGATTATGAATATCTCTTTATCAAACCAGACTCATTGTAAGGATGAGTTTCTGGACCAAGGGGCCCAGAATGATAACCTCTGGGGAACACCAAGGTCAAATGACATAACATAGGACATAAGTCCACATCCTATGTTGGTCAATAGCTAGTTGGGTCTTAAAAGCTGTGATTGATCATCTAAGGTGCCACTACTGGTCTCTCTTTGTTCAGAGGAAAGAAGAGAGATGAAAATTGAAGAATATTATATCAATTAGCCCAAAGGACTAATGGATCATGCAAACATTACTCTCCATGACTCTGAAACCAGAACAAGTTCATGCCCACTTCCAACTTCTCTGAAAATAACCACAATAAATGATCCTGCACAGAGTAGGAAAAATACATAGAAGAAAACAGAATCATGAAAGAGACCAGGCTTGTTGACCAAATAGAGATTGGTAGAACCCTTGAGAGTATTGTCTTTGGTTCTCCATCAAGTCTGGGCCTGAATTCAGTTTTATAGAGCAATTTTTAGCCAAACATTAGATAATATTAGAAAATGAATAATAACTCTATTAAGATGTGCACATCTTAGAATAATCAAACAATTGTGATGATGGGGTAGCATTTACCCATACAACAAGCTCAGAAGGCTTAGGAACGAAAGTGGAGTGGAGAATGGGACCACAGGAGGGAGGTGGGATGAGTGAGTGAAGGAACTGTAATGAATGAGTTGAAAGATAATTATGTGAATTCGCTCCTTTGGTTAGTGGAGACTGCACATTCTTAAAGGAGTGGACAGCCTAATCTTTCTCCCACTGAGCCTCTGGTTGGTTTGAACCTCGGATTTTGTAGTTAGCTGCTAAATGCATAACCTGATAAGCTCCTACCTGAGCTGAGTGGGTTATGATTCTGATCACTTGTGAGTTTAAGGCAGAGCAGAACAGCCGCAGGCACCCGGGGAGACGGAGGACAATAGTTGAGAAAGACAGCCGTGTAAGGATCAATCAAAAAGCATTTCTACTAGGGTTCCAGCTTAAACATGCAGGAGTTTATTCCAAACAAACGATGTGTAGGCATGACTCTATAACTGGATGGCTGCCAGCCTTTTGTGCCAGTAATAATTATTTTAGTTTTATTAGTGCCCCTTCCAAATTATGTTCCAATAAAAACAGGGGCTACCTAAGGGATAGGTTGGGTCAGTTAAATTCAAGGCAGAATGCTCAGCACGGGTTACGGCAATAATTTTTTGGTAATTTAAAGGAGAATCATGAGAGTTATCTTGAAGGATACAGGAAGATCGCTGGGATTTATTCTGAAGAACTTTTAAGGACATGGAAAACTGCACTGGTGGTTAAAAGGCCAGAAAAATGGAGCTAATGTATTTCTTTCCAACATAGCAATGCCTCGGTATATTTTTCCAAAGGTGTGTGAGTTTCTTTCCCTATCCACCCAATATCCTTACTCAGATTTCTTTTGGTTTATCCCCATCTGATAGGTTTGTCCCCATCAGATTTCTTTCAGTTTACCAACCTCAAAGAACATGTTCCCCAAACTGAAAAGGACATGCTTTGATCCGCTCCAAGATGCTGACACTGTGTAAATGGAAGAGGGCAGAATTCTGGGGTGTATGGTTATAGAGCTGTAAACATTGCCTTATGAAGTGTATAGACTTACATGGGTGACAAGAAACAATGTTTTTCTGTTTTGATATTTTTGTTTAATGGTTTATATTATTTTTGTATCAATATTTTTTACTTACCTTTATTTCTACAAGGATTGATGATAAAAACTAAATGTCTGACTATTAAAAAAGCAACTCTTCCTGGCACGTAGTCTGGACTTCTAGTTTCCTAAACTTGGTGAAAATCAATTTCTGTTCTTTAAAGTTAGCCAGTTGGGGTATTTGTTTTATAGTAGCACTAAATAACCAAGGCAAGGGTGGATTACATTATATCCCTGATTTCTTTCTAATATAGCATTCTTTGACGCTATAACCTTGGACAATTTTAAAACATGTAATGATAAGGTCATTCCACTGGTGATATGATAGCCCATATTTTCATAAGAGAGAGCATGTGACTTATATAACCAATGGGTCACAGTTTTGACATGTGTGTGAGGATTGAAATGATGTCGTTATTGTCCAGTGGCATGCCTACATAAATAGGTGCTGACATCTAGTATGGACTTTGTGGGAAAAATGATGCTTTCATCTACTTTATGCTTTAGCATGGGGCTGGGAACTGGAGGACAGGTACAGTAAATGTCAGTTACCACATTGTTAAGAGTAGTATACTTACAATTCGGTCAAACTGCAGACGGTTCTTCCAAACTTCCTGGAATTCATGTCACATGTATGAATAAAAAGTTCAAGACCATTTTCTTCTGTTACTTCAATACGAAACCCCATGATATTTCTTTCATGGAGGTAGATAACTTAGTCAAATTGTGCAGGCAGACAGACTCTGTTCTCTAAATATTTATGGTGACATAAGTGTCTCTTACATCAATTTCTGAATACTGCAATAGTTGTCTTTATGCATGAATAAACTCTTGATTACAATTAAAGAATACCTTTATCATTTGTCAGTGCTATTTCATGATGTAGTGAATACTCCTCTCTGTCGCTTTCTTTAGCAGAAGCTCAGCCTATGTGCACTTCCCTTCATGCCTGTCACCTACCTTGCTCTTTTATGCTTTGAATAGTTCTTTCATGCCTTTTGTGTATTGTATTAATATAAGTCACTTACTCGCCTCTTTTATCCTTTTTATCTCCACGTTCTTGGCTCTTCTGTGGGCTGAACTTTAAATTATTTTTTCCCTTTTATTTTACTCACTCTGCGGCTTCTCTCTGATGTTTTTCTCACAGTACTTTTATAATCTGTAATGTATTTATTGTTCTCTGTAGATCCATCTTGTTGCCACATTCATTTACTTTTCAATCATCTTTATTAGGTCTTTTACTTTGCAATTTTTAAAATTCCTTTAAAATCCTTTTTATGCAAATTTTTTCTTTCATTTAACTCTCAGAGTCTGCCTATTCTCTGGTCTTCCTTTGACAATTTTATTATAGTTTTCTCTCATCACTTTACATGTTTCTTCCTGACTGTCTCTGAAATGTGACCTCCCCATTTTCTTTGACTATTTCACTGATTCTTTGCTTCTATGCCTCTCACCTAGCTTCCATTATGCTTTTGAATGACTCATTTTCTTAACTAATCTCTCTGCCTCTTGCTCCTTCCTTAGTTCTTCTTGGTTTGAAATTACTTTTGTCCAAAAGAATTGCTTCCCCCCAGAACAGGTCTCTTAATTATTTAAGAAGCATCAAACTGATACCGCTGAGTACCTGTACTTTCACTATAAATACGACCTGAGAACGAGCATACGGAAGAGCAGGCCTCCTCTGTGAAAAGGCAAAGGTCGCATCAGATTGAGTTGTAAGGATTTCAGAGCTGATTTGCACCTTGTACATCTCATGGGTTTCCCTGTAGATATCTCTGACTTCAATAGAAACTAAAATATAAGTGTCTGACTCAGACATAGACCTACCCTTAAAAGAAAGCTTTTTAAAAAAAATTTCTCTGAGTCATGCACATATGAACTTGGGGTAGGAAAAGTTATACAGAAATAAATAATTTGTGACATTTCAGATTTTTAAAATCTATCATTCCTAGGTTTTGCTATTTCAGCATGAGATAAACAAAATTACCTCAACTCACTCTCACCCACAATAAGATGGCCCTTGGATATTCTGTAAGATTGGCTCGATATTAGTTGATCATGGGCATGTTCCAGGTGAGATATTACAATGTTACATGGCATTTCTAGGTGTGAATTGTCTCGTTCGTATCCTGTTATTCAAGATGTGACGGTCAGTGAAGAGCACTGACCCTGGGGCTCACCCACTGCTACTTGGTGAGTGTTGGGTGGGAAGGACAGGAACCTTGCTGTGGACAGGAAGGCTGTGCCTGTTCTTCACTCACTCAGAAAGCTCGGCGTAGCAGGTAGGGTACTCCATTGTGCGTCTGATTATCTGAGCTTCTGGCTGAGTTATGGACCCTGGCTTTTGAGTGACACTTGTCATTACTCTCTCTTCATCTAAGATTGTTCATCCATAAGATAAAGCAACTGCACTCAGTAAAATCTAAAACCTCTTTAAGCTCCTTCTCTGCTGTCACGAACCTTCAAATTTCACCATTAAACATTGATTTCTTTTGGTTTTTAAGGCTTTTAGGTTTTCAAGGATTGCCATTAAAATGGATGCCCTTGAGGTAGTGTAACTCTTATAATGTTTTTAGCTCATGTCTTTGAGGAGGCTAAGGTCTTTGGGGACTAGGGCACATAGGGGTCAACCATGCAAAGGAGGGGCGGGGTACTAGGATCAGGGAAATGCACAAGTAGGGTAACAGAAATAGCCAACGACAAACATAATGATTGATTATTTTGTTTTGTTTTATAAACACTTTCTTATTTCTTGCAGAAAATCCAGGTTATAAACATTGCTATGCATTTAAGTATTAAAAATGCACCTTACATATAAAATTAAAAATCAAAGCTATAACGTAGCTTAACTACAGTCACAGGTAACATAAGAATGGTGAGGATGGTGTCAAAAGTAGGAGGAGGGTGGAGTCCAAGTTCATTATCTTACCACTGTTGGGTGCTTCCTTTTGTTTGCTGTCTCCTCCATATGTCTCTCTAGGTGTCTGTCTATCTATCTATCTATCATCTATCATCTATCTATTTATCATCTATGTATCTCTTTCATCATAATTCATCTATATAATAACACACCATCATTACTATAGAGAAATAAAGTATGTTCTTTCAGTCAATTAATAATGGCTTATCTTAACTAATTTATCTTAAATTTATTTAACCCACTGATAGAGGTCTTAATAGTAGAAGCATTAATTAGCCTTGGGTTAAAAATAGAATAGTAAACAGTACAAAATTAAAGAGATACAGACTAATACTGAGATCAGATTAAACAAACTTTTGCTTGACTGGTTATTAGTTTCCTATTATCTTCATTAATACCATTTTCTTCTGTATTATCACTGCATCATAGGGGAATGTTATTCCTTAAAATTGTTATTAACTTCATGGTGTTGATATTCTCTCCAGAAATGGGAGCTATATAAACTACTGGTTTTGCAGATCCTGGTTTCTGTTTTTATTTGGGTGGTGGTTATACTGGTGTGTATATGAGGGAACTTCACAAGTTGGGATCAATTCATGATGTTTTCAGTTCATATTTGTATGATGCTCTGAAACCCTCCTCTCTATGTGAGAGTAGTCCTGGTGGACTGATGGGCTACCAGGGAGCAGGGGTTGGAATCCCCCCGCCACTGCTGGTGAGAAGATGCAACAGTATGCTTGAAGAACAAGTTACCACCCTAGGAAGCACTTCTCTTTGCTCTATAGGGGTCACTATCTACTTAATGGTGGCTGTTTGCTTTGGGGGGTTATACATATAAACAGTATACAATGTTTATTTAAGATTTTTACAATTAATATGACTTGAAAATAGTTCAAAAACAAGATTATGGTTTCTAGGTATTAAATCAATGGCTAGTTAGTTTGACTCATTTGAGCATGCTTGACAATTAAGAATAAAAATTAGGGCTGAACAAAGAGCTACATCAATTCAAATAGCACCCTATGCCCAATATCCCTTTAGGCATGACAGGCTTCTTTCTGTAAAAGTCAATGTCTGCCTGTCTGTGCAACACATTGCTCCATAAATATGAGGAAAATACACTTCTTTCCAGTTGCCTTTGGCAGGCTTTTAGCATCTGGGAGAAGAAAGAAACAGTCTTTTGGAGCTTTCTATAATCCCTCTCTCACCTCCTTTATCCAACAGGCAGCTTTCTAGTTCTCGGTTGCTCTTGATCCTTATGAGAGTATATGTACTTGTGCCCGGGGATAAGTTGCTACGACACATACCTACGAGTGCCATAAAGGGCAGGCAGCTTCTAGAGCCCTAGAGTGAAGCCTTTCACTGCAGGAGAGGCCTCTCCTTTTCTAAGAAATTCTCTCTCTCTTTCTTTCTCTCCCTCCCTCCCTCCCTCCCTCTCTCCCCAGCACTGCTGTAGGCTGCTCAAGGCAGAGCATGTATGTGATAATGACAGATGAAAAAACTAAAAAACAGAAAAAGAGCAATAGCTAAGGAGATAAAGTGGCTTCCAGAATGATGACTTTAGTTGTTTTTGACTGTCAAAATTGAGTCATGTGGAGAGACAACTAGAGTAAACATGAAGAGAGGGGTATTACTGAGAACAGCCCTGCAGCTGCTAATAGGGAATATTTAGGATTTAAGCAATTTCAGATTCTTTTATAAACTTCTCAAATTTTAAGTATGCTTTGCATTGCTTAAGTGTTTACTGTAGTGTTATCACAATCATAACTAAGTTACTTCATACTTCTAACACCAATGGCCCTCTAAGGAGCTCCAGAATGAAACATAAACTCATATATAAACTAATTAGAGCTAATTCCTTTGTCCCAAGCATATTATCAGAAGAATAAATACAGCAAACACGTCAAATGTTATATGTTTGGAAAGAGAAGGCATAAATAGGAAATAAACCCAATAGTCATCTTGAAGTGTTGGAAAAATATAGGGGGGATGGGTTTCTTGCTGTAGCGCTTCAAGATCTTTTAAAAACTTACCCTTTGGTAGATGTTGGTGTCCCTGGAGAAGTAGCATGTGAGATCCAGGTTGCTGAGTTCTTGTTCCTTTTCTGATTCTGTGGCTAAGGAACTTTAGCAAGCAGTCGCCAAGTATGCTTAGAGCAGTGGGCACAGACAGATGTCCGCTTTGTCTGATCTGGGTACTTTTCTTAACCTTGCATTTGACTAGACCACTGAAGTTGAAATTTCACCTAGTTTTTACTCTCAGCTTCCTTAGATTTCTAATGGAATAACTTCTGTCTCATTAAATGTGTGCTTAAATATCATGTTGTTGTTGCTAGGTGCCATCTAGTTGGCTAAAGACCCTGTTCACAACTGAATGAAAAACTTGCAGAGTCCTGCGCCATCCCCACAACTGTTCCTATGGCGGAGCCCATGGCGTCAGCCACTGTGTCCATCCGTCTTGTTGAGGACCTTCCTCTTTTTCACTAGGCCTCCATTTTACCAAATGTGATGTCCTTCTCCAGGGGCTGATCTATCATGACAACATGTCCAAAATATGTAGGACAAAGTTTTGTCATTCTTGACTTTAAGGAGCACTATGGCCTTGCTGCATCCAATACAAATCTATTTGTCCTGTTAGAGGTCTGTGGCATTTTAAAGATTCTTCTCCAGTACCACGATTCAAATACCTCTATTCTTCTTTGGTCTTCCTTATTCAATGTCCAACTTTCACAGGCATATGATGCAATGGAGATTTCGATGGCCTGGGTCAGGTGCACCGTAGTCCTCAAAGAAGTCCTCTTTGCTGTTCAATGCCCTAAAGAGACCTTGTGCAGCAGTTTTATCGAATGCAATATGTCTCCCGATTGCTGCTTCCATGAGCACTGATTGTAGATCTAAGTACAACAAAATCCTTGACAGCCTCAACATTTAATCCATTTATCCAGATGTTATTTATTGGTCCAGTTTGATCTTCCTTAAACTGAATTTTTATCTGTTCTAAAGATTATAACACTCACTCTTCATCAGCAAGTACTTCAATTCGTCCTCACTTTCAGCAGGCAAGATTGTTCTAGGTGCATACAGAAAGTTGTTAACAAGCTTTTCTCCAATCCTGACACCACACCCTGCTTCATGTAATTCAAGTTCTCTAATGATTTACTTAACATAAGGATTGAACAAGTATGGTGAGAGTGTACAACCCCTCACACACATACTTTCTGACTTTAAACCATGCAGTATTCCCTTGTTCTGGTCACACAACTGCCTCTTGATCCATGTACAAGTTCTGAATGAGCATGATGAAGTGTTCTGGAATTCCCAGCCTTCTCAACGTCCTCCACAGTTTATTATGACCTTCACTGTTGAACGCCTTTGCATAGTCTGATATTCTGAGCTCTGAGCCAAGATTCATCTGAAATCAGCAACGATGCCCCTTGTTCCACATCCTCTTCTGAATCTGGCCTGAACTCCTTGCAATCCCTGTCAGTGTGTTGCTGTATCCACTGTTGGATGATCTTAAATAAAATTTTCCTTCAATATCAATGATATTGTTCTCTAGTTCCAGAGTTCTATTGGGTGACCTTTCTTTGGAATGGGCACACATATGGTGCTCTTCCAGTCAGTTGGTTAAGTCACTGTTCTGAAATTTCCCTGGCATAAAAGAGTGATTGCCTCCAGTCCTCCAGTGGCTCTTCAGTTTTGGAAACATTTCGTTCAGTTTTCTGTCAATTCCTGGAGCTCTGTTTTATCACTAATGCATTGAACTTCTCCCTTCAGCACCATTTATTCTTGCTCATTTGCTACCTTCTGAAATAGTGGACTCAACTAATTCTTGCTGGTACAGTGACTGTGTAGTCATTCCATCTTCCTTGACACTTCCTGCATCATTCAATATTTTGCAATTTGATAATTGCAATTTGAGGCTTGAATTGTTTCCTTGAGTTCTTTCCATTTCAGATATACTGAGTATGTTCGTCCCTGCTGGTTTTCCAATTCTAGGTTCTTGCGTGTTTCTTTATAATATTTGGCTTTTTCTTCACAAGCTGCCCTTTGAAAATTTCCAATCAGTTCCTTGCCTACATACTTTTTTCCATTTACTTGATTTAATCTACAATTAATTGCAAGTTTGAGAGTCCCTTCTGACATCCCATTTCATCTGTTCTTTCCTGCATGTCTTTAAACGACCTCTTGCTTTCTTTCTGAGTGATGACCTTGATGGCCTGCTACAGATCACCAGATTTTCTGTCAACGCATCAACTCTGGTCTTGAGTTGGTGTCGAAATTCAGTGGGATAGACTTCAAGTCATGGTTTCATCTATCTTGCACAATATTTTGAACTGTTTAAGGATTTGGATAAGGATGTGGATCTTGTTTTATGAATCATTGTGTCTTTAATAGCTAGTACATTGCTAACACATGATGAATAATTAGAAAATGCTGAATAAAAATGTTTAATGCCTGAATTATTTAAATAAGTTATCCATTAATTTAATTAGTCATTTTTTGGAGGCAAAGTAATTGAGATAACAATATTTGAGTTACTAGAATTAATTATAAGAACTCTCTTTTTGAATCATTTTATTGGGGGCTCATATAACTCTTATCACAATCCATAAATACATCAATTTTATAAAGCACATTTGTACATTCTTTACCCTCATCATTTTCAAAATATTTGCCTTCCACTTAAGCTCCTGGTATCAGCTCCTCATTTCCCCCCTCCTTCATGAACCCTTGATGATTTATAAATTATTATTTTATCATATCTTACATTGTCTGACATCTCCCTTCACCCACTTTTCTGTCATCCATCCCCCAGGGAGGAGGTTATATGTAGATCCTTATAATCAGTTCCCTTTCTCTACCCCACCCTCCCTCCACCCTCCCGGTATCACGACTCTCAACACTGGAACTGAAGGGATCATTCTCCCTGGATTCCCTGTGTTTCCAGTTCCTATCTGTACCAGTGTACATTCTCTGGTCTAGCCAGATTTGTAAGGTAGAATTGGGATGATGATAGTTGTGGGGGGAGCAGGGAGGAAGCATTTAGGAACTAGAAGAAAGTTGTATGTTTCATCGTTGCTATACTGCACCCTGACTGGCTAGTCTCCTCCCCATGACCCTTCTGTAAAGGGATGCCCAGTTACCTACGTTTGGGCTTTGGGTCCCCACGCTACACTACCCCTGATTCACAATGATATAATTATTTGTTCTTTAATGCCTGATACCTGATCCCTTCAACACCTATGATCACCCAGGCTTTGTTCCTTCCAAACTAGATGGCCACTTGTGACCTTCCATGGGGCTTTGTTGCTTCCAAGCTAGACGGCCACTTGTTTACCCTCAAGCCTTTAAGACCCCAGATGCTATATCTTTTGATAGCTGTGCTCCATCAGCTTTCTTCACCACATTTGCTTATGCACCCATTTGTCTTCAGCGATCATTTTGGGGAGGTGAGCACACAATGATATAATTTTTTTTGTTCTTTGATGCCTGATAACTGATCCCTTCAGCACCTTGTGATCACACAGGCTGGTATGTTTCTTCCATATGGGCTTTGTTGCTTCTGAGCTAGATGGCTGCTTGTTTACCTTCAAGTCTTTAAGACCCTAGACACTATATCTTTTGATAGCCAGGCTCCATCAGCTTTCTTCACCACATTTGCTTTTGCATCCCCTTTGTCTTCATCCATTGTGTCAGGAAGGTGAGCATCATGGAATGCCAGTTTAATAGAACAAAGTAGTCTTGCATTGAGGGAATACTTGAGTGGAGGCTCAATGTCCATATGCTACCTTAATACTAAACCTATAGTTATAAGAACTCTTGAAGATAGATTTACTCAGAGAGTTTTCCTCTTGGATGCTGAGCTAACTAGACTTGATTGAGTATTGAAATATGGTACTGAGTACCCTGCAGCCATAATGACCAATATATTTTCATCATATCAGGAGATCTTAGTTCTTTTGACTTTATATAGAGCATGATCTTGGAGAATTACATCCAGGAAAGTAGCTCCTGTTCTACTAAGACAATAATTTTCAGTGTCTATCCACCGAGCTGAATGTTTGAAGAGTAGTATCTCCTGAGGTAGGTATTGGGATAGGAGCTTTTCTTTCTTTCTTCTCATGATATTCCCAAATAAATTCCATGAGAGAGATATTATTTCTTCTGCATTATAGATGGAAAATGGACAAAGAACATTTAGTAAACATTCTAAGCTCACAAAAAAGAAACTTACATAAATATAATTCAAATACTGTGCTGTCAAGTAACAAAGCACATGTATGCACTTTCCTGTGTATCTTGTTGGTGATTTATAGATCCATGGAGGATCTAATCCAGGAAGAATATAACTTCAAACAGAATGAAATACTCTTCAATAAGTGTAGCAGTCCTGTACCATATAAAAGAATGTAACATCCCATCAATTTTACTTGATTTAATTTACATTAAGGGGGCCATTATGTTATGAAGTGGGAGAAATCACATTCCAATTACTTCAAAGGTTCCTAATCCCTATAATGCCCACCTAGAAGGTTGCATTTAAATTTGGATAGATATGGGATGGCAACAGAGACTTGGGGAGGGAAAACAATGTTTGGTCCTAGGCTTTCATCTATGGTGATACTCACTGAAATGTCCTTCTTCACATCGGGCTTCTAAACATCCACCCATCTAAATTAATCCTAAAGACATCATGTGGCTTAGAAGTTCTAAGAAGAATGGGGTGTGTTGAAGTAAATGTGGTGCCCAAATACTCAATCTAATCCTTTGATTCTGTACTCTATTGGGCCTATGAAACTCTATGGGGCTTGCATCAGTTCAAGAGCCTATCACTTAGATCCATCAAATCCATATGGTGTCGGTTTAACCCTCACCATAGGAACATGACACAAAATGTGTAAGTCAATGACAGCGGATTTAACAAACATTGTACTCTGGAGGAAATGAGAAATGGTTATCTTGTTTCCATCTGGACGTAAAACCAGAGGTTCATTGTACAGCACGTATGCAATTGGATCCTCAAAGACAACAGACCTCTGCATGCTGTTGAATGTGATGTGTTTCTCAAGAGCAAGCAGTACATTCTCTGCAAATGACCTATTCATGATTACTATTTACAAAATATGTGTGAAGTGTTTTGATGTGAATAGCACTTATAACCAATACATAGAATTGCAAGGAAATGAGGTTCATTTTCTTTCAGTTTTTCTCCATCTAGTGTAAGGGACCCTTGTGCCGTCATGGATTCTGTGTTGGGCTGCAGAAGATACTTTTTGTCTCCATAAAGGTTTGCAGCTTCAGAAACGTGCAAGGGAAGTTCTACTCTGCCCAGAGACACTATGAATCAAAATGGACTCAATGGCAGAGAGAAATAAAAATAAACAAAGGGCACCTTGAATTCATTAAGTCCTACTCGATAGACTTATGATACCCATGCCTAGTAAAATCTATGGCCGAAGGCAGTATAATAAAAATCACAAACTAAATCACACCCATTGTTCTTGAGTAGATCCATATTGACCATATAAACTAAGGTAGAACTAACTCTCTAGAGTTTCCAAAACTATGAACTTGATGTCAACAGATGACCATTTCTTTTTAGAGAGAAGTGAGTAGTAGATTCGAACTACTGACCTTGTGGTTAGCAGCTGAGAACTTCCTCGCTGTTACCACCTGGGCTTTTTCAAAATCCAAGGAACAACATAAATGTCGTGGAAGTATCTCGTAGCTTTTAAACCTCTGAATTAGCAAAAAAAGTAAACTACTTCCATTCAATTGCTAGCTTCATTCAATAAGAACTATTTATACCCATGAATAACATATTCACCTTTCAGAGGCCATATGGAAATTTTATGACCTGTCAATAGTTTGTACCTCTCTCCCTGCACTCATTCACCTTGATTGCAAGCGCTATCCAACACAAATAGCTCTTATATAATTCAATTCCTAACATTTAATTATTGTTCCCTAAATTGCTTTCTTAAATAAAGGGAAATAGTATAAAATATTTTAGAAATGTTCTTTCACAATAAAATTATTTAATTAGTAGAAGCACCAAACCAAGACCAAAGTCACTGCTGTGGAGTCAATGCTGACTCATAAAAAAGAAACAAAAATAATTTTCAGTCATAATTTATTGATGACCTATTTTAAAGACTCAATTTGGGTTTGATGCATACACACACCTTGTTACAGTTAGGTGCTACTGAGTCAGTTAAGACTTGGTGATCCAAGGCACAGTAGACTGATTGACACATTGCCCTCCTGCTTGGTCCTGCCCCACCCTAACAATTGTTATGCTTGAGCTAATTGTTGCAGCCCTTGTATCAATCCATCTTGTCAAGAGTCTTCCTCTTTAAACAGCATGCATGACGTCCTCCAGGGACTGATCTTCCGGATAATATGCCCAAAGTACATGAGATGAAGTGTCATCATCCTCACTTTTGAGGAGCAATCTGCTTGAACTTCTCACAAGACAGATTCGTTTGTTTGTTTTTTGATAGGTTATGTTGCTTTTAATGTTCTTCACCAGCACCATAATTCAAAAGTATCTATTTTCTTCAGTCTTTTTTATTCATGGTGCAACTTTCACATGCATACTAGGTGGGTCAGGTGCATCTTAGTCCTCCAAGTGTCAGTGCTACTGTCCAAAACTTTAAAGAGGTCTTGTGCAAGGGATTTCCCCAACGCAGTGTCTCCTTTGATCTCTTCACTGCTGCTTCCTTGAGAATTCGTTGTGGATCCCAGCAAGATAAAATACTTGACAACTTCAAAATTTTCCCCATTTATCATGATGTTACAAATTGGTCCAGTTGTGTGCATTTTGGTCTTCTTTACATTAAGTTGTAATCCATTCTTAAGGCTGAAACCCTTGATCTTCATCAGCCCATGCTTCAAGTCTCCCTTACTTTTAACAAGCTGGATTATGTCATTTGATTATCATAGGTTGTTAATATGCTTTCCTACAATTCTGATACCTCCAGATTCTCCACATAGTTCAGTTTCTTCCATTGTGTGTTCAGCATACAGATAGAATAAGAATGGTGAGAGGATGCAAACCTGACACACACACCTTTCCAGATTTTAAACCATGCAGTATGCCCTTATTCTGTACCCACAATTGCCTCTTGATCCATGTACAGGTTCTATTCTTCTCAGGAAGAATATTTATGATCCACACAGTTGAATACCTTGGTAAAGTCAATAAAACCCAAGTAAACTTCTTTCGGGTGTAATCTGCTTTCAGCCAAGAACCTCTGACATCAGCACTAATATCCCTTGTACCACATGCCCTTTTGAATCCAGCCTGGATTTCTGGCAACTCCCTGCCAATATACTGCCACAACCATTGTTGAATGCCCTTCAGCAAAATTTTACTTGTATATGACATTAGGAACATAATTCTGTAATTTTATATGCAATCTGTGGCATCACGTTTCTTTGGAATAGCAGCAAACATGAGTCTCAGTCTGTTGGACATATAGCTGTCTTTCAAGTTTCTTGACATAGACTAGTGAGTGTGTCTAGTATTCATTAGCATGTTGACACGTGTCTATTGGTATTGCATCACATTGACTCGTGGAGCCTTGGTTTTAGCGAATGCCTTCTGTGCCACTTGGACTTCTTCCATCAATACTCTTTGTGCTTGATCCTGTACTAGAGAATGTCTATCAAGAAAATGGCTTGTACAGCAGCGGAAGCAAGCCAGTTCAACCTGAGTCCAGGCAAGTGCAGTTCTGTCGATCAGATTGTAAGCTGGAGGCTTCTCCTGATTCATGTCGTTTTCAGGGCGGATAAATACAAAATCTATGGGAACCCTACAGAGTGATTGTTACAGATGAATACAGGGACAGCCGGTGAGAAGGAAAGTTGGATGTTCGGCTCTCCAAACTGACTCAAAAAAATCAGGCTGTGACTCCAGTGTAAAGAATCAGAGTTCAATGAATCAGATGCAGAATCCAGACTCACCTAAAAGCAACCCAAATTGTCAGAGCGTCTCCCTATATAGGAATTAGACTAGACTCCCGAAGAAACTTCCTTTCATTAGGTCTGTGATGAGTAAAAATGTCATATTCTACCATAATCTTCTTGCTGATGATTAGCTACTCACAGCAAACACCTTTACAGAGTAGTATACATTGTGGTGGTTAGAGATCATGTCCACTAGACACTTCTAGATAAACGTTGGGTTGGTGCCTAACCTGTCAATCAAGCCAATGTCTGCTGACACCTTATTGGGAAAGTAGCCTTTTGTATAAGAGAGAGTTGAAGTAGAGCTCATTTAAATTTGACCCTTTGCCTCCTCCCAGAGCTGGATCCCAAGTCTGGTTCCTTGATTTCCTGTTGTGTCCCCTGCTGATCCTAAGAGCCATCAGCAGACTATGGACACTGGATTAATTTGGCCCACCTCAGATTGATTTATTCTGCATCCACCAACCTGTTGCTCTTCGCTGCTCACTCTGTCAACAGCTTCCTGTTCATAAGCTTCCAGAGCTACGTAAGTCAGGATTTAAGGGGACTTAAATACTTCTAAGACTGTGTAAACCATTTAACCATGTAAATTTCTGTTTGTATACAAACACATAGAAGTGTAACTGAAAGCTCAACCTAACATTCATGTCCTGCAAATTAGTAGGCCTTAAATGTCCACCCACTGAGGATCCTGGCCCTGCCAAATTAACACAAAGCCTATCGTACAGATACAAAAATACAAGGGCAGTGATAGAAAGGTAGCCAAGGTAACAGCAGTTACAGCTGAGGGTGCAACATGGCTTCTCAGCTTCCAGGGCTACTACTTTTAGAATGGACAAGCGGGCTATAAATGCAATGCAGTGACAACTTTACTCCAGTAGATAGCCCTTTTTTCTCTTTTCAGCTGACGTCAAGTAAGCACAAAGTTCTAGTAACCTCTTCAAATACCTTCTAGAGCACTTGAATTTCACACACACACACACACACACACACACACCAAAAAACCCCACAAAAACCCACGTTTATACAGTCATTCTTTTAGGTGCTTTTGTGCTCTATTTTTAATGTTTGTTTTTTAAATTTAATAATGTTATTGGGAGCTCTTACAAGTATTATAACAGTCCACAGTTGAATCATATCAAGCAGTATTGTAAAATTGTTACTATGATCAGTTTCAAAACATATTCTTTCTTCACAAACTCCTTCATATCAGTTCCCCTTTATCCCTTCCCTCTTTCACCCTACCACCCAGGAACCCTTTATCTATCTATCT
Organism: Tenrec ecaudatus; assembly: GCF_050624435.1. Classification (NCBI taxonomy): domain Eukaryota; kingdom Metazoa; phylum Chordata; class Mammalia; order Afrosoricida; family Tenrecidae; genus Tenrec; species Tenrec ecaudatus. The sequence continues at coordinate 105,126,100 of NC_134537.1, forward strand.
ATCTATCTATCTATCTATCTATCTATCTATCTATCTATCTATCTACCATCTCTCTATCTATCTTATACTCTTTTCCCTTTTATCCATATCTTGCACAATCCAATATATCAATTCACATACAATCCTATTGTTCAATCCCATGGAGTGGGGTTATACAGTCATCAGTGCTAACTGTAGCTTCCTATCCCCCTCCCCGTCACCCCTCTCTTCCCATACCTCAGGGAATCAGTGCTCCTGTTACTGTTTCTGAAGGGTTATCTATTTTGGTTCTCATGTACCCAATTATCTTAAATATATAAATGAACATATGCAAATCTAATATATTAATGAGTTGTGATTATGAGGTGTCCATGAGAAGAGGTATCAGAAGTTCAAAAATAAGTAACCATATCTGTGAAGGAGTGTGGATGTAGTGGAGACCCAAAACCAACCTCTAAGATAATTGGACAGTCCCTCTTAGAAAGGCTACCCAGCAGGGATGATAAATTTAGGGTGTGGTATAGCACTGATGAACCCCATAACTATCTTCTGGTGCTCTAATATTTTCTCCCCTTACTATTATGGATTTTATTTGTTTATCTTACTGATCATTTTAGATTTGCTTTAGTATTATTTTTATGTGAGTGCACATTATATTAAGGTATAATAAGGTTTCCATTAAAAAGTAATCTCCGTCCTTTTAAAAAATCATTTTATTGGGAGCTCTTACATATATCATAACATTCCATAGATCAGTCACCTCAAGCAGTATTATACAATTGCTACCATAATCAGTTTCAATTTTTTTCTTCTTGAACTCCTTGATATCAACTCCCCTTTATCTCCTCCCTCCTACATCCTACTCCTCAGAAACACTTTTTCTTTTGCCTTATATTTCACCATCCACTACGTGCATTCACATAAATTCTTTTGTTCACTCCCCTTGAGTGGGGTTATACAGTAATCAATGCTGTCAGATCCCCCTTCCCTTCCTTCCCACCCCTCTTCCCGTACCCTTAGGGAACCATTACTCCTATTACTGTTTCTGAAGTTATCTATCTTGACTTTTATGTATTGAATAATCTTAATTATACAAATGAACATATGCAAGTCTAACATGATTAGTAAGGTAAAACAAATAAAAACCATATTAGTAACGGGAGGAAATATTAAAGAAGTAGAGGATAGTTCATCAGTGCTACACTGGACCCTGGATTTATAATCCCTTCCCTATGGCCCTTCTAAGAGGGACTACCTAATTATCTTAGAGGTGGCTTTGGGGCCTCCAGTACAACTACACTTCCTCACATCAATTTGGTTGCTTGATTTTGAATACACCAGCCTGTGAGATAATGATGGGAGGAGGTGTCAATGGGAATAGGTATCAATCCTTACTTGTACCGCTTCTTTTTACAAGGAGCTGACTGAAATCTCTCTGCCATTGTCTCAGACCAGGAAGGTTTTCCAGTATTTGATGGATATCCTTCCACCTCTCCAAGGTTGTTGCTTTAAATGCTATTGAGTCAGTCCTAACTCATAGAAACCCTATAGATAGCACAACAAGCACTGTTCAATAGTCTATCATCCTCACTACCATACCTATATTTGAATTCAATATTGAAGCCACAGTGTAGCTTCACTGAATATTTTTGTCTGAGTTGTTGAGACTTACTTGCCCAGCATGATGCCCTTCTCCAGATACTGTCCCTCCTGATACCATAGCCATAGTAGATGAGATGAAGTCTTACCATCCCTTTTCCTTGGTGCATTTTAGCTTTACTTCTACTAACACAGATTTGGGTCCCACCGGGAAGTTTATGTAATATTGTTTACCATCACCATAATGAAAATATATCAATCATGTAGTCTTTCTAGTCATTGTCAAGATCTTTTACACATGTAAAACCACTGAAAACACCTTGGCTTGGATCAGAAACACTTTAGTTTTCAACATAACATCTTTTCTATTTCACAGTTTCAAGAATTTTTATGCAGCAGACGAATGCAATATGTCCTTTGACTCCCTAGCTTTTTTGATAGTTGTGTTTGACAGAGTTCTCTAGAAAAACAAAACCAGGACACTGAGGATTTTATAGAGATAGACAGAAAGATAGATAGATACAGCATAAGAAATACACAGCTCAACAGGCATCAGAAGATATTCACAACAAACAGTAAACAAATAAAAATGCATTGGTGAGACTGCAGAGGGGTTGGAGAAAAGACCCAAAGCCCATCTATGGACAGTGGAACATCCTCCCACCGAGGGGTCACAGGGAGGGGGTGAGTCAATCAGGGTGCAGTAGAGAACTAGTGGGTCACACAACATATCTCTGTTTCCTGGAGGCCACCTCGCCCCGCTATCACAACCTCAATGCCACCTACCAATCTAGACTAGACAAGAGCATGTACACAGATGTAGGCAAGAGATACAACTCACAACACATAGAACCCAGGAACAGGAATGGAAATAGAGATACCAAAAGGCTAGGTGGAAGATGTGGAGAAGTGAGGAGGGAGGTGGGCACTGACCACAGTGAATAGCAAATAACCACACACCCCCAATCAGGGGAAGAACAACAGAAACCAGAGGGGAAGGGAGATAGCAGTCAGAGTGAGGTTTGAAAAATAATTAACAATCTGCAATCTATCAGGGGGCCACGATATTTGGTGGGGAGTGGAGGGAGGGAAAAGAGGAGGACCTGATCCCAAGGGCTCAATGGAAAGTAAATGTCTAGAAAAGAATGATGGAATATATATATGATTATGTCAGATACCATTGATGTATAGTTTATAACAAGAGTTGTAAGTGCTCCCAATAAAATGAAGAGAGAAAAAAAAAAGAAAAAAAATAGCTGATTAGTCCATGGAGCAGTACAAATGTCTCAGTGTGACTCACTTCCGTGAGACAGTTAGTACACTGGCATTCCTTCAACTCGCAAGGGCTGCTGGGTGCAAGTCAAGGAAGCAGACAGCTGAGTCTTATATAGAGCAATACAGGCAATCTAACCATAGGCAGTAAACAGCAGGGCAGGTCACCAACAGAGTGTCAGATGACAGGATCTGACAATCCCCAGCTCAAGTGATGTATACATCAGCACTGTGGTGAAGCAGGTCTTGAAGGAACCTCAAACTATAGTAACACACTCCACAGGTTGGGTGTTCTACAGGTAGTGTAGTTTGCAAGTTGAGGCAGAGAACTAGGTAAGGTAGCTGCACACTGGTCCGATCTTCAGATCTTCGAGATGGAAAGGCGAGGCTTGCTGAGCCATTTATCTCCCTGTCCTTTAATTAAACTGCAGCCCTGTTAATCCCACATGTGTTTATTGGCCAGATTGGCACAATATACCTACCTATCACAATAGTGTATATTGTGGATCCAACTACAATGAAAACATCGACAATGTCAATTTTGTGTGTATTTATCAGAGTGTTGCTTACTGATACAATTGGGAGAATTTTTGCTTTCTGTGTGTTGTTGAGGTGTAAAATCTATATTTAAGGTTATAGATGTTGAACTTCTTCAGAAATTGTTTCAAGTTTTCTTGGCTTTTGACAAGCAATGTTATGTCATCTACATACTTTAGGTCATTAATGCATCTTTCTGTAATTATGATGCTATATTCTTCTTTATATAATAGTACAGGTTATCAGATTTTTCTCCAAAGTTATGAAAATGTCAGTACTTCTCATTTCACCCAAATAAAACAAGTGTTTTCTAGTTGATGCAATTGAACCAATGTCTTCTTTACTTTGATGGTTTCCACTTTGCACTCTCACCCTGGGCCCTGGAATTGCAGCTGCATAGGTGCAAGGTTAGTATGTTGTGGAAAATGGTCACATAGCTCTAAGGCAAGTAGTCCTTATTCCAGCGCACCCATCCTGGAGGACGACATTCCTGCGTGGAGTAGCTAGTCAACAGAGAGAACTGGAGGGTCAATCTCAGTTCACAACAAGATGTCCCCTCCAACCCCTCCTAGATGACAGTATGACAGAGTGCAGCACTAGAGACACAGACTGGGGGATTGGCCAGTCTGTCCTGACCACAGGGGAGCAAACTAACAAGGGAATGCAGCAGACCAGCAATGGGAGCAAAGCCACAAAGCTCCTCAGCAACCCCGATTATAGATGTCTGACTTCAGGGCAGCACTGGACACCACATCTGAACTGGTTGGGGATTACTCACAAGGGGGCCACAGGGAATGTCTAAAGATGGAAAGGGGGTGGGGACACTAGATTGCTTCTTCCTTGATGGCAGGAAGAGTAATGGGGACTTACAGGAGGCAGGCAGTGAGCCCTTACGCCCAAATGCTGAGGACTGAAAGAGTATACATGCTGTTGGGTAAGCGGGTCCTGAGATATTGAAGGCGGAGAGAAATGGGGACTGGCCTGAAAGATTATAACAAGTCCTTCCCCCTATTTGACAGAGAGATACTCATCTACTCTGGGACAAGATGACAACTACACATAGAAATATTCCCATGGCTCTTTGGTTTGTTTTGCTTTCTCTTTTGTTAAAAAAAAACACACCTATTTATATTTACCTTTTTCTCTGCTGTTTTTCTTTTGGGTGTCTTTCTACTTAAGACTGGCAGGATACACACGCCCAAGGAGACAGCAGCAAGACCAATGGTTCTGGAGAGATATTGGAGGGTGGAGGGGGGGGGAAGGGGAGCACCCACAACAATAGGGACAGGGAAATAGCAAGGGTACTCAGCAATGGTGAGGCGGGTACAGCATTCCTAATTGTGTTTGATCAGTTGAAACACATCCAAAAGGAACTATTGAGAGCAGAACAGCAGGTCATCCTAACAGTGGGGCAGAAGGAAAGAATAAAGAATAAGGGGAAGATAGAAGAAAGTCAAAATTGTATATAGAGGGATATAGATATCTATATATACAAATATATAAATAGGTGTATTTTGCTTATATAATACACATGGAAATACATATATGTATGGGTGTGTATATATATATATATCATGCTGTCTGCAGTTTTATTTCTGTCACCAAGACCATATTTTTCAACCACTCTTCTTTCTTTGTTTCCATCTTCTGCATTCCAATTGTCAATAATTATCAATGTAGCTTGTTGGTATTGATTAATTTCAAACTGAAAACATTGGTATAATTCTTGAATTTCTTCATCACTGTGTTTTCTGGTTTGTGCATAAATTAGAATAATAGTTTTATTGATTAGATTATTTATCTATTTTTTGAAAATATTTTTATTGGTACTTTATCCATATACCATACAATTCAGTAGTTTAATCATAGCAAGAAGAGTTGCATAATCATTACCACAATCAATTTTAGTACATTATATTCTTCCTTGTTCTTATTGTTATTTGTGTAATTATATTTTCAATTGTAGCAAATATATATACAAGAAAACATTCTCAGACTGATACATATACAATTCAATGCCATTGATTATACTCTGAATGTTGTACAGCCATTATTGATATTCCCCTCCAAATTGTTCTACTATCATTAAAATAACCTCAATGCCCCTAAGCAAAATCTCGTTCTTCTTCACTCATGGCAACCAGACATCAAGTCTCCTTTCTTTCTTTACAATCAGCTCTAATGCTCACTTCTACCTAAAGCATTCATTCATTGCTCAAGTCCCCTCCCCTTTCCCACCTCCCCAATTCCCCATAAAATTATTACATCAGTTATTATCTCTATGAATACCCTTCTTTTATGTCTCATAAATTAGGAAACCTAACAGAAACAATAAAAAACAAAAACATAAATAAAATAATAATAATATACAGATAAAAGTAAAGATTAAGAAAGAAAAGACAGAGGACAAAAAACAGAGAAAATTTTCAGTTGTGGAACAAGCGAGAAATATTTGAGCCTAGAGCAAGTTCAGGTTGAGTCAAGAGGGACGTCAACTGACCAAATATCATATTATATCATTGTTCACCTTACCATACTCAAGTTTATAATCATCTCTGTCTGAGAGTGAAGCTTTTTCAGCCCCTTACCTGTGGCGAGAGGGGATCTGCCAGAGGCTCCATCTGATTAGGTTTTCAGCAGCTGAACTTTGGGTTCACACTGTCCTCCACAGCCTCCTATAAATTGGGTCTTCACAGTTTTGACTCTGATCCTTTCTCCTTCGTCATATTTGGGCTTTGTTACTATATCTTTGGACAGCACCGGCTGGTGTAAGTTTAAGCCTCACTTAGGTGGCTGCTTGTTTGAATACAAGCCTTAAAGTCCCCAGACATTATTCTGGTTGATAGCTGGGCACCATCTGCTTTCTTCAGCACACTTTGCTGTAACACCTTTATCTTCAATTACCTCTTCATGAAGGAAAGTATGGAGCAAGGTGATTGAATTTTCTTGATGGCAGATAGATATAACTTTGTCACAGACAGGATTGTACTTCAAGACCAATCAGGAAATGTCCTCTGTGGCAACGAAGGCGTTGCCATTCCTCTTGATTGTGTTCTTCTGAACACAGTAACCCATGAGGTTTTCTGATTCAAACGTATGTCCATGTCAGCTCACTAACACCTAGGATATTGAGCTTTATGTGTTCTGTTTGATTTATGACAACTTCTCATTTTATTAGGTTCATACTTACTATGTTCTCAGTTCTGATTATTAGTATGTTTTCGCTGAGTTGTATGTTTTGCTGTGTTGAGCTGTGCTCCATCAGCAATGAAGATTCTGAAAGCTTTACTCTCACAGGCTAGAACAGACTTGGGTCACCATGCTGGCTCTGTTTCAGGAACGCAGCTCCTCCTCAGTCACATTTCGAGTGTCCTTTGACTGGAGGAGCTCAGCCTCTGGCACTATCTCTGACAATGGTCGGCTTTCATTCATTAGGTCTTTAGTATCTGCTACTATTTTGATAAATGACATAAATTTTTTTAGTTGCTTCTTCCTCTGAAATGGGGAGCGAGTCTTTCTCTTTTGTCTACTCTTAGTCCGGAAGCGCTCCTGAAACCTGTTCCCTTTGGGTGGTCATACTGGCATTTGAAATATCGTGACACCGCTTCCAGCATCAGGGCAACACACGAGCCACCACAGTATGACAGACTGGCCGGTTTGGGGAGTATACATGAAAGTTCATTACATTAACTTTATGCTTTGGTTCCCATCATAAAAGCATTTTAGATTTGGGGAGAGACCATGGTGCTCATACGGTCTAGTAGTCCTTATTCTTCTTAGTAGATAAATTATTTCCTTTAATGTCATAAATATTAACTGATTCCCTCATTTGTTGAATGCACAATTTCAGATATCAAAATATATGAACTATAAAACAGGTAGAATCATCTTAATTGATTCCATATTATATAGCAATATGTGTATGACAAACAAATAAAATTATAAAATAAAGTAAAAATGGATGACAAAAAGAGAAATAAAAAAGTACTATTCAATGACAGGAATTGGGACTATTGGAATAGGTTGTGGATAGAAAATTTAAATAAAATTCTTTTATAAAAATTTAATTTATAGCAATTTCTTTCAAAAGGCTCAGTATTTTGGTATGTGAAGGAAGAGTCTGCCAAGCAATGAAAAGAGCCAGATAAAAGTTTCCATGGTGGGAACTCAGCTCTTTGAAAAGACAAGTAAGTCAATGTGATAGAAGCTGCCAACGGCAGGGAGAGTAGTGAAACGTGGTAAGGTTGCCCCAGGCTACTTGGGGTGAATGTCATTAGGATTTTTTACTTGATACAAGTAATTATATTCTTTATTCTGACTAAGGTGGGAACCACTGGGGACTTTTGGGTAGAACAAGGGACAGGATGTTATTTATGTTTTACAACGATTCATTTGGCTTCTGTGTGGAGAATAGACTGCAGCACCAAAGATAAGAATAGAAGAGAGATGTCACCCTTGTCATCCAAAGAAAAGATGGCATGATGCAGAGGCCCGCTGTAACTCTGAATGCGTTTAGAAGTTAGAACTAAAAGATACCCTGAAAAAGTGGATGTGGGGTGTGAGGAAAAAGGGAATCAAATGACATTTCAATTTTTCTACTTCAGCAATTAGACATATAATATTATGGTCAGCTGAGATGTGGAAGGCTATAGGTAGAGCAAAGTTGTGATAAAGATCAGCCGTTCCGTTTTGGACTTGATTCTCACCTAGGACACAGTCATATACATAGAGACGTCAAGCAGGGAATTTCTTCCACAAAACTCACTGCCATTGAGTTGATGCTGACTCTTCGCAACCATTTAGGACAGAGTAGAACTTCCCCCTGTGAGTTTCCAAGCCTATTGACTCCTTCAAAGAGTAGAAAGCCTCATCATTCTTCTCCGGAGTAGCTGGGAGTTTCAAGCTACTGACCTTGCAGTTATCAGCCCAGGGTGTGATCTCTATCCCACCACTGCTCCTAGAAAAGGTAAAAGAGATGCAGCAGACACTGCTGTGGTTGCTGGGAGAGGGGTTAGTGAAGAGAGTTCCTCTCCATGCATACTCAACTCTCACAGCCTCTGTGGCACTCCATGATCCTTCTCAACACACTTCGGGAACCAGTGATCTTCATCAGTCTCTGACTTCATAAAGATTTTTATAACAATTTTATGAAGCTATTTACCAACAATAACTTACTCATTTCATGATAAAATCAGTATTGACACTCTGGCCACTTGCCTCCCAGCTTATTCATCTCCTGTTAGCCACTAGCAGGAGTACTTTTGAGTACTTAGAATTTTGTGTTAGTCGGGATAGACTAGAGAAACAAATCCAGGGAGACTCATATGTGTACAAGAAAGATCTTTATATAGAAGAGCAATTGAATATTGAGAAAATATCCCAGCCCAGTCCAGATCAAGTTCATAAGTCTGAGATTAGTCCATATATCTGATACCAATCTATACACTCCTCTTCAGACTCACAAAACACATGCAAGGATGGCAAACGCAGGAGGTCATCAAGCTGCGACCCGATTGACAGGCTAAACGCCACCTCTTCACTCTTAAAGTCTCAGATTGACAACAGACTATATAACTACCACAAATTTCTCTTCTAAACTTTGGCTTAGAGGATCAAGTTTCAAAAGTACTTTGAATTGATTTGAGAGTCTTCATTAATTGTATTTTGTCCAAGTAAGAACTTTAAAGAAAAAAATCAGAACATTATAGCAATACATTGAAACCAAAGAAGAAAGAGATGATAGTCAACAATCACTTAGTATCAAGATAATTTCTAGAAACCCTAAATACAGTCAGAGAAATAAAGAAGAATATTTAATCTTAGAATGAAAGCTAGTCTTTAAGAAAGGAAGCATGGAAGCCTGACACAAGTTTTTATATACACATCTATCTTTTGGTATTTGTCTAGCTCTTATTTTCTTAAGTTTATTTCTTTTCTGGAAGGTCATTACATTTTATCAAAGAATATTTCACTATAGGCTTTCTAATTCCTAGGTAACAGAATTGTCTGAATACATCTGTTCTTTTCATGGGTGTTTCGCCTGTCCTCTTACACATGCACTGTCTTCTAACATTAGCAAAACATTTGTCCCTTAGAAGAGGTAGCAGTTATGTCTCTCTTGGAAGCCACATTGGGTACAGATGAAAGGATATTTACCCCGGAGAAAAAGAGACATGCTCTAGTCCACTGTGGACACAAAGGGGGCACCTCTCCAAACTTTGAATTGTCACATACTCTTTTATGTTCAATAGTCATAACTCTTTTATTTATTTATTTAAATTTGGCCCAGTTATGTTGAGAATTCAGGTACCATTTACTGCATCCTAGCTATATGTCAGACAAGGTTCCAGGACTTCAAACATATATCCCTTTTATGAACACACTTTCTATATAGTAAATCATACAATGGGATATGAGAAGTCAGAAAACACATGAGTACATGAAGTATTTTCAGTGCACAGAGAGAAAATTATGTTGGTGAGGCATTGTGAAGCATGGTACCAGAGAAAGTTACAGAGAGGAACATAAAGTTGAATTGGAACTTGAAACATAAATTGTTTACTAGACAGAAACACCTGTCAGGATAAAGAAAAAGGTCATGAAAAAGGGTAAAGGGACATGAAATGGTGTCAGTGGGAGAAGAGAATAATCTGGATGTCAAGAAGCAGCCAAAGGAAAAAAAAAGACTATCCTTTGATTGTGAAGACCGAGCCATATTGCTGAAACGAAGTTATTCCTCACTCTTAGAGATCATTATGCAGGAGAATGATATAACCAGGTTATTTTAGAAAATTCTTTTTGGTGGTAGAGGACTCACCGGACTTGTGATGAAGCATACTGGAGATAGGAAGAATGGGCCATAAAGATCGCAAATTCATCTGAGAAAGAGATGCAAGCATCCTGAGCAAGGACAGTGGGAATAAGAGAAAGCTACAGAATCAAGATCCATGATCTTCCAAAGAACACAAACTTCCTGTGAAGGCCCAATAATCCTGCTCATCAGGCATATCTTCCATCCATTTGAAAGTAGCAGTATTAATTTTGTCAGGCAAAAGCACCCTACTAAAGTGTAATAGATAGATAGCCACCTCAGGCTGCATCACTGTAAAACTCATCCTCAGTCAGGTGCAAAATCAGACTCTATGGAAATCTTAATAGCAATAATGAAAATAATGTAGTCTTGTCGAATGTTAGAAAGACATTTTAGCACAGAGTTTTACTAGCCCCACAACCTTTTCACCAGGCTTCTCTTATTTGATTTGTCCGAGCAGTGAGATGATATGGCAATAAGCAGAGAAAGAGAGAGAGTCATCAACATGAGCAGTGGACTCAGTGTTCCAACAGGAAGTTTGCTGGCGGTGATTTGAATTTTATCCAAAACAGACTAGCTTTTATTTTTTTCACATCTGTTCTGGCTTACTTTTTTTTCTACAGCATTAGATCTGAAAAGACCAGAAATGAAATTTAAAAAGGCAGAGCCATTTTTATGCTTTCTTTTTCTCCATGGGAATGAGATGTAGGGGTGATCCTAAATCGCAAGCCATGCAAAGCCTGTAACAGAGCCCCAGATCCTGATTCCACGTGCAGCACTTTCTGCACTTTTCTGCCTTCTGCCTTTTCAAGAATCCTTCCACACAATTTCCTTGCACTTCGAGACCCCACTTCTTTGTCATGTACTACTCACTGATTTATTTCCCGATGTCCTGATGCTATTTCCCAATTTGGAAATCTTCACTGAGTGAAACCTCCTACAAATTGTTTTTTAATTTCTTATTTTGACATGAGTAAACTTTTACAGAAAAAAATTGCTTTGTGACTCAATTGTCCCTATACATTTTGTTTTCGTGACAAAGATGCAGTCTCACAACATGACAGCATTCTTCCCTGTGCTGATTGTTTGCATTCATCCCTCATCCCTATCCATTTCTGCCTTCTGAGCTTTATCCTCTGACCGCATATGGTTGACTAAAGTGGTTCATGTCTGCCAAGTGGTGGTATGCTTCTCCTTGGGGATGTATTGGTTGGCTGAAGTTGAGTCATGGGAGGAGTTCAGTTCCAGGCTTGAAGGTAATGAAAGACTTTCCTTACGGAGCCGTGATGGTGCTGTTGTTTTTTGGTGCCATACAGTCTACATTGACCCATGGCAGCCAATACTGCATGACCCTGCACTATCTCATAATTGTTCCTATGCCTGAGCCCACTATGGCGGCCACTAGGTCCATCTGTCTTGTTAAGGGTTTTCTTTTTCGCTGTCCCTCCACTTTACCAAGCATCAACTGACATCTTCTTGGACCCAAAGCATGTAAGAAGAAGTCTTGCCATCCTTGCCTCTAAGTAGCACTGTGGCCATATTTCTTCCAAGACAGATTTGTTTGTCCTTTTAGTAGCCAATGATACTGTCAATTTTATGCTATAGCACCACAATTCAAATGCACAACTTAAAACTTCTTTGATATTCCTTTTTATTTTAATGTACAGATTTCACATTTAGAGCTGGTGGCATAGTGGTTACCAAAAATTAGCAGTTCAAAGTTACCAGTTGCTCTGCTGGAGAAAGATGAGACTTTATTCTCCCTTAAAAAGATACAGTCTCAGAAACACACAGGGCCAGTTGACCCTGTCCAGTGAAGTGGCTATGAGTCAGAATCGACTCAAGGGTGGTGAGTTTGAGTGAAGGGCCTTCTTTATAATCAGTGTTATTTTGTTTGTTCATTTTCGGCAACTCTCAGCTTTTCTCCCTTTTCTTTGGTGATTCATTGTTTTTATTGTTGCTGTTTCTTTTGTTTTTTAAAGAAAAAAGGAAGTGTTTATTTATTTGATTTAAGAAGACTTTATTTCTTCTCTAGCTCAGAAGCATTTTAGTTGTACGTTTATTACTTTACAGATACATTAGCAGAAAAATCACATAATAATTTAAAAGTTGCTCCATTATGGTATAATTCTTCTCTAGACAAGATATTCTCTAAAAGTTTTATGACACATTCGCCATTTCCTGCTCTTTTTTCTTGCCGATTTTCAAAATTAATGATCCTCTATGAAAAAAAGCTGCAACCTGAGAATGAGTCCCACCATTCTTTGAAAAAAATAAATGTTAGCATCCACTAGAGAGGAGGTTCTCTGCTTAGTTAAGGAGAAAAGCACTGTGAAAAATAAGGTGTGAATTTTATTTGCTAGTGGAAGAGATAAATATAAATACACTGATACACAGATATATAATTATAAATTCATATAAAACCAACATGTACAGTAGGATTATCACTTTATTTTTCCATACAAGGTATAGAACAGAGAGTTGAGGTCAATAATAATGTTTATGTGAGTGTAGCATCCATGCAGGAACTAAAGGGGTAGAGAGTACAGAGGCGGAAAAAGACATCAGAAGCCAAGAGAAGGGACAAACATATTGTGGTTTATTTAAAGAACTTTAAAACAGTCTGGGTGGAACTTGGCAAACAAGGAAACTGAAATAAGACAAAGAAATGATGTCTTAGTCCAGGTAGACTAGAGAATCAAATCCAGAGAGAACTCATATGTGTATAGGAAAGAGCTTTATATCAAGAGTAATTGTACATTAAGAAAACATCCCAGAACAGTCCAGATAAAGTCCGTAAGTCTGATATTCTATTAGCCTATATGTCCCATTCCAATCTATAAAGTCCTCTTCAGACTCATGAAACACATGCAATGATGCCAAATTCAGGAAGATCACAGGCCAGTGGGTGGGCCGTTTTGTGGATTCAGTGGTGTTGTAACCATTTCAGTGCTGGCAGGAATTTTCATGTGGTTCCTTCAGCTCAGGGCACTAGTGTTGTTCCAAGTGTCTTATCAGCTGCAATGTCTCCCAGGGAGTGATCCTGTATCCTGCCACCAGGGAGCGATTTATCTCCCTAGCACCCCCAAAAGAGGTCATCAAGCTGCAACCTGATTGACAGGCTAAACTCCATCCCTTCACTCTTAATCCTCTCACAATGACAACAGATTATGTAACTACCACAGACCACCCCTTGTCAATTTGACACTTTCATACAACTCTTTAGCCATATACAATTTTTAAACAACCAATAAAAAATCATATTGGTACCGAACAGGATAAAATTAAAATGCATACAATTCAATATGTGCCACCCTCATTTAAACATAACATTTTATAAGTGCATAAACAAAATATCCTATGGCCAACAATTACATTTAAGTTACACCTACAGCTTAATCCTAGAAACCTATGAATATATTCTCCCACCTACGGAAGTTTGTAAGCCAGCCACTTCATGCCTTTATCTGCTCCAATTTGGGCATCCAATTTCTATTCTGCCCACTTGCATCAACCAATGCTCTGAGGAAACAATCATATTTTTTGATGTGAAGAATATTCATTCCAGTTGGAAACTTGTGAAGTCTAGATCCATAAGCAAAGTCAAATCAGGACAGGCCATCCATAAAGTCAGTGGCAATATGCAGCAGTTCACAGGCTCAAAAATCTTTTCTTCTGATTGGATTCTGGTCAACTCAATGTAGGCTGCCTCACTTAGCCTCACCAGGGTGCCCATTAGCTGCCTTGCCTTTAGACCATGGGCCCCATCACAAATTTTTAACAACCGTATCCCCCTTGGGCTAGGTCATGAACTTCAGACCAGTCAACTCGCTCTCATCTTCTCCTCTAGTTCCTTGTAAACCAGGACCATGGGTGTCAGTGGCCAGACTCAACCTGTCTCTATATCGCTGCTTTTCTCCCACTTCCACTTAACAAATGGATCCAGGGGGTCATCTAGCAAGCATTTCAGGCTACCACAAGGCTCCCTTTAATGTTCAGTCCTAGAGAGGCGTTTTCTTCATGGTTCCAGATTATTTCCAGCTTTTGACAAAAACCACTAGTTCAAACTTCAAAAATCCCCTAGGAAGGTCACTTGGAATGCAAATATTCTGAGTACCTCAAAGCACTAAGTGCTTCGGCTTTAAGAACCCTCTGCAGATGTGTCCTAAACCAATTTAAAGATCAAATTTTAATGGCTCATGGAAAGTGTTCTTACATGCTCTCTATTTGCATACTTCCCAATAATCATTTTCATCAACCATAATAAGCAGAAGAAATAAGTGTAAACAAAGTAGAATCAGATAGCTAAACTCAATTCTTTATTTTCCTTTTTTCAAAAAGCATTTTATTGGGAGCTTTTACAATTCTTATCACAATCCATACATACATACTTTGTATCAAGCACATTTGTACATTTGTTGCCATCGTCATTCTCAAAACATTTTCTTTCTACTTGAGTCCTTGATATCAGCTCCTCGTTTCCCCCCTTCCTCCTCACTCTCCCCTTGCTCATTACCCCTTGATAATTTATCATTTATTATTTTGTCATATCTTACACTGTCTGATGTATCCTTTCATCCACTTCTCTGTTGTCCATCCCCCAGGGAGGAGGTTATATGTAGATCCTTGTAATCGGTTCTCCCTTTCTACACCACCTTCCCTCCACCCTCCCGGTATTGCCACGCTCACCACTGGTCCTGAAGGAATAATTTGTCCTGGATTCCCTGTGTTTCCAGTTCCTATCTGTACCAGTGTACATCCTCTGGTCTAACCAGATTTGTAAGGTAGAATTGGGATCATTATAGTGGGGGGAGGAGGCATTTAAGAAGTAGAGGAAAGTTGTATGTTTCATCATTGATACCCTGCACCCTGATAGGTTCGTCTCCTCCCTAAGATCCTTCCATAAGGCGGTGTCAGTTGCCTACAGATGGGCTTTGGGACTCCACTCTGCAATCACCCTCATTTATATTGATAAGATTTTTTGTTCTTTGATGCCCGATTCCTGATCCCTTCTACACCCCGTGGTCACACAGGCTGGTGTGCTTCTTCCATGTGGGCTTTGTTGCTTCTGAGCTAGATGGCTGCTTGTTTATCTTCAAGCTTTTACGGCCCCAGATGCTATATCTTTTGATAGCTAGGTACCATCAGCTGTCTCCACCACATTTGCTTATGAACACATTTGTCTTCAGTGATCAAATTGGGCAGGTGGGCACCCACTGATGATTTTTTTTTCTTTGATGCTTGATACCTGTTTCCTTCTGTAACTTGTGGTCACACAGGCTGGTATACTTCTTCCATGTGGGCTTTGTTGTTACTGAGCTAGATGGCTACT
Organism: Tenrec ecaudatus; assembly: GCF_050624435.1. Lineage (NCBI taxonomy): Eukaryota > Metazoa > Chordata > Mammalia > Afrosoricida > Tenrecidae > Tenrec > Tenrec ecaudatus. The sequence continues at coordinate 105,141,630 of NC_134537.1, forward strand.
TGTTTACTTGCAAGTATTTAAGACCCCAGATGCTACTTGTTTACTTGCAAGCATTTAAGACCCCAGATGCCGGGCACCATCAGATTTCTTTACCACATTTCCTTATGCACACATTTGTCTTCAATGATAGTGTCGGGAAGGTGCATGCCATGGAATGCCAATTTCATAGAACAAAGTGTTCTTGCATTGAGTAAGTACTTGAGTGGAGGTCCAATATCCATCTGCTGCCTTAATACTAAACCTGTAAATATATGCACATAGATCTATTTCCCAACCATCCTATATAAATATTTTTACATATGTACATGCCTGTATTTAGACCTCTATAAACACCTTTGTCTCCTAGTCTTTCCTCTATTTCCTTTTACTTTCCTTTTTTTTTAACCTTTCCTCTTGTCCCACTATCATTCTCAGCCTTCATTTGGCTTTCAGTAACTTCTCTCAGTTACATTGCCCATGCTGAATCCCTACCAGGCCTCTCACACCATCCTTGCCACTAATGTTGGTTCACTTGTTGCTCCCTTGTCCCTGTTGGTCAACTCTACCTTTTTTCCTCTGCCTCCCCTTCTCCCATGTCCCCTCCGAAACAATCTGCCCCTTTGTTTTCTCCTACAGACTGTTCATCCAGCCTATCTTGCCTAGATTGATATTCAAAGATGATAATATGCACCAAAAAACAAGGCATAGCAAGACAAAGCGACAAAAGAGAACACAATTATGAAAACAAACAAACAAACAAAAAAGCCAATGACCCAGAGAAGAATAAATTAATTTAAAACAAAAGAAAAAAATTTAAAAGTAAGAAAAACCTGTAAATAAATCAAGGTCTGAATTTTGACTTCTAGGCAGGTGCTCCAGTCAACTCTGATGGGGTGCCACGCTATGGCCCCAAAGCCTATCCTTTGCACTCTTTCAGGAGTTCCTTGCTCTGCCCTCCCCAGTTGTTCTGCTGCACAACTTAGTGTTTTGTTTAGCTGTCATGGGGTCAAACCAGATTAGTGTTATCTGCTGTAGGACCATGGGTCAGTAAGGGACATCATGTCTCATAGTGGGATCAGCCACATGGTCCACTCTGTGCATTGGCTGTTCAGTGTGGGGATATCGTCCTCCAGGCCTGGTGGGCCAGGATGTGCTCCACTCTCTCTTCCTCCCCATTCATTTGTTCCCTTGTGCTCTAGTCAGATCTGTCCCTCTCCCTGAGCTGCAGCTTCAGTCATCCTCTGAATTAAATTATTCTGGGGGGAAGGGCAGTTGTCCATGTAGCTAGTATTGGGATGGAGGCCTTAGGCCTCTCCACTGGCCCCCCTCTCCATGCCGGTGTGCTTCACTTATATCCCAGAACACCGGATTTAAGTTTGCTCCCTTTTGCCCTGTGGAAGCATAAACAATATCCTTGGTGGCAGGGATGGAGGTTATGCTTGGGCACAACAACATGGACTTCCACTCACCAAGGCTGAGTTTTCCACTACCACTGTTGAGTGTCCCATTTGCCAGCAGCAGACACCAACATTAAGTCCAAGTTATGGGACAATTCCTCGGGGCGATCAACCAGCAACTTGGTGGCAGGTTGATTACATAGGACCACTTCCATCATGGAGGGGACAGCGTTTTGTTCTTCTCGAATAGACACCTACTCTGAATATGGATTTGCCTTCACTGCACGCAATGCTTCTGCCAAAACTACTATCTGTGGACTTACAGAATGCCTCATCCACCGGCATGGCATCCCACATTGCATTGCTTCAGATCAAGGAACTCACTTGAAAGCAAATGCAGTGAGGCAATAGGCCCATTCCCATGGAATCCACTGGTCATATCATGTTCCTCATCATCCTGAAGCTGCTGGCTTGATAGAACAATGGAATGGGCTCCTAAAGACACAATTATGGCACCAACTAGGTAGCAACAACTTGCGGGGCTGGGGCAATGCTCTCCAGGAAGTTGTATATGTTCTAAACCAGCGGCCAATATATGGTGCTGTGTCTCCAATAGCCAGAATTCATGGGTCCAGGAACCAAGGGGTGGAAACTGGAGTGGCACCACTCACTATTACTCCTAGTGATCCACTTGCAGCATTTTGCTTCCTGTCACAGCAACCCTGTGTTCCTCAGGCCTGGAGGTCCTGGTCCCGAAGAAAGGAACTCTCCCACCTGGAAACACAGCACGGATTCCACTGAACTGGCAGTTGAGAATGCCCCCTGGCCATTTTGGGCTCCTCATGCCTCTGAATCAACAGGTCTGGAAGGGTGCCACTCTACTAAGTGGTGTGATTGATCCTGATTACCAAGGAGAAATTGGACTGGTGTTACATAATGGAGGTAAAGAAGAATATGTCTGGAATCCAGGAGATTCCCTAGGCTGACTCTTAGTGCTACCAAGCCCTGTGATTAAAGTAAATGGTTAATTACAGCAACCCAATCCTGACAGGACTTATAATGACACAGACCCCTCAGGAATGAAGGTCTGGGTCACCCCGCCAGGCCAGAAACCACAGCCAGCTGAGGTGCTTGCTGAGTGCAAAGGTAATACAGAATGGGTAGTAAAGGAAGGTAGTTCTACCTATCAGTTACGACCACGCAATCAATTGCAAAGGTGAGGTTTGTAATTGTCAATTTATTTTCTTTTTATGTGCTTATTGCATATCTTCCTTTGTTCAGGTATGATATATCAGATACAATAGGACTCGGTGTTTTCATTTATATGTATGATAGATGATTGATGATAAGTATAAGTATCATTTCATCAATGTCCGGAAATTACATAGATATTAAAGAATTATGTACAGGTGCCAGGTTGACAAGGGGTGGATTGAGACAGTTAGTTTATTGTGCCAGCCTGGCCGATAAACACATGTGGGAATAATTGAAGAGCAGAGAGACAAATGGCTCGGTGAGCCTCGCCTTTCTTGTCTCTTGCTCTTTGATCATCGGACAAGTGTATGGCTGCCTTGCTTGTTCTTTGCCTCAATTTACAGGCTACACTACCTGTGGGACACCTAAACTGTGAATTATGTCGCTATAATTTGAGGTCCCTTTAAAACTTGTCTCACCAGAGAATTGGAATGTATATCTCTGGAGTTGGGGACTGACGGTTGGTGACCTGCCTTGCTATTTGCTGCCTGTGCTGGGATAGCCTAGCTCTCTCTACAGAGGAGTACCTAGTGGCCCTCAAGACTTGAAGGACTGCCAGTGTCTCACAACTCTCTCACAGGAGTGAGTTGCACTGAACCATTTGTACTGCTTTATAATTTAACTGTTCATTTCTTGTATTATATATCTGTATATAATTTAATAGTTCATTTCCTATGTTATCAATCTATATTTATAAATATAAATATAAAATTATCAGCAATCTGGTTTTATCTCTCTAGAGAACCCTGTCTATCACACATCCCTTGGGTGGATCGGTGCCTGTTTATTCCCGTCACACAACTCTTTTTTTTTCCTTTCCTCTGTCTACCACCCCCTGTTTGAGTTGCCTACCATATGTCTCCCTGGATTCACTCTGGCCTCTGCCATACAACCTGGACCTCATCCCTGGAGGGTTTGTATACAGTAACTTTTTCCCTATGCTCCTTTTGCATTTTTCTTTTTTTTTTTTAAACTTACCTCAGTGGACTCATGTTGTACTTGTCCTTTTGTGCTTGGTTTATGTCACTTAGCATAATTTCCTCTAGTTATTACCATGTGGCAATATGCTTCATGCGTTCATCACTGCTCTTAGTGATGCATAGTACTCCATTGTATGTATGTACCATAGTTTTTTAGTCCATCTTCTGTTGATGGGAATTTGGGTTGTTTCCAGCTCCTTGCAATTGTGAACTGTGCCCCAATGAACATTAGAGCACAGATGCCTGGCCGAGGTTTGTTTCTTGCCTCTTCCTTTTATACGCCCAGTAGGGAGATTGCTGGGTCGTTGGTAGTTCAATTTCCATCTGTTTTAAAAATCATCAAATCTATTCCCATACTGGCTGCACATACCTACAGGTCCACCAGCAGTGGATGAGAGTTCCTATTTCACCACAGCCCCTGAAACACTTGTTGCTTTCTGATTTTTTGAATTAGGCTATTTTTGAGGGTGTTAGGTGGTGTCTCAGAGTTGTTTTAATTTACATTTCTTTTATGACTAATGATTGAGAATATTTTTTTAATGTTTATTGGTCATTCAGACTTCTGCCTCTGTAAAACTTTTGCTCAGGTCCTTCGCCCACCTCCTCAGTGGGCAGTTAGTTTTTCTCTTATTGTAAGCTTGGAATGTATTGTAGATTTTAGTAATAAGGGCTTTCTGTGGTGTGTCATTGCTAAAGATGTTTTCCCAGTCAGTGGGTTGTTATTACTCTCTTGGTGAAATCTTTTGATGTACACAGGTGACTTATCTTCAGTATATCCCTCTTGTCTATTTGTGACTCCTCTGTATTTGTATCCTTCCCTATTACTGATAGCCTATGTATTTCCTGTGTCCAGGTTTGTCCCAATTCCTTCATTAATGGTCCTAATTATTTGGGGTTTTACCTCAAGGTCTGTGATCCACTTTGAGTTTATTCTTGTACATGGAGTGAGTTAAGGGCCTTGCTTCATTTTTCTGCAGGTAAATATTCATTTTTTCCAGCACCATTTATTGAAGAGGGCATCTGCTTCCCATGTGATATTTTTGGGCCCTTATCAAATATCAGTTGCGTGTAAGCTGATGTTTTTATTTCTTGGTCTTCAGCTCTCCTACATTGGTCTGAATATCTGTTGTTGTACCAGTACCACACTGTTTTGACTACTGTGGCTGTATAATACGTGCTAACGTTGGGTACAACAGGCCCTCCCACTTTGTCCTTCGTCTTGAAGAGTTCTCTGCTTATTCTGGGCTTCTTCCCACCTCCATATAAAGGTGGTAATCAGTTTTTTCAATTATTTGACAAAAGATGGTGGTATTTGTGTCGGGATCAACTTGAACTTTTATAGTACCTTGGGCAAAACTGACATATTTACTATATTGAGTCTGCCAATCCAGGAGCATGGGATGTTCTTCAATTTGCTGAGGTCACTCTTGGTTTCTTGCAGTAGTGTTTTATAATTTTCCCTCATACAAATTTTTCATTTATTTTAGTCAGGTATATCCTTAGATATTTCAATTGGTGCTTGGCTATTATAAAGGGTACTACCTTTTTAATAATCTCTTCTGTTATCTTACCTGATGTGTAGAGCAGTCCAATAGACTTCTGTTTGTTGATCTTGTATCCTGCCATTCTGCCATATTCCTCTATTGCTTCCAACAGTCCACTTGTGGAGTTTAGGGGATTTTCGATGTATAGAATCATATCATCTGGAATAATGGTAATTTTGCCTCTTCCTTCCCCAGATGAATACCTTTGGTGTCTCTTCTTTGTCTTATATTGTTAGCGAGGACCTCTAGAACAATTTTAAATAGGAGTGGGGACAATGGGCATCCTTGTCCCCTTTTTCAGTGGAATTGTTTTCATCTTTGCTCCATTAACTACCACGTTGGCTGTTGGTTTTTCATATATAGTTTGTATAATATTGAGAAATTTTACTTCTAGTCCTATCTTCTTGAGTGTCTTAAACAGGAATGCATGTTAGATGCTGTCAAATGCTTTTTCTGCTTCTATTGATAGTATCACATGATTCGTATCCTTTTGCCTGCCAATGTGGTGAGTAATACTGATATTCTTTCATATGTGGAACTATCCCTGCATCCCTGGTATGAATCCCACTTGGTCACGGTGAATTATTTTTTTGATATGCGTTTGTATACTATTGGCCGGTATTTTTTTTAAGGATTTTGCATTGATGTTCATTAAGGTTATTGATCTGTGGTTCTCAATTCTTGTGGGATCTTTGCCTGCTGTAGATATCAGAGTTATACTAGCTTCATAGAAAGAGTTTGGGAGTTTTCCATCTTTTTCTATGTTCTGGAAGAGTTTGTGTAGGATTGGTGTCAGTTCTTCCCTGAATGCTTGGTAGAATTCTCCTGTGAAGCCATCTGGTCCAGGGAATATTTTGGGTTGGTAATCCCTTAATATACTTGTCTATTTCTTCCATTGCTATGGGTCTGTTGAGGTTCTTGTCATTAATCTTGTATAATCTAGGGAGGGATTGTGTTTCCAAATATTTTTCCATGTCTCCCAAGTTGTTGAATTCGTTAGAGTATAGCCTTCATTGTACTGTGTAATCATACTTTTGATTTCATTAGGGTCCGTTGTAATGTCCCATTGCATCCCTCATCCTTGCAATTGTCATTTGTTCCTTCCTTTCTTAGGTTAGATTTGTCAGCTGTCTATCAATATTGTTAATTCTTTCAAAGAACCAACTTTTAGCTGCATTAATTTTTCCATAGATTTCTTCTTTTCCCTCTCCTGTATCTCAGCTCTGATTTTATTATATCTGCTTTTTTTTTTTTGCTATTAGTAGGGCTGTTCTGTTGACTCTAATCAAGTTGGTGTAAGTTTTGTGCCAGCATATTATCCATGAGTCTCTCTTCTTTTTTCATGTGTGCACTTATTGCTCTCAGCGTTCCTCTGATGAATTCCCTTTGCTGTATCCCAAAGGTTTTGGTATGTCATATTTTTGTTCTCATTGGTTTCTAGAAACTTCCTGATTTCATCTCTGATCTGGGTTAATACCCACTCCTTTTGCAATAGAGAATTGTTCATCCTCCAATTGTTTTCCCTTGTTTTCTTCACTATCCTTCTGTCAATTTCTAGCCTTATGGCACAGTGATCAGAAAGAGATGTCTGTATAATCTCTATGTGATTGAATTTACTCACATTTGACTTGTGTCCCAGGAAGTGATCTATTTTCAAATATGTGACATGTGGGCTTGAAAAGAACATAATTTTTTGCATGTGAGTAGAAACCATAAAATAACTCTCAAGTCAAGTCGTCTACTTGTGCTGTTCAGATCTGTAGCCTCCTTGTTGAGTTTATTTCTCTGTGATTTTTTTCAGAGAGTGGTATTTTAAAGTCACCAACTATAATTGTTGAGCCCGTGATTTCTTTTTTCATCTTTTGGAGTGTTTGATTTTAAAATTTCGTGGGTCTCTCATTTGGTACATATATTTATTATGCTCACTGGTTATTGGTCTAGTGTTCCCTTGAGCATTATATAGCACCCCTTGTGTCTCTTATTATGGCCTGTACCTTGAGGTCAATTTGGTCAGATATTAAGATCGCTACTCCTGGGGGTTTTAAACGATGGCAGGTTGGTGTGCCCTTTCAATGCAGGGACTCAGTGGTGCTGGGCAGAATTTCCCTAGTTGACGAGATCACCTTAGAGTTCCGATGGAGGTTTCCACAGCAGCCTGGAGCACTGTAGATGGCTGTCATAGCTGCCTTGTGTGGTGTGCAACACTCCCACAGAGGGAAGGCTGGACTTACCCTGCTTTTTGGGTTGATTTTCCCTAGACAGATATTAGTGGCTTGCAAGCCAGTAGTGGTGTATGATGGGAAACAGAGTCAGAGAAGAGGAGAAAGAGGGAAAAAGCCAAAAAAGGGAAAAAGGAGAAAGTGAGAGGAAAACAACGCAAAACAAACCCGAGCTCCTTGAGATTGACTGCAGTGAGAAAGATAGAAAGGCGAGTGAATAAAGGAAGAAGAAATACAGTGGTAAGTAAGGAGCTAACTGAGACTTGCTCACCTGTCTGTGGGGCTGGAGGAGTTCTAACTCTTCCCCAAGGTAGCGGGGTGGTGTGTCCGCTTGATGGAGGGTTCCACAGATGCAGGGTGGGATTACTCTTGAAGGCAAGATTGCAACAGTGGTCAGGCGTCCATTCCCACTGTGGTACTGAGCACTGGGTTTCACTGCTGTACCTGCCTTGTGCTGTATGGAGCACTACAGCAGGTGGGGTGGGGTGTTCCCTCAGCCCCGTTTAGGGCCCCAGGACAGGCAAGACCTCCCTAGCTATTTGTAGAATCACTGAGAGGGAAACTGGGCTTATTGTCCTATCTAGACTGCTGGTGCCCTACTAGATCAGAGGAATTGATTTTTAATTTTTCCCCCCTAGCCAGCTAGAATAGAATCAAATTAAATTGTCTTACTGGCTCTGAGTTCTAGCTCTGTGCTCTGTTAGAAGCTTAGACTTGCTTCAGTGGGTCTTTGTTGTACAAAAAGTGGCCAGGCCTTCTGGCTAAATTCTGGCACTCCTTAGTCTCAGTGAGGATTTCTTCTTATGCTGATCTATGTTAAGGGCCCCCTTCCAGGTGGTCCTCAGAGCTAAGCAACAAGACTGGGGTTTGAGGTTTTACAAATAATATAGATTTCATTCTTTTTAATATTATGTTTGTGAGGTGCTCTGATTTGGGGACTGTCACGCTGACTCCCAGAGGGGGAGATCCAGCTTATCAGGGGGATTGGTTCCTTCTTGGCCAATTGGAACTGAATTTGCCCCTGGACTCTGACTATCTGCCTATTTTCTCCCACACCATGATCTGCCTCAGTTAAAATTCTGCTTTCTCTTCTCCTCCAAATTATGGTTACCTGCTACCCCCGTCCCCAGGCTGTGAACTCAAGGCAGCTAACTGCATGGAGAGCTCTGGTGTGGGGTTCTCCTGTGTCTGGGGTTATGTCCCCTTAGGTTGTCATTCTGGAGAAATAGCTACTCCAGCAAAAGGGTGGGAGGAGCTTTTCAGCTGGAGCTTGTGAGCCCAGAACATTGAACCTAGAGTGATTTAGAGCGTTCTTGCTTTACCTTGTGAGTGGAAATCACCAAAAAGGGGCCTCAGGAGAGACCCTAGGACCCGAATTCTAATTTCAGGTCTCTACCTCCCAGTTTCCTTCAATTTATCTCCCAATTTTCTGGTCTGGCAGCAGGAGCTCCGTATGTGTGAGTCTTAATTAGTTGCCATTTTCCCACAACCACTAAACACAATTCTTAAAACAGTCAAGTTCAATTCTTATTTACCTTTTCTTAATCCTTATCTAAACTATTCTATTGATACAAAATATGGAATTAGGCCTTTGACAGCATAAATCAGAGCCAGGCTTTCTGGCAGTCATTTAGCCTCTGTCAGCCATTTTCACTGAGTAGCTCTGAGAAATTCAAGGGGTGAGTTCCACTCCTGAGTTCAAAATATACATTAACAACATTTATTTTTACTATTTCACACAGGAATAAACAAAGACTGCAACCAAACAAAATAATCAAACTTTAACTTGCATATTCTGTTCATAAAACAACCCAATAAACTGCATGGACATATTTGACTTCTGGCTAGCCAAAGAAGAATCACTACCACAAGGGAGAGGTCAAACAAACAGCCACCCTCCATCTTTATGATTTGTTTCTCTAGTACCCTACTCCCAAGGTACCATAATGTGGTAGTCTGGTAAGACTAGAGAAACAAATTCAGGGAAACTCATATGCGTATAAGAAAGAGCTTTATATAAAGAGAAATTGTACATTAAGAAAACATCCCAACCCATCCAGATCAAGTCCATAAGCCCAATATCAGCTTAATACCAAGCTATAAATTCCTCTTCAGACTCAACAAAACACAGGCAATGATGCTGAATGAAGGAAGATCACAGGCTGGCGGATGAGAAATCTTTTGGATCCAGTGGCATTGTAAGCATCTCAGCACTGGCAGGGATCTCCATGTGTCTCCTCCATCTCAGGGCACTAGTGTAGTTCCACGTGTCTTGTCAGCGGCAATGTCTCCCAGGGAGTCAGCATGTGTCCTGCCACCAACAAGCTATTTATCTCCTTGGTGCCTCCAAATGGGGTCCTACAGCTGCAATCAGATTCACAGGGTAAATTCCACCTCTTCACTCTCAATCCTTAATTGACACCAGAGTATGTAACTACCACAACAGGTAAGAGAGAGTTAATGATGGAGGTCCTATGATAACATGAAGGACTTAAGATTTTATTTCAAGCTTAAGGGAAAGTTCAGTAACGGTTACAAGCAGAATAATAGTCTTTAATTTTAGAAAAAGAATGGTCTTTAATTTTAGGGGAAAAAAGGATGCTTTTATGCACAGTTCTTCCAAAAAGGTCCCCTGGGACAGCACTGGGACAGCACTGGGATAGCACTGGGATAGCACTGGGATAGCGGGATAGCGCTGGGATGGCACTGGGATGGCACTGGGATGGCGCTGGGATGGCACTGGGATGGCGCTGGGATGGCGCTGGGAGGGCGCTGGGATGGCGCTGGGCTGGCGCTTGGAGGGCGCTGGGATGGCACTGGGATGGCACTGGGATAGCACTGGGATAACAGGCGATAGCACTGGGATAGCACTGGGATAGCAGGCGATAGCACTGGGATAGCACTGGGATGGCACTGGGATGGCACTGGGAGGGCACTGGGATAGCACTGGGATAGCAGGCGATAGCACTGGCATAGCGCTGGGATGACGCTGGGATAGCAGGGGATAGCACTGGGATAGCACTGGGATAGCACTGGGATAGCAGGCGATAGCACTGGGATGGCAGGGAACGGTGAGGAAGCTACTCTTTGGGTCAGTTGAGAGACAATGGCGGCTCCATGGAGAGTGATAAAGGTACTGGGCTTCCCAGTTACACAGTTCTAGAGATATTGTTTGTATTGCTTTTTATTCCAATAGTGACCACCGAAGCTTTACGATACAGTGGTCCACTTATATTTCTTTTATCTTTCTTTCTGGTTCTTTAATAGAATCCCTTTCAGATTCTGACCCTATTCTAATTAATATGAACAAGAACAACAAAAATATTGGCTAACTAATGCTCCGAATGCAACAAGTGCTAAAATTGACAGTACAGTTTGACAGAAGTGTTTGTTTAGTATCCACTACTACTTTAAATGTTCTTATTCTATCCACAATTTGATTTAATCCTCTACTTAATTTTTTTAATTTGTTATTAGGAATGAAAGCTGTTTCTCACACACACATGCACAACCACAAAAACAACATAACTTAAAAAATATCAGCAGATATATCCACAAAATAATGCCATGGTTACTTATAAGGAACTTGAGATATACTGGTTAAGCAAAAAGTATTCACAGCTAGTTTTGAAACTGTGGAATGTTTAACCGAATCAAAGTTTAGATATCAGGTAATTCAATATTTTGTTTTATGAAAATATCTTTTCCTAAGATATTCGCAGAAGGGAAGTGATTTTGTCCAAACCATATGATCAGAACTCACCAGTCTGGGATTTTAAATAAAAATATTCTGACTGGGGTCACTATCTAGGAAGCTCTGTGCCATCATCTATTTCTCTGCTTCTTTTAATTGCCAAAACTATCTTCTCCACAAACTGTCAGTGTCTGTCAACCCTTTTGATTTCCTCTGAAAAAATCCGATAAAATGAGCAATCCAATCTCCATCTAGTTGACTGATGTTCCAGACTAAGAGCTTTCTCCATTATCAATTGAATTCAAACAGTATTCTCCCACTCTAGTCCAGTGCTGTGTTTGTATAGCCATATTTGGACCATAAAGGAGGTGTTTTCAGTTTATTAAAAGCAACATAAAATTTTCTGCCATGTAACATTATTTATAATGAAGGAAATCTGTTCTTAGTTCCTTGCTTACTCCTCTTGTTGCACGAACTGATTGAAATATCATTCTTGTTGTCAATGATAATCAAATTACATCAACTTAAAAAACTTTATGTTTGTATTAAGAACATAATGGACTATTTTCTCTCTTGTATTTTGGGAACTTAACTCATTGCCCAAAAACTAATTTAATTTTTTATATGTTTTTTTTAACCTTAAACCTTTGCTTTTTCAATAACCAGGGCTAATCTATACTTTTCTACTTAGTCACAGAAATGCTTCAAGGCAAAACTTTTATTTTTGGCAATTTTGCAAACTTTGTTTTTTTTATTAGTCGTATGTCAAATACATAAAGTAAAGAGGTTCATAGATTGTTTATTTGTGTACTTGTGACTTAGAAACAGGGAACCTGATTTATCAGCAACATCTATTAGGATTGTGCATTTTTGCTCTTTTACAATTCAGATAAGGACTATAGTTAGAGTTTAGCTGGTTCATTGGCCGTTCCCTTGAACACGTGCTGGAAAGGAGATGTTAAACACCTTGCTGCTGCTCAGTCTTAGTGCTATTGTAAGTTTGTTGCTATAAGCACAGAGTTGAAAGCACTGTAAGGTATTCCTTTATTGGAACAGCTTAAGCGGTAATTGAGCTTCTGGGCTCTAAATCTCTTGCAAACCAATCCAAACCGTATATTCAATCCACTGTGTGGCTTATGGTTTGATTAAAAAGCTTTCAATATATTTATTCTAAAAGCTCAGTGCTCTTAACCTAAGAAAGTACATACAATTTCCAGACAGGCAAAGAAGCAATATGGTTTTTGAGAAAGCGTTCATTGGAATTTAGGAATGTAGAATCGTACCAATAAAGAATGGAATTTGTCATAGATTGTCTGAACTCCTCACTCTCAGTCTACTTGTCTGTCGGTGTTGTCTGGTGTACTAGAGAAGAACTGCAAACAAAAGTCACGTTGATTGGCAACAATGACGCCTCATTGCCTCTGATTCTCATCCTACTCAACCAGATCACAGGTGCCAGTTCCCCACAGATAAAAGCAGAAGGAAGTAGGCTTTTATAAATCAAGAAAGAAATCTATGTTTTCATGTGGGCATGCACACAAGGGACACTATCAAGGCAAGAGAGAATCATTGACTGCTCATTAAATACCATTAAGCCAATCCTGATTCCTATGTGAAGAACTTTCAGCAGCTACTTCCTCCTAAGTGGGCACTGATTCCTTCTTTATAGCGAGTTCTTGGTCAGGAAGTTCCGCTGAAACCGCTTCACTTTGGGTGATCCTGCTGGCACATGAAATACCAGTGAAGCATCTCCCAGCATCAAAACAACATACAAGCCACTCTTGTGCCAACTGACCAACAATTGGTGGGAATACTGCATGGATTCAAATCAGGAAAGGTGTGCATTAGGGTTGTATCCTCTCACTATACTTATGCAATTGTTATGTTACGCTAATAATCAGAAAAGCAGGATTATATGAAGAAGAATAGAGCATCAGGGTTGGAGCAAGGCTTATTAACAACATGAGATACGCAGAGGACACCACCTTGCTTGTTGAAAGTGAAGGCATTTGAAGCACTTGCTGATGATCAAGGTTTGCAGCCTTCAGATTACAACTCAATGTAAAGAAGACCCAAACCCTCACAATTGAATCACTAGGTAACATTATGAGAAAGGGAGAAATTTTGAAGTTGTCAAGGATTTTGTCTTGCTTTGATCCATAATCAATACACAAAGAAACAGCAGGCAAAAGATCAAAGGACATATTGCATTGGGTAAATCTGCTGCACAATGTCTCTTGAGAGTGTTGAAAAGCAGGGGTTTTATTTGAGGACTAAGGTGTGCCTGACTCAAGCCATGGTATTTTTGATGACCAAGATGAATAGAGGTTCATTTGACTTGTGGTTCGGGCAAACAATATTGAATGTACTGTAGACTGCTAAAGGGATAGATAAATCCGTCTTGGAAGAAGTACGGCCAGAGCGCTCCTTAGAGGCAAGGGTGGTGAAACTTCATCTTACATACTTTGGACATGTTGTCAGAGAAGACCAGTCCTTGGAGAAAGACATCATGCTTGATTATGGGATCCATCCCCACATATGGATGGGTCCTAAGGGATGGTTGTGTAATTGAAGGGAAGAAATTTAGAGGCAGCCAAGTGTTCTGGGGGTGCTCACCTCTGCTGAGGCACAAAGAACCAGGTCTGAGTACAGAAAGAGAAAATGTATTCTTAACATCAACTTAGGGCACACAACCCACAACAAGTGCATATGGAACTGAAAGGGGTTGTATTAGAGGCATACACATAACAGGAGGGGGACTATCTAGGGGGACACATGAAATAGGAAGGGGAGGGGCTAGCGGCACACATGTGACAGTAAGGTACACACATAAAAAGATGGGCAGACTCTCCAGTTAAGATGATGGCCTAATCTTACTTGTGTCTGAGCTGGCTTGACTTTAGGTGCCTTTGAGCTCTTCTCCAGGGCAACAATCTATGATCCTATCAGAAGGGGGTGGGCACTGCTTAGGGTGGACAGATTATAGGGTCTAATTGCTCTTGATGCCATAAACTCTTCAGGCAAGTAGCCTTCAAGCACTTGACTTTCAAGAGTATATAGTAAAAACATGTGCTTGCAAACACATTAAGATTGGCATTATTATGGAGACATTTTGGGGAATAACATTTACTTAGGAGAATATGAGTGGGGCACATCTCCAACCCCGGAATGTGAAGGTTTCCTCCACAGGAGCCCCAGCCTCCCAGACTCCTTAACATATGAACTTAGAGATTTTGTCCGCATACACTCTCTTCTGGTTCTGTTTCCCACACGTGGTAAAGAAGAGGGGCAGTGAAAAAGAAGGAAGGTCCTTAATGGGATAGATGGACCCAGTGACTGTCACAAGGGGTCAAGCATGGGAACAATTGTGAGGATGGCACAGGACTGGGCAGGGTTTCCTTCTGCTTTGCATAGAGTCACTATGATTTAGAAGCAACTTCCTGGCACCTTACAACAGCAACATCTGCAGGTAGACCTGTGCTCCACAGATGTTTCAAGACCATGAGAGACCTTTCCAAAGTAGACCACCAGGTCTGTCTTTCAGATGTCTATGGGGATGGAGGTCAGGGATGGTCCACTCACCTTTCAGCTAATGACTGAACATTTAACCATGTGCATCACAGAGGGACCCTGGTCTTGTTTGTATACATACATGTAGTAACTATGGTTATCCTTTAACAAAGGAGTTGAGTAAGTCAGGTCCTCATTGGCTATTCTGTAAACCTTTTCAGTTCACAACACGTTTACTCAGAATGACTCTAACTCTGACACTGCATTCTTGAGCTATGCATTAGAATTGGAACTCTAAGCTTATCTTCTTTCCTAGTCCCCCACCCCCACACCCATGGGCTCCTCTCCACAGGGAGAAAGACAGGACTTTCCACACGCATGGAGTGACTGTTCTACTCTGGCCCATAGGTTTGCTGTGAATCAGCATGGATTTGACAGCAGTGAGTTCTCTCCCTGGGTTTCTAAAATAGCATTGTGACCAAATATAAATTCTGAAATTCTTGAATTTAAAAATAAATGAAATGTTATGATTTAGAAAAGTGGGATCCCATCAGTGTGTTAAAATGAGCAATTTTATCTTTTTCAAGGGTAAGTTTTAAAAAGAACGTCGTGATGGAGTCAAACTTCCTAATTGGGATGTCATTCTAACATAACAAGTATATGACCAAAAATGTATCCTTTTATATAAATTAATATAGATATTTTATAATTCATTCCCCATCTGAACCATATTTTGACAGCTTCTAAAAAGATCCCTTCACTGGGGAACACGTCTTTACTTGCTATTGCAATTGCTTCTGTTTGTCTCAGATCGGTATCACACATCTACAAGTATAACAGTTTCGCCATCTACCTCCGTGCTTCTCCTATCTTAAAATGCCATCCACAGATTTGATAGATGAAGCATATCTAGAAATCATAAGTTTGGGCAAACCACAGGGTGTTAGAAGCTGCTTATCTCCTTTTTCCTTTCCTGCTTTTAAGAACTTTATGCACTGTTAGTAACTCCTCAGATACCCTGCAGGGAAGCCTGAGGAACTGGAATAAAACATTTAACATACAAAAGTGACCCACATTTCCCATCTATAAATGTTGTTGGCTTTCTATGAGAAATGGATGCCTGATGTAATATTTACACAACTCAATATCAGTTGGAGAGTACAAATAATTAAATAGTGGATTGATCACAAAGATGCCCACACCTACCACATTCAGCCTTAATGTTTTTTTCACTCAAATCCAAGTTTTTCCCCCAACCACATAACTCTACTGTTCTTTATCCTGTATCATTCCTGAAGTTATACATGATGTACAAAATCATTCTAAAAATCATTGGAAAAATGTCCTTGTGATAACACGAGTTACGGTTTTAGAGCAATTCATTGAGAAAAATCAACCCTTGTCTGTCAATTAACGTTCATTGTAAACTAACATTTAATTGCTGTTGCTAGGTGCTGTTAAGTCCTTTCCATCCCATAGTGGCCTAATGCACAACTGAACAAAACAGTGCCCAGTTCTTTGCCATCCTCATAATTGTTGTAATGTTTGAACCCATTGTTGCAATCACTGCATCAATCCATATCATTGAGTGTTTTCCACCATTAGCTGGCACTCTATCACATACAACGTCCTTTTCCAGGGACTGCTCCCTCCTAATAACATGTCTCAAGAGACTAAGGCTCAGAAACCTAGCTTATGAGCTGCATTCTAACTGTACTTCCAAGACAGATCTTTTTGTTCTTCTGGAAGCCCATGTTATATTCAATAGTCTTCACCAAATCCACGATTCAAATTCATCATTTTATTCTCCAGTTCAGGTTTCACATATATTTGAGGAGACTAATTATTCAGCCATGGAATTTTTAGTCTCCTCGAATAATATGACATTTTAACTTTTTAATACTTTAAATAGGTCTTCTGTACTATATATTGCATTTTAATATATTTGATTATGCCCTACTATATTTCTGTTTTGTACAGGATGATATGTATTATATAATTTTTCTTTCCTTTTCTTTTTCCCCTATTTCTTGTTGTTGAGAATATACACAATAAATCATGCACTGATTCATTCATCCTTATTACTACAATTCAGTGATATTCACTGTGTTAGTCTGGGTAGACTAGAAAAATAAATCCAGGAAGACTCATATATGTATAAGAAAGAGCTTTATATAAAAGATGAATTGTATATTGAGAAAACATCCCAGCCTAGTCCACATCAAGTCCATAAATCTGTTATTAGCCCATATGTCCAATATCCATCTATATATTCTTCTTCAGAGTCATGTAGCAATGCAATGACACTGAATGCAGGAAAATCACAGACCAGTGGGTGAAAACTCTTGTGGATCCAGTGGTGGTGGAAACATCTCAGGACTGGTGTGGGTCTCCATGTGAATCCTCCAGCTCCAAGGATATGGCTCCATCAGTGTGGTTCCATGTAGCTTGTCAACAGGAATGTGTTACAGAGTGTACTTGGCCTCCAGTGCTTTATCTCCTTCTCTCCTCCAAATGATGTCATCAACGGCAAATTGACTGACAGACTTGACTCCACCCCTTCGCAAGTTGACAGGAGATGTCACTGCCAGAATTACATACTTCAAACTGTACATCCTTTTTCACTCACCTTTTCTAAGTTGTTCCTTCCCCACAGACCCAAGGTTGCTCCGTAAGTTTCTTATCTAATTCTTCTTATTATTACTGTGAATGGGGTAACAGTTACAATTTTTACTTTTATCTAATTTAATCTTTATTGTCATTCAGAAATGAATATTAAGAAAGTGTGTGTTCTACCTGAAGTAATTTAATGGAAGACTGTACATTGGTAATTAGGTCTTTAGTGTATACAATTTCAAGTTTTATGATAACTACTTGTTTTCTTAATTTTGTGCATTTACAATATTTATAAAACAAATATGTACTAATTTAAAGATAGATCACATCCTTTAAAATTTGGTAGTGTCAAACAAATTATGATCCACAGATGTGTGTGTGTGTGTGTGTGTTTTAATGGTAACTGGTTCATTTACCTTTCCTCAGTTGTGTAATGTAAGAAGCTGGAGATTATTCCTATGTATGTAATGTAATTTCTGTTTGAAATGTATCAATGAGAGAAATATTATAATTTTTGAGTCTTCCTCCCTCCAACTCCTGTTTCTTTCCCTCCCGCCAGTCCCTTCCTTCTTCCCTTTCTTCCTTCCCTTCCTCCTTTCACTCTTTCTTTGGTGAAACAAAAGCTATTGTCAAGACCCAAGCTCTCATTTGGATTGATTGTGTCCAGTGTAAAATTTACAGGTGGTTGTGTCTGAAATATGCAGCTAAGAATTTCTAAGATTCTCTCAACTCAGAATACTACAATAAAATATGTAAATAAAAAGGCAAATCTTATTAGTGTGGCTGTGTTTACATACAAGTTTATAAATGGAATGGTAGTAATGTTTGCCACAAAATGCTGTTGAAATGGAATGCTTACTTAGTAGAGGTCAGGATTAGAGGAAATATTTGAAATAAATAATGATTTGATATTATTAAATATTTTATTAACTATTTAAAATAAGGATTTGAAAGACAGTATAGAAGATTATACTGAGTAGTTGCCAAAAAGTACTCAAGATTAAATGTGAGGAAAAAGCTTGTGAAACAATGAGATGGATTCACATTTGCATGGAGGAAAATAACTCTACCATTTATATTATCATTTATTTTCTGTTTAAAAAGTGGACTATTTTCCTGTTTTTCCTCAGTTGATATTGCTGAAAATAAATCAGAAAAATAATTTAGACACATGCATTAAAAATTCATCTATATAATTACCTCAAATATCATCTTTCCCACATTATCAAATATTGTACCTGCCTCATATGATCCCACCATTTGTCTGAGAGTTCTTCTTACTGTGGGGCCTTGGCGTATTGCTGTGATGCCAGAAGGCGTGTCTCTGGTGTTTCCCGTGTCAATATGGTCATCCAAAGTTCTTACTAAGTTTCAGAAGTTCTTACTAAGTACAAACTATAACAAAAACATTTGTTCCCAATGTTGGATGAAGAAGCCAGTGAAAACATGATGCATGGCATGGGTATCCTATCAGATACTGAAAGTCTAATGGATTAAAACAGAACATTGTCAGAGATAGTGTTGAGAATGGGACCCTTAGGTCAGAAGGCACTGATGATGCGCCTGTGGAGGAGCTGCTTTCTCAAGGTAGAATTGCCCACGGTCGAGTAAGCGGAAGTGATTCTGTGGGAGGGGAGCCTTTGGGATCTCCATTTGCTGATGGGGCTCAACTGAAGGTGAGAAGGAACAGTTGCAAACTCTAATAATTAGAACTCAGGATGTAAGAATTATAAATGTAGGAAAATTGGATGTCATCAAAAATGAAATGGGATATGTAAAGATCTCTGTCCCAGATGTTAGTGCACTGAAATGGATGGATACTGGCCATTCCCAATCAGAAAATCTATGGCTTGCCGGAACAACACAATGGAGGCATTGTATTGCATTCAATGTCCAAAAAGATATTTCAAGACCTCTCTTCAAGTGCAATTCTGTCTGTGATAGGATTGTGCCCAGGGATGGGATTCAACTAGTTCTCACTCTTTAGGCAGAATCTATATCTATTTTTTTTGTTGAGTTCAGTGAACCAAATTTTTAAATGGTACTTGTAACCAAGGTTCTCTCTAAGGTAGGTTGTTGGGCATCCACTAATTGTGGAAATCACAAATTTGAATTCCTTAATTTTTAACATTCATCTACACAATAGCTTATTCTAAGTACCTGCAGTAATGTTCATTCCACTCATGGGTATAAGAAATTAGACAGAATTATGCTTGTAATATTTATTTATTCATTTCATAAAATTAGTTAAAATTTTGATGCAATACTATATTTTTATTCTAATCTCTTTTTATCTTAGTAAACAAACATATAAAGAGAACAAATGCCAAATAATGAGAGTATGACACATTGTCATTCATTTCAGTCTTGTGTTATGCCCCAAATCCCACCATATTATGAGTGAATTATGCAATTCCTGAACATGTTCAAAGAGCTAAATTGATTATCAGAACAATTGCTGTAAGTTCAACAGAAGCAGAAATGGGATCTTTAAAGTTAAACATAGCATGTTCAGAGAAGAGAAGTCACTTAACTGTTTCTAATATATCAAATGCAATGACTACTAGCTAATTGGTCTACCTCTAAATGAAGGGGATTCTACTCCTAGAATGAAAGACTGCTAAGCATAAATAGAAGAGCTGATGATACTCTGATAAAAGGGAAAAATATCGCAAGTGAGGATGCCAATGAAGACTCTATATGAAAAATATCATAAATAACAATTTTATTTTTGGTCAGATATTGTTTACTTTTTTCTATTAATGTATTATTTCATTAAAAATAAACTACCTTTTGGAGTAAATTTTTATTTTTTTATGGAGTAACTTTTAAGAAAAGCTGTGGAGGACATTAACATCATTCATGAAGAAAGAAAGAGGTCATTAAAAGGATAGGAGAGAAAGGATCAACAGGATGTCCAACAGTTAGAAAACTGAAAGGGACACACCAAGCATATATTTAACTGAAATAACCCAAGCTAACATTCAAGCCTTGAGTTGAAATATTGAGTTTCTTTGAGCAAATCTTTGAATGATGCAGGAAGTATCAAAGGAGGATGGAAAGAATACACAGGTTACTATTTCAGGAAGCAACTTTTTTTTGTGATAAATTAATGCTTTCAAAACTTTGGTAGATGGATAGGATAATAGATTTTGTCATGTGGCTTATTTCTTTCTTTAATAGTTTGACTGACAATTCATCCACATATCATACAATTCAACAATTCAATCCTATCCAGATGAGTTGTACAATCTTTACCACAATCATTTTTAGAACATTTCATTCTTCCTTGTACTTGTTATTTGTACATTGTTTTCAATTTTGACAAAAATATACACAACAAAATATTTTCCAATTCAACAATTTCTACTTGTACAATTAATTGCCATTGATTATACTCTTTGTGTAGTAAAATGATTATTAATATCCCTCTCCATATTATTCCACCACCATTGAAATAAGTTGATTTCCCCCTAAGCAAAAACTTTTCCTCCTATACCCATGTTAACCATAGGTCAAGATTGGTTACTTTTTTAAGGAGTTTTCCTGATACAAGTTCCACATATCCTATACTTCCATAGTTAAATAGCTTTTAAAAAGAGTTGTATACACAGCATCAAATTTGGTTCCAATGCTCCCTCCTGCTCCTGTTCTCACATTCACAGATTACTCGCCATTTCCCCTCACTCTCCCCCCTTATTGTCTCTGTGCATTTGCTGCTTTGGTGCTTCATAAACTGGGAAACCTAGCAGAAGCAATGAAAACAAAGAAACAGAAAGAAGAAAATATAATACAAAAACAAAGATGTTTTTAAATGGGTAAGAAAGAAAAGATCACCAAGAATATTTAGAAAGCCAAAGCAAAAATTCTGTTGTGGAACAAGCAAGAAATATTTAAGCCTAGAGAAAATCTAGGTTGGGTCAAGAGGGAGGGAGGTCAACTGACCAAGTATCATTTTATGCTGTGGTTTGATCCACTGTAATCAAGTGCACATTAATCTCTGTCTGATACTAATGCTTTTTTGAGTCCTTCACCTGTTGCTTGAGAGGATCAGCCAGAAGCATCATCTGACTAGCTACTCTGCAGAGGGATTTGGGGCTCCCACTGCCCTCCATAGCCTCATACAAATGGAATGTTCACACTTTAAGCTCTGATACTTTTCCTTTCATCAGATTTGGATTTTGTTATCTTCATTTTGGGATTACACAGGTTGATGTGTTTCCTCCATGTGAATTTAGTTGGCACCTCCATTAAATGGCTTCTTGCTTTAAATGCAAGCCTCTAAACTCCAGATGATATCCCACTTGTTAGCTGTGCATCATCGGCTTTCTTCACCACTTTTCTTTGCCCCTTATCTTCAGTGATCTCTTCCAGAAGATGCGTATTGAGCAGAACCATGGTATAGATTGAGGTGAATCTGGGCACGTGAAAGACAGGCTTACTTTGGCAGTCATGCGGTGACAAAAATACAAAACAGAACCAGTGAGAACAACAACAACACAAGAAAAACATGTCCACCCTCCCTTGTGTTAGGCCAGGTTATTTACACAAACAAACCCAAGGACACTCATGTGTGTAAGCAAGAGTTCTATATCAAAGAGCAATGGTATATTGAGAAAACCTCCCAACCCAGTCCACATCAAGCCCCAAAGTCTGAGAATATCCCATAAATCTGATAGTAGCCCATATATCTAATACTAATCTGTAAATTCTTCTTCAGATTTACTCACACAGTACATGCAATGATGCCAAATGCAGGAAGATCACAGGCCAGTGCCTGAGGAATCTTGTGGATCCAATGTGGTGGAAGCATCTCAGCACAGGCACTGGTCTCTGTGTGGCTCTTCAAGCTCTCTGAGTGTCTCATCAGCAGGAAAGTGTAGCAGAGTGTGGCCCAACTCCAGAGAGAACGAGAGGAGGTTCCCAGAATCCTGAGAAGGCCACACCCACACGGAGGCATCTTCACGTTGTGACCTGATTGACAGGCTAGACTCCATCCCTAAACCTATTTATCAAGAAATTATGTAACTACCACATCCCTCTACAGCAGTGGTTCTCAACCTTCCTAATGCCATGTTCCTTTAATACAGTTCCTCAGGTGTGGTGACCGCCCCAACCATAAAATTATTTTCATAGCTACTTCATCACTGCAATTTTGCTACTGTTATTTATCAGACGACCCCACAAAAGGTCGTTCAATGCCCAAAAGGGTCGCAACCCATAGGTTGAGAACTGCTGCTCTAGGGCATAATGTAATGGCTTGGATAACATCAATAATTTATCCAAGGGCATAGAATTTAAGGTACGATTGCTAAGAGTTTATGGAAGTATAGTCCTACTACCAGCTGAAAACCATGAGTTGTTGCTTTTTACAGGTAGATCTCTTAATTGATTGAGGTCTGTTTATATTGAGCATGGGGTTTGGCTAGGGAATAATTTCCTGTATCATTTCTTACAAGGGCAAATCCTTGCCTCTGAGATTAAAACCTGTTGTAATAATGCAAGGGGAGCACCGAGGTGCTAAATATGTGGTTGTTATACTTCTTTCATTAGACACCCGCTAAACCAGGAGTCCCACCCAAGGTCAAAAGACTGTTCTTTCAACTCTTGGAGTGGCCATCCCTTGCATCCTCCCTCATCAGCCCTAAGTCTAAGGGTACAGGGAGTTTTAAGTTAGGCGCCAGTTTTTTCCATCATGTTTCCATGCTGGGTCTTTCTAGTACGATCCTTAGGGAATAGGAGATAGCATTTGAGAAAGAGCCAAGGGAGTTGAAAGAAGAAGTTCAAGCTGTGCTGAAAGCATTAGCCAAAACCAAGGCTTCAGGAACGGATGGAATGCCGATGGAAAGGTTTCAACAAGCTGATGAAGTACTGGAAGCACTTACTCATCTATGCCAGGAAATTTGGAAGATGGTTGCTTGGTCAACAGCCTGGGAGAAATCCCTATATGTATTCATGCCAAAGAAAGGTGACTGACGGAATGCTCAAATTATAGAGCAATGCCACTGATATCACATGCAAGTCAATTTTTGCAGTAGTACATTGCCAAAGGGTTGTCTGAGATTCAGGCCAGATTCAGAAGAGAATGTGGAACAAGGATGTAATTACTGATGTCGGATGATGGAAGCAGAGAATACCAGAACGATGTCTACTTGTCGTTAATTGACCATGGTAATGCATACATAATAAACTATGGGTAGCTTTGAAATGCCTGGGAATTCCAGAACACTTAATTCTGCTCATGTGTAACTTAATTTTTACATGGATCAAGAAGTAGTTGTGAGAACAGAACGAGGGAATACTGCATGGTTTAAAATCCGGACTGCTGTACATGAGGGTTGTATGCTTGCACCATAGTGTTAAGTCTGTATGCTGTGAATGATCAGGAAAGCTGGGTGGTTTGAAGGAGAATGCAGTCTCGGGATGGTAGGAAGGTCAGTCAACAATCTGAGATATGTAGCTGACATCACCTTGTTGTTATTGAAGCCTTGTTGATGATGATCAGAGATTGAAGTTCAGTATTGACGACATCTCAATGTAAAGAAGACCAAAATCCTCACCAGCTGGACCAATAGGTAACATTACAATATGGAGAGCTGAGATTGAAGCTCTCAAAGACATTGTCTTGCTTCTATCCACAATTAATGTTTGTGGAACCCGTAGTCAACAAATCAAATGACACATTGCATTGTGTAAATCTGCCCAAGAACTCTTTAAAAAGCAAGGATGTTACCTTGAGGACTAAGGTGTGCTACACCCAAGCCATGGTATGGTCAATGGTCTCACATGCATGTGGAAGTTTAACGTTGAATATGGGAGACCAAACAATGGATGCATTTGAATCATAGTGCTCGTGAAGATTCTGGAAAGTGCCATGGATTGCTAAAAGAGGAAGCACATCTGTGTTGGGAAAATACAGCCAGAATGCTTCTTAGAGACAAAGTCGATGAGACTGTTTCACTTACTTTAGACACGTAATCAGGAGAATTCAGTCCCTGGACAACAATATCATATTTGGTAAAGTACAGGGGCAGCAAAGTAGTGGTAGATGTTTGTTTTTGTTTTGCTGTGAAAAGGATACAGTGCTATGGTTTCCCAATGATCACATGTAAGAGCATGCATAAACTCCAAGAAATCCCCAGCAAGAGTTTTTAATTATGACATGCACGGTACTACCTGTGTAGTAATCAGATGATTTTATATGAAATAGACACTCCTGGCATCAAACCTGTCAATCAAGTGGTAGCTTGATGACCCCTCCTTGGCGTGTGTCCTTTTGTTTAAAAGTGAGGGACTTTGAAAGCTGCTTCCCTCTTTGTATCTCAGCCTTCTAACCTGCTGGAACTCTCTCTGCCTCCAAGGTTAGCCATGGGTGGACCATCCAACCCTGAGAGCTTGGTCTTCCTGCCACAGTGCCAGTGATCAGGGGACCACGGGATTCTGCACCAAAAGGCCTGTGATCTTCCTGCTTTCTCCTTCCCTCTTTTGTGTTACCAGCTGACAGCTGCAGAGAATGAAGAAGGCTCTGGTTTCTATGGGCTTGATTTGGACCGGGGTAGGAAACCTTCTTTTAGTATAAGATTACTTGTTGATAGAAAACTCTTTCTTAGACATATATGAATTTTGTTGTATTTGTTTCTTTAGACAAGTGACCTCAAACAGTATGGTACATGAAGCAGGCCCAAAAACCAAGGCTCATGCACCATCAGAAATAAAATTTGGACCCCTTCATTTGATGGAGTACCTAGATCAATGGAGGTATGAACGGAAGGCAGCCAGATGTGCAGGGAAGAAGGGATGCCATCGATCCTGTTAATGTTTTGAATGAAGTTGCAGAATTAAAGTCTGCAGGCCCTGAATGCACTTCGTACAAAAGATAAGGCCAACAACATATGAGTTCGTGTTGGCAAACTGCCAGGATTGCACACTAGTTCACTAACTCCATGACTGGTTGTGATCATTGGTCACAATTTTGATCACTGAGGCCCTATCTGAGCCTCAGATTTCTACCCTTTAAAATGCAGCTAAATTGAAAAAATTCATGAAGTTTTCTCTATACTACAAGAGACATTGTATAAACAAGTATAAAATTAAGTGCTTAATAAGGGATTTCACGGCCATCAAATCAATTTCAGTTCATAGGGGCCCTATAGGACAGGGTAGAACTGACTCCGGGTTTCTGGCACTGTTAATTCTTTATGGGTGTTGAAAATACCATCTTTCTCCCAAGGAGATTAGCTGGTAGTTTCAAACAGCAGACCTTGTGGTTAGCACTTCAATGCACAGCACACTATACATTCAGCGCAATATTAAACTCCATACTTACTGCCATCAATTGAATTCTGACTCATAGTGACCTTGTAGGACAGAGTGGAACTTGTAGGTTTCTGAGACTAAAAGTCCTGTGGGTTTCTGAGACTGTAAAAAGTCTCCTTTTAATAAGGGTTTATGGTCATTATTATTGTGTTGCTACAATTGTTCTTCCTGTGGTATCAAAAAATTATTTAGCTTTGCAAAAGTCTGTTTTATTTTCTCTTCCCCCCTCCTCTTGAAAAGGTCTGTTGGTCATTTTCAACTTTATTATTTCATCAAGATTAAATAATAAAAAATATTGATGAGATCATGCCAAAATCAGTGGAGAAACAGACTTCCAGTGATTTCAGATTTGAAGCTCGATATTTTAAGTGGGGGGATTACAGATCATCCCCTGTAGCGAGAGGGCATTATCATTAAGGGAACTGTAGCTACATTTAAGAGCAAATATATATGAACATTGAGATCTGGCATATATAATCAATTTTGAAAGTGTAAATGCAGATACAGGAGAGTGTGTGGATGCAATCAGAGTGTTGTATTTTAGTGGGTGTGTGCTTATTTACTTTATCTCCACTGGTCGTGTAGTAGATTAAACACTTGACTGCTAACTGCAAGTCAGCAGTTCAAAGGCAGCTGCTCCTCTTGAGAAAGATGAAGCTAGCTGTCTGCCTCATCAAGATCTATAGCCTTGAAAATCCTCTGGAACATTTCTACCCAACCCTATAGGGTTGCGATGTGTATGGGTCAACTTGATGCCAATAGTTTTGATTTAGTTGGTCTTTCTAGTCTAATTCCTTTTAGGGATGCACTTGTAAGCTAGCTTTGGCTACGTGGCCACTTTGATGGGAATGTCGGGAATTTTTCAATCTGATGAGAACATACCGTTTTCATTCCCAGAGGCAGTCCAAAGAATGGAACGTGTGTGCGGCAGTAGTCGCTCTGGTATCAAGGCTGTTGGTAGGGGTCTTAGCAACGACACATCTTAAGCAACCTGTTGACTGTTCTCATAATAGCATAGTTCTGATAACTGCCTGTTTCCTGATCCGGAGTGTTCTCACTTTCCATTAACATTGAAAGTTACAAAATGTCATTTTAAAAAATTACTTTTTACCTGTTTCACCTTTCAAGGCAGCTCTCATTTCTCATTATTATGCTTTATTATAAAACATTGATGTCAAAAAATAACCAAACATAATTCTGGGCTGTCTTTCCCCCATTAACTTCAGTGTTAATAGTTAATCTATTTACCAAAAATAATTAAATTTCCAAAAATAGAGCAATTGATCATGGACTTCCTGTTAACGTAGTAAACATTTTTGTTGGTTTGTTATACGATCGAAGGAGTTTCTTGATTGTGCTGAGCACTTGCCATGCTTTGGATGCCTATGTTTGAAGGCTTTAAGTGGTTATGACCCCCACTCATTGTCAATTGTATTCTGGTGGATTGTGTATTGCTGTGACTCTGAAAACCCCAGAGGGTCTCGTACGGTGGGAAAGTGTAAGTGAAGCTTCTGGACTAAGACAGACCAGGAAGGAGGATACAATGATCCTCTTCTGAGGAAAATTGGCAACCAAAATCAGTGACTGCAACCATGCTCACATATAGGAATAGAAATGATGGCACAGGACAAGGCCGTGTTTCATTTTATCATGCCATTGTAGGTTGGAACTGATTTATTGGCAACTAGCCATAAAAAAAAGGTCTCAAACATTGATAATGGTGTCTCAGAAATAGCTTTATTTTTCCTTTAGTGTAAGCCACACAACAGATGAAGACCTTTCATAGAAAATGGTTATTTGTATGTCATCACTAATCATTTATTTTATTTTTCCTTTCATGAGATTCTCCATTATGGGTAACCTTTGTATCACCATACATTCTTCATTTATGTTATTACCAATATCACTGGTGCAGTCTAACTTTTATGAATGATTATAACTGACAGTTTTTCTCATGTAGAGAATAAATATATTTATATTGTATAGATGTATATCTATATAATTACAGATAAATATATAATATTTGTCATATGAATATTATGCTTTTGTTTATGATTTATTTTGGACTAAAATAAAAAACGCCTCATTTATTTCTTGTTATTGAGTAAATTAAAAATAATTGTAATGATTTTAAGAGAAATATCAATGATGTTAATTACTTGCACCATGCTGAGCCAACATCATCAGTGTCCATGTCAAATTGGGTTTCCTCCCTTTAAACATAAACTCAGTACCCCTAAAGCATTAGGCTCTTTCTTCCTTCCCCTTGAACTCCCGGTCAATTTTGGTCCCCATGCATTTGACGATTCTAGATATTTCATACATGTAAAATAATATAATACAATTATTTTATGTCTTATTTCTTTTCCTTCAGAATAATGTTTTCAAGGTTCATCAAAGATAGGACATGTATCTGAATCTCATTTTTCTTCATGTCTGGGTAATATTGCTTTGTGTGACTATACCGCATTTTATTTATCAATTTGTCTGTTGGTGGGCATTTAGCTTGTTTCTACCATTTCTATCCATAAAGGTATGGGTAATGCCGCCATGAGCATGGATGTAAAAGTATCAATGTGAGTCCTACTTTCAATTATGTTTTTAGCGTATCCTTATGAGTGGAATTTGCGGGTCATATAGTAATGCAAGGTGTCACTTTTCAAGGATCGGCTGAGTTGTTTTCCACGAAGCTGCACACTTTTACAATGCCATCAACATAGAGCTCCAAATTATACACATTTGTACTAATTTGGGGTTTTTCTGTTGCTTTCCATTTTATTATCTTTATTATGAACATCCTATTATGTATAAAGTTGCTGTTTACTTTAAGTGTGGTATTCATTTTTTTAATAGCCATTAAGGAGTTCCTGAGTTGTGCAAAAGGTTAAGCAGCCTCTAGACAGCTTGACAGAATGAAGGCACAGGTCTCCTCTGAGGCGGAGGCACCTCAGAAGAAAGTCTCAATGGTTTGCTTCTGAAAGGCCACAACCTTCAAAACATGTGGAACAGTTTGGCATTACACACACTGAGTAATCATCATTCAGAATCCACCTTTGACAACTAACAATAACTGATCACACTAAACATCTTTCCATATGCTTATTGGTCATATGTATATCTTCTTTGGGGAAACATCTATGCACATCTTAAAATTGTGTTGTTCTTTTTGTTGTGTTAAATAAATTTCCTAGATGTTCTGAATGTTAGATTTTCATCCTTTATGATTTTTACACATTTTATTGTATGTTTTATTATCTCTTCGCTTTCTTGATCAAGTTATTAAATATATAAATTGCTTTAATTTGGTGAAGAAAAAATGATTCTTTTGTTGCTTTTTTTAGTTCTGTTTAATCTCATTATTAATGTTTCATTTTCTTGAAATCATTTTTGTTTAAATTTTATACTCATCAAAACTTCCCGCCTGTATGCTCATCATCATCGCAAATGCTACTGATATCCCAATATATTGACCACAATGTCCATAATCAGTTCATGCCAGGTAGTACTTTTGTGACACAGACATGTTGGACAGGCACATCTTTTTCATACGTTGTGAAGTAAGGGCAAAGCATTTACTCTATAATTGTCTAAAATGTGTATAGAGGATCCATCCAATTTAACACCCACTCATATGAGAATTGAAGGGTGGCCCTGTCTGTCCCTCAGTGACCTATATGCTTTTCCAGTCTCTAACCTCTTGTAGCACCAACTGCCATATTCTGATATCCTTCTCACCAAACTCTACCTTCCCATTACTGGAGGCAGGACATGGCGATCAACACAGGAAGACTGAAATGATTAGACTTTTTCAATCCCTGGTTATGACAAGATAAGAATTTTCTCAGAGATCCACAAGCCAATGTATAAATTAGTTTCCTGGAGAGTTTTTGATTGATTATGGAACAAAAAAGGATGTGAAGGGAGGATCAAAGAGCAACCATTTTTCCCTCATTTAAAAAATGTCCACTTTCTAAAATAAATGTACAAGAAGACAAAGACCCAAGATGAGTTGAAATCAATTAATATGGTACCTTTATTCATAACACCTTTAATTTTCATTGTAAATTCCACTTTCTATGTATATAAGTGAGAATGGGGCAGGACATGCAGTTGTTTTTTCTATAGGAAAATGATATTGTGAAACTGAGTGTGGCAGTAACTGTATAATACTACCCAATATGATTGAACTATGGAATGATATATCTGTATTAACTCCCAATAAAGTGATTTCAAAAAGATTGATTTGATGTCACTTAGTAACAACATGCTGCACAAGACCTCTTTTAAATATTGAAAATCAAGATATGAATTTGAGGACTAAGGTGCACCGGACCCAACCCATGTATTTTCGGTTGTCCCATGTGCATGTTAAATTTGACTACTGAATAAAGAAGAACAATCAATGCATTTGAACTATGGTGCTGGCAAAGAATATTGAAAGGACCAGGGATTGCCACATGGATCTGTCTTGGAGGAAGTCTAGCCGAATGCTCCTTAAAGGCAATGATGCCGAGATTGACTCATGTACTGAGGACATGTTACCAGAACTCAGTCCCAGGAGAAGGACACCATACTCAGTAAAGTTCAGGGGCAGGATAAAAAGGGGAAGACCTTTCATGACATAGATTGACACAGTAGATGCGATGATTGTCTAAAAAATAAAATAAGGATAAAGAAATAGGATAAAGAAAGATGGAGGGCGGAGGCACGTCTGATCCCTACCTCATGCTAATGGACCTTGAGCTAGGAAGGGGACTAATTCTCCTTCTCAGTTGGGTAGCCAGAGGAGGTCAGATATGGCCTCCAAAATTTACTCATAAAGAAATAAGAAAATTAAGTATATGAATTTTTTAAAGAAGCATTTAAAGATCCTTGGTGGAAAGGAAGTCAACCTCAAGAAAACTTCCAAGGAGAATTAAAAAAGAGAAAGAATTTCCTGGAGTGACTATTCAAAATGGACTGGTTAGTCAAGAGAGCAATTGTTCTTGTTGCTAAATACAATCCAATTGGTTCTGACTCATAGCAACCCTTTGGACAACAGAAAGAAACAGAGCCAGATCCTGCGCCATCCTCATAATTGCCCTAAGTTTAAGGCCATTGATGCAGACAGACACTGTGCCAATCCATCATGTCCAAGGTGTTCCTCTTTTTCCAAGCCCTTCTGCTTTACCAAGCATGACTTCCTTCTCCAGGGACTGGTCTCCCCGACAATATACCCAAAGTGTGAAATATGAAGTCTCCCCTTCCTTGCCTCTGCAGAGCATTCTGGCTTTCCTTCTTCCAAGTGATTTGTTTATTCTGTTGACAAGTCATCGTGCTTTCAATATTCTTTACCAGTACCTTTATTCAAATGCATTGATTCTTCTTCAATATTTCTTATTAAAACCCAAATTTCACATTCATTTGAGGAAATGAAAACGTAGTGTATGAGTTGAGGTGAGAAAAGTACACCTTAGTCCTCAAAGTAGCAGCCTTGACTTTCAATACTTTAAAGATAGCTTGTGCCACAGATTTGCCCAATACAATGTCTTTTGATCTCCGCACTGCTGCTTCCATGAGCATTGACTGTGGAACCAGGCAGAACAAAGTCCTTGACAATTTAAATTCTCTGTCCATTTTCAGTCATGTTACCTATTGGTCCAGTTGTGAAAGTTTTGATTTTTTTTACATTGAATTGTAATCCGTACTAAAGGCTGAAATGTTCGATCTTCACCAGCAAGTGTTTCAAGTCCTTATTATAACTGACTTAAGTAGAAGATCTAGTTTCATTTTGTAAGATCAATAGAATATTTGCAATCTATTAAGTTTTGATAGTGTAATCACAGCATCTAGAAAAAAGTAATATGGCTTGACCTTCTAATTTAATTTTTCAGTCACTTGCATGGCCTTTGAGCACAATCTCTAAATGGAATTTTTCTAGCCATTCATCCTGTTGCAAAGTATTGACATTATCACCTGATCTGTAGTTGTGAAATAAAGAACAAAATAAAATGCAGGCATGAATGTAGCATTGCTTTTCATTCTGTAATCCCTTACTTCATTACAGCACATCCCATAGAATTCTGTGGAGCATGTCACTACAAGAACCTCATTGGTTGTCTAGAATCTACCTGGTTATCCCTTTGAAAAAATTTCAAAGATATTTCCCCAAAGTACAGACCAAACAAAGTTTGTAAAACATAATTATAATAATATTATATATTTTCTTATTAGATATCTTTGATTTATTAATTTCTCCTCATCTTTGATTTCCAAATAAGGGAAGGTGTATGAGATTTTAGTACCTTTTACCTAATACTCAAAAGTTGTTGGATTCATTTACCCTAGATATCCCATATGCTTTCCAAGCTGTTTGCTATGTAATTAAAAAGGACCACTGAGTTCTTTTGGGTTTACATATGGGTGAAGCTGATTCTGGAAATTTTCAAGACAGATTTTTCCATAGAAGAATACAGAGCACCTAGCACCCCTCCCCCTCAATAAAAAACCTTGTTGGTAGAACAAAGGCAATAACCATCCATGTACACATCTTTATTTTTTAATCATCCCTCTTTGAGCACCAAAGTTTAGATTCTTTTTACTACTCGCATTGTCTATCCCCCGATCTCCCATTCTTCAATACTGTTTGAATCTGACTTTTCTCTCTGGCTCATATTCTAGCTCTTCTCCTCTTTCTCGGTCATTAGCATAAGCAGTCACATAGGATCTAGAGCCCCAACTCTATAGGCTTATGCAAGTATTTAATTTATACAACAAGGTCTCATTCGAAGAGAAATTCTACTGTTAGGAAAATGAAGCATCTCCTTCGATGCCTTTGTAGTTACAAAATCCTCTCATCACAGCTCTGCACACTGTGCTGCCAAATCCCTTTGGATCTCCTTTCAAAAACTGTGAGAATAAGACACATGGATGATTTAAATTTCTGGCTCCTCTCAGGTTGGGTGAAACCTCGTATCAAGTTCTGGCTAGTGAATGAATTTTGAGTAAAACAGTGACACTTGTGGATTAAGCATGTATTTGCCCTTGTGGCCATTCTCTGTAGTTTCAGGCATTTTTTCTTCCAATTCTAATGACTCTATGCACAGCAGAAGGAAATGCTGCATGGTCCTGTGTCTTCCTTCTCAGGAGCTTTGCCTGAGCCCATTGAGGCAGCCACTGGGTCAATCCATCTCGTTGAGCACCTTTCTCATTTTCGCTGTCCTTCCACTTTATCAAACACCATGGCCTTTTCCAGGGGTTGCTTCTCCTGACAAAATGAACAAAGTAAGTAAGCCAAAGTCTTTCCATCCTTACCGTTAAGGAGCACTCTGGCCTTAGTACTTCCAACTCAAACCGGTTTGTTTTGTAGCAGTCCACGGTGTTTTCAGCATTCTTCTCTAGCTCCACAATCCAAGTGCATTAATTGGTTTACACTCTTCTTTTTCAATGTCCAACTTTCACGTGCCTGTGATGCCTTAGTCCTCCCAGTGACCCCCTTACTCTTCAATACTCTAAAAAGGCCTGGGCAACAGATTTACTTAATTCACTATGTCTTTTGATCCCTGCCTACTGCTTCCATGAACATTGATTGTGATCCAAGTAAGACAAAATATTGGATAATTTCAATTATTTCTCCATGTTATTCCAGTTGGCTAAGTTGTAAGGATTTTGGTTTTCCTTACATTGAAATTGCAATCCATCCTGAAGGCTACAATCCTTGAACTTCATCAACAAGGGTGTGGGTTCCTCCCCACTTTCAGAAAGCAATGTCGTCTCATCTGCATACCACAGGTTGTTAATAAACCTTCCTCCAAACCTGATGCTGTACTCTTCATCTAATCCAGTTTCTCTGATTATTTGCTTACCATACAGATTGAACAAGTATGTTGAGAGGATATTATCTCGATGGATCCCTTTCCCGATTTTAAGCTAAGAAATATTCCCCTGTTCTGTTTGCATAACTGCCACTTGATTCATGTACAACATTCTGAATGAGGACAATGAAGTTTTCAGGAATTCCCATTCTTCTCAAAGTTGTCCCCAGTTAATTATGGTCCATACAGTCAAATATCTTGGCATAGTCAGTGAAACATGATTAAACATCTTTCTGGTATGCTCTGATATAAGCTAAGATCCATCTGACATCAACAATGATATCTCTTGTTCCACAACCATATGTGAATCCGGTCTGAACTTTTGGAATTCCCCTTTCAATGTATTGCTGGAAACTTTGTTAGATCATCGTAAGCAAAATCCTACTTCCGTGTGATCATGATATTGTTACATCGTTTGAGCATTCTTTTGTGTCACGTTTTTTGGGAATGGGCACAAATATGAATCTTTTTCAGGTTTCTGAAACATTTCAATTTGTATTCTATCATTTCCTGGAGTCTTGCTTGGGACAAGTGTACTTTAAAACCATTGGTTCTTGCTCATATGCTACTTCCAAAAGTAGAGGAATGTGGATTAGTTCTTTCTGGTACAGTGACTCTGTCCATTGTTTCTATTTTGTCTTGATGCTTCCTGCATTATTCAATATTTTGCCTATAGAACCTTTCAAGATTGCAACCTGAGGCTTGAAATTTTTCTCAAGACCCCCATCCTCTGGCAGTATCTCTAGCAATGTGCTGCTTCTTTTGTTCCGGCTTTTGGTGTATGACAATGCTTTGATGCTCTGCATACAATTTGCAGTGGCTTTGTCCTCCCAAGTGGGGAGCTACATCCTTCTAAGTGGTCTGTTCTTATTCTGGAAGTTCAGGTGAAACTTGTTCACTTAGAGTGACCCGCTGACATTTAAAATACCAGTATCATAGCTTCCAACCTCATAGCAACACATCATGATCCATATATATATCAATAATAGGTATTCTATCAGAATATGTGGAACACAGCTACCATTTGGCCAATGATGGACTTATAATATGAGAAAGATTTTTAAATTAATAAAACAAAGAAATCTTATTTTTATTATAAATTACTAAGTATCTGAGATTTATTGCACAAACTGAACATATTTAATATTAAATCAATAATGAATCAATATAATGAATATACTGAATCATTCTTTCTATCCCACAAAAATTAAACCTCTTCTGTAGTAGGTGTATAATCTGTGCCTGACTTTTGGGGGAAGTTACCTCCTAGGCCTCAATTCCTTCCTCAACCCTTATAACTCTTTTTCATTTATGTTTTATTTCACAGAAAATGTATTCAAAATCAGAACAGGATCCTATAAACATCAACCTATAATGTCAAAAAGTGTCCTGACATGGAAAATCCTCCTTTTTTTCTTTTTTAATGATTTCAGAGAATTTTTCCTTACAAAAGATTCCTGTGAGAATCCCAAACTAATGTTTATGGAAAATGTATCTTCATATTGGTCTATGAAGTAAGTAAATGTGGTGGGTTCAAGTTTAGGTTTTATACTTAGTATGAAATAGCTACAAGACAATGGTTAAGATATAGCAAGCAGGTAAATGAGTCTGAGCAAGTTATGCACTATCACTGAGTTTTATTTCTTCTCCCAGAAAATAAGCACAACTCAAAAACATTATTCAAGTGTTATTATTCATATAAAATTATGTTATAGATGCTCATTAAAATATTTACCAAATTGTAAGTTCTCAATAAATATTAGGCATTATTCGTCTCTACTAATTTAATAGATTACCTAAAATAGTTATATGTTTACCAACAAAGAATTATTCTAGGTAGAGAGTAAGTTTGCCTTCTTCCTAATTTTGTCATTGATTATTAGACTTCTAGTAGGCATCTCTAACCCTTACTGTACCTTCTCTAAAATAGATTCATATCACTATATGTATAAATATATTCTCAAAGATACAGTTTTCTTTTAATTGCTAAAACTAAAATATTTCATGTTTTCTTTCTTCTCAGACAGCAAATCAATTATAAAAGCATATGTTAATATTAACATTGCTTCACTATAGATCAATAGCTTTATTATCTTACATTAAATATTTCCATTTGATGACAAAAACTTCACAATATAATTCACAAAACTGAAGCTGATGAATTCAGGTAAAGATTTAAATGGAAGTGTTTTATCTTTTAATCATTCAACCAAGCTCCAGTTCAGCTGCATAATCTGCTTAAACTGCATGAATCCTCACATCCACAGAAATAAAATGAAAGTAAGGTTTATGACATTTTTCTGTCATTTTCACCAGTAATTCCCTTTGATGGATTACTGGAATGCACAAAGCTCGGTGAAATTACTTAGTACCAGTCATTCGAGCGGGTCTAGAATGCCTTAGTGAAATTCTAATATTTCCCCCTTCTTCACGGCTGCTTGACAGTAAATATGGGGTTTTCTGTGAATTTGCATATTGTTTTCCCACAAGTAGACGCAACAGAAAAAATGCCACATGATTTGATGTAGGCTGACGTACAACTTCAACCAATTTTAAGAGGAGCAAAATTTGGTTCCATACATAGTCCACCGTTGATTTACGTGTACAGGTTTGAGTACACAAACTGTTTTGTGAAAGTGATGGGTCTTCCTGTACTACTGTCTTTTAGTCCCTAAACTCTCAGAACCATGAGGATTGTCTTGGATTTTGGACATCTGGAAATTCTCTCTGCTTTATGGAATTCCGATGAAGGAGAAGTTCATAGAGAACATCTCTTGGAAAATGGGTTCTTTTTCTGTCTGCCACCTCTCATGATTAGATCTGCACATAGTGGGTGTCTTAGGATGAAGTGGTAGCTACATAATCTGGTGTCAACTAGCGAAGGGGTGCAGTCTAGCCTGTCAATCAGGTTGCAACTTGATGACCACATTTGGAAGTGCCAAGGGGATAAATAACTCACTGGAGGCCAGATACACACAGACTCTCTGCTCGTCTCCCTGTGAGACATTCCTGGTGACAAGCCACATGGAGCCATGCTGATGACAGCCAGAGCCCTGGAAATGGAGGAGCCACATGGAGACCCACACCAGCACTGAGATACTTAAACCACCATTGGATCTGCAAGACTTTCCCCCTACTGGCTTGTGAACTTCCTTCACTCAGTGTCATTTTATGTGTTGCGTCAACCTGAAGAGGAATTTATAGACTGGTATCAGACATATGGGCTAATATTAGACTTACAGACTTGATCTGGACTGGGCTGGAATGTTTTCTTAATATATAATTACTCTTTGATATAAAACTCTTTCTTATCACATATGAATGAGTCTTCCTGGATTTGTTTCTCTAATCCACCTGGACTAACACAGCTAGGTTCTCTAGAATAGCAAAACAATGGAAATTTATAAATGTATTTGTGCAGAAAGCTTTATCACAAAGAAATGGATATTGCAATTGTAGAGAGCAACACGTTTCAGTCCATGGGTCAAATGCTAGGTTGGAGACTTCTCCTGACTAATGTATCTGCAAAGGCTGATGAACCCAAAGTGGTCAGATGTCAGGTTGATAGCCACAGAGTTGAATGTATCTTAGAGTTAGTAGGCTAAATAGAAGGGTGTTAATGTCTTCTAGGATTGGTAGGCAATGTAGCAGGCCACTGGCTCAGGTCCACTGAATTAGTGGTCAGAAGACAAAACAGATGCAGGATCCAGACCCAGCAACAGCAAATGAGACTTTCCAGAGCACACATATGTAGAGGAAAGCAGCCAAACCCCAAGGAAATGCCCTTCCAGTGGATTGACTGCTCATAGCAGATGTCACCATAATAGTAATTATACTATGTCAGATCTCATTAGAGGGGACGGCTAACTCACAAATGCCAGCTCACTGAGAATTGTGGTCTTAACAAGTTGATACATTTTCTTAGAATCATGACCCAGCAGAGCTGACACACACCTTATTCATCACAGTGGGTAACGGATCATTCAAGTAGGCCCTCAATATAAATGTCTCATAGTGACAACAGTTTTAGCAGAAAAGTAAGCTGACAGAGTTGCCCCTTAAGTATCAATGAAGGATGGCTTGAGTATAAACATGGACTTGGGACTTTATTTGCATCTAAATTTCTGACAGATGACAGACCTGTGTAAATTACCAGCATATGGATAGGGTCTATAGCTCATGAAAAAATTATAAATACACTACTCTTTGGCCTCTTAATTTTTCAGTTCTTTCCCTTTTATATATTGCTTACATTCCTTCTCCCAGTTTGTCTAATACTCAGTTTAGTTTCCATTTCAACTTAATTTTTATTATCTTTTTTAGATACCACAGAGGGGTAGTCTTCTACTCATTTTTTATTGTAATGAGGTCAATGGCAGCAACAAGTTCAGATGCCCTAAAAGTCTCTTGTTTCACTGAAAATCAGATGGCCAGACTTCTTATTTCTTTATGATACAAATTTGAACATTTTAGCTCTTGTTTTAGTTGACAACACTGCTTTTATATTTGCCTCTAAAATCTTAAAAATTTAAAGTGAGTAAATTAGTGTTTAAATTGTGAGTCTGCCTTAAACAGGAAAGAAAAAATATATATGCAGACAGTAGGATATAAAAATCACATTATAAATGGGTACAGATAAGAGATAAGGGCTCACGTCACAACACAGAATTCAGGAAAAGGAATGGGAGTAGAGATTCTAAGTGGGAAGGGGAAGGTGGGGCGGAAGGGGAGGGAGGAGGAACTAATGACAATGATCAACATCTAACCACCACCACCAGCTCTCCACCCCCCACTCTGAGAGGAACAACAGAAACCATGGGGAAGGGAAATAGCGATCAGTGTAAGATATGAAAATAATAATAATTTATAATTTATCAGCGGGTCATGAGGGTGGGAGTTGAGTGAGGGTAAAAAGGAGAGTTGTTATCAAGGGCTCAATAGAAAGTAAATGTTTAGAAAATAATCATGGCAACATATGTACAAATGTGCTTGATACAATTAAGGTATGGATTGTTATAAGAGCTGTAAGAGCCCCTGATAAAATGAACTTTTAATATAAAAATAAATAAAAATCACATTGGTTGCCAGTAGTGATCTGACCTTTACCTTAGTCTCCTGAGGAAGAGTGCAGTGCGATTTCATTTGCAAACAGCACTTGACACTGGCTTCCCTCCTGACAACATGTCACCTTTCATAAGTTTCCATCCCTTTGCATGAAACTGACATTTGTGGACTCTTCCGTGAAAAGAGAGAAGATATGCTCTGGGTCATATGCATTGTGTTGTGAAAAAAGAATTCTCTATAGGAAGTATATTCTTAATATGTTAGGCAGTACAACCAACTGCCACTTATAAAACCATTTTGTTGGTTTAAGTGACAGATTTGCCACTAACTGGTTTGGGGAAGGACAATTCATCTTTCTGAGTCTTGGATCTCTCATCCATGAAAGGCAGTGATCAGACTAAGGCATCATTTAAGTTCCTTCCAGCTCCAACCTTGCGGCTCTAAGAGCAATTGATGTGCAATCTAAAACACAGTATAACTTAACTAAGACAGAAGGTAGCATAGACTTTGACTAAACAAATCCTTATTACTAACATTTAATTATTCACCAACATTGTTAGTAATGATTATAATTCAGTTATATTTGCTCATAATTTAAGCCATGTCCCTAATCTGGACTTAACATTACAGAAGAGTTATCAAAGGAGAAATGAAAATGAGAATTTTGGGTGTTCATTTTAAACCTTACTGTAGCTAGTTGAAGATTCAAAAATAGCACAAAAATTGGTGAGTAGTGCATTATTACACTAAATATATGTCTGAAAATTAGAGTTAAAGGGCACCTAATTTATTCAAGATGACTGAGCAGTAGAGTCAAACTTAGAAATAGATCTGTATGAATACAAAATCTAAGCTTTACTCTCAATGGGTCCTTATATAAATCTATCGCAGTCTGTAAGACTGCCAGACTTGGATGGAATAAATTTGGTTCAGTTCCAGGTTGAAGGATTTTGTGGACACAGAAAGAAAAACTAACTTTTAGGGTATACCATTTCTAAAGTTGGAAGATAGAATTTCAAAAACAGAAACAAAAAAAAATGCCAAGTTCCATCTACTACAAATGAATACAATCTCACTCCTGCTCATATTTGTTAGTCAAAGTAAGTCAAATAGACAAACCCAAAGTTATGACTCTTAAATGTATGCTTTCTGTGTCCTGAGAAAAGAGTAGATAAAGAAAGCGTGTGGAGGCCAGGAATAGTGGGGGCAATAGTTCATCTATTTTACAAAATCCCCTCTAGGTTCTTGTTGGGTTTTAAGAACAAATTCAGATGAGGGATAGCATTCACACCAGAGTCAGTGAAGAGATTCAAGTGGGAGAAGTGGGCTTTTTGATAGAGGTATGTTGGTGTGAAGCACCAAAGTGCCCTCAGCTAATCCAAAATTCACAAGGAATGAAGAACTAGATTTTGCATTATGTTAATGGTAGACCTCCGCCATTGGCTGCTTGCTGAGGGGCCTTCTGCTTTTGGATAGTGTGGTATATCTCCACTATCCAGCTATGTGTAAACAGCATCTCAGAGTCCATGGTTTGCCTTGTCGTCAGGCCATTCTGAAACCAAGGGTCAAGCCATCCACTGTGGGAGCAATATGAACATTCTGTCTTTGCTGCCCATACCCTTTTTCAATGTCTCCCTCTTCCATTGATAAGGAAATGTGTCTTATGTGATCTTCACCTTGCAGAGACATGGAGAAAGTGGGCCTCCTCCACCTCCCCCTTGTATTAGGATTCTTCGCATTACCACCCACTTTTCTCCCTTTGGTTGGTTGTCTAGCTAACAAAATCAAGAAATAATTCACGGTGGGAGTGTCATATCTGCACTTATTTTTAGGATCAGCAATAGTAGGAATAATAATAGATTAATATCAATTTTATAAACTACTAACTGAATAGTGTGTCTGTAATCACTGAGCTGTCTACCAATGATTACAATATGAACATTAGTTTCCAATATGTTCTAAAAGAAAATATCAAGTAGAAATATTCTTCACAGAGATCACATTTTCCACAAAACCTACTCACATATTCCATTGATTGTCTACGTGCATTTGTTTAACAGTTCTGCATTATGTAGGCTGCCCTCACAAATGACAATAGATTGAAAACTGGTTTGCTCTCTTTTTAGTCAGGCATTTTTCAA
Organism: Tenrec ecaudatus; assembly: GCF_050624435.1. Taxonomy (NCBI): domain Eukaryota; kingdom Metazoa; phylum Chordata; class Mammalia; order Afrosoricida; family Tenrecidae; genus Tenrec; species Tenrec ecaudatus. The sequence continues at coordinate 105,182,197 of NC_134537.1, forward strand.
GATTAGATTTCATTTGAGTTGAAAAGGTCCGTATTCTTTGGGTATGCATTGGGTGTGTTAGAAGAGAACTAGTTCTAATTGCTCATGACTCTGACCATGTGAAAATTTTGTTTCCATAATGGTTCATTCATAAATAGTAATGTTTCAATGCTATCCATGGGGTTTTCAGTGTCTGATTCCTCTGAAGTGGACAGCCTATTTCGTCTCTGCAGCCCATCCTTAGTCTGGAATCTCTGCTGAAATCTTGTCACTGTGTATGACTTCATTGGTATTTGAAGTACCAACGATACAGCATCACCGCAACCCACAAGCCACCACAGTACAACCAATTGACAGCCAAGTGGTGGTGACAGGCAGGTGTCCAACACACGGGAGTGCAACATAAGAATGATTGGGAGGGCGTGCAAGACCAGTGGGGTTCAGTCTATTTTCCAGTGGGCCACTAACAGCAAGGATACATTTCACATTCCAAAAAGGATGCCTCCATACCGTATTGTCTGTTACAGTCTTTCTAATTACTTGCCTGTGTTTTTAAAAAAGAAGTATGGTGAAATTTTGCATTGATTTGCTTTCTGACAAAAGCAAACTTCTAATGAGCTAATTTAGCATGGGAACGAAAGAACAGTTCAACTTTGAACGTGTTCACTCCTGATTTCACTGCGGGGTCCAGGCCCTTCTATCAAACTGCAAAGACTCCAGAGACGAGTCCTGGCTTCCGGAGAGACAGTTCATTGCAGGGTCCGAGGGCTGCGCTTGCTTATCTCCCTCATAGAGGGTCTTCTCCTGCAGCAACCCCGGAATCTCACCACATTGAGATCATTCCAGTGACTCATCCATGTGCAAGAAATTGTCTTTTCAATGAACCCTATCTGTACTTTGTAAAATTATGATTTGTTAGCTAACACTTAAGAGATTAAGTCAAATGTGCCAAATCAACACAAAGAAATGACAGCTTTAAAGTGCCTAGAGCCAGAGTTTAAGCAAAACACTATGATACATTTTCCCCCATTTTACTGTGACTTAAAATGAACCAAGAATTCATAAGTTAATATTATAAAACCCCAAATGCTGCAAAATTTGCTAAAGAGTGAGAAAACAGATTTGTTTTTAAGCATTAAGAAATTCAGTGTAAGGTACAGAAGAATTATATTAAATTTGGAATGGTATGTAGTAAATTTTGGAGACTAATGTTTAATAAACTGAATGATAAGATTATTGACTGTAGTAAAATTTCCTGACACATATAAAGTTTTTTGCTTATAAAACGTATCCCGTGGCACCGCCTCATTTGATCCTTTTTGCAACTCTAGAAGTCAGACACAATCGTAATGCTTACATCTCCCGGTCCACATAACAAATAAGAATCAGCAGCACTTCTTGCACCTTAATTGACTTCAGTATCCAAGCTGTCTACATCAAAAGAAACTCGCCGCCATTGATTCAACTCTGACTCGCAGAGACCCTATACAACAGAGTAGAACTGACCCTGTGGGTTTCTGAAGCTGGCAATCTTTAAGGGAGCAGAAAGCCTCATCTTTCTTCTGTTGAGTGGCTGGTGGTTTCAAACTGCTTACCTTGCAGTTAGCAGCCCAATGTGCAATCTACTAAGCTAATCGGGCTCCTTAGGTTTTTAAGACATTATACTTCTACATTTCTGTAGGATTCTCCTAAGTGAAGCAGTCAAAATCTGTGAACACTTTGGTTGCTTTGTTTCAAGTTTCAGTTTACACTTTAAAGAAATAAATGTTTTTATGCTAATTAGCAGCATAAATATGATTGTTAAGAAAATGGTTCAATGATCTGTGCTAGGTCAGGTTAATCAATGAAATAAACCCAGTGACACATATGTATTAGAAAGAGCTTTAAATAAAGCTAATTATATATCAAGAAAACACCCCAGCCCAGTCCAACTCAAGTCCAAACGTCCCTTTTCAGATTCACACAGCCATATGCAATGATGCAGAATTCAGGAAGATCACAGGCCAACAGGTGCGTGCAAAGTGGTGTGCATCCAATGCTGATGGTAACATTGCAGAGTCCTGGCATCAACTAGGAAGAGTTAGCCAAAAGGAGAAGGCGGGGAGAGAAGGGAGGGTTTCCAGAGCTCTCTTTATGAGAAAGCCACACCCACAAGGAGGCGCCATCAAGCTGTGAACAGATTGACAGGTTGAATACCACCCCTACAATTCTATATAACTTCAAGTTGTCACGAAGTTATGTAACTACTACAAGATCTAATAGAACATTATTTTTCAGGTGTTTCCAAAATACTTGGAAACATTTATTGATTATACTAAAACTGATGGTAAATTAGAAATCTTTCTAAAGAATTGATCAAATTAGCTTCATTGGAGATTGCTATTAAGAAATAAATAATCAGCATAAATGCTGTTCTATTGATTATAAATCCATTTGTGTTTAAAATCAATTTTCTACAGTTAATAAATATTTAAAATATATATGAATTTGTACACTTAAAGTTAGGTAATAAAATTATCTTCCTAAGCACCCAAATCCCATAACTTGCTGCCATCAAGCTGATCATGAATCATGGTGACCTTATAATGTCATTGTTAGGTGCCATCAAGGTAGTTCCGACACATACACAACAGAAGGAAACACTGCCTGGTCCCGTGCCAGCCTCACAGCTGTTCCTATGACTGAGCCATCGTTGCAGCCACTGGGTCCATCCATCTCCTTGAAGACATTCCTCTTTTTCACTGCCCACACATTTTACCCAGCACCGTGCCCTTGTTCAGGGGTTGGGCTCTCCTAACACATCCTCAGTCTGTAAGATGACATCTTGCCATCTTTGCCTCTAAAGAACATTCTGGCTGTACTTCTTCCAAGACAGTTCTGTTTTTCCTTTTTGCAGTCCAAGGTACTTTCAATATTCTCCAGCACCACAATTCAATTGCCTCAAGTCTTCTTTACCTTCTTTATTCAATGTCCAACTTTCATGTGCTCAGGAGGATGTTGGAAATGCCATGGCTTGGATATTGCAACCTCATAGCACAGGGCAAATGGCTCTGTGGGTTTTTGAGACTGTACTGTTTTATGCATGTAGAAAGCTTCATCTTGTTCTTGTGGAGCACCTGGTGGTTCTTAACTGCTGAACTTGTGACTAGCACCCCAACATGCAACCTGCTACACCACCGGGGATCCTCCTGTCACATTTGTACAAATAAAAGTTGGGCCAATGGTTTTTATATCCTCTCTACCATGTGTAGAGTCCCTGAGTAGTGCAAAGAATTGGACACTCAT